>NC_029790.2:87903043-87923385 GCF_000816755.2 Arachis ipaensis
GTTTATTGCCTACAGAAGTGGTTGAAGAAGCCTTTTTAGCGGGGTTGTCATCAGCACTTGTGTGTGTCTGATCCCTTACTGGCAATTGAGTGCCAGAGTTAGAAGCTGGAGTGACGTTAGACGCCAACTCCTTGTCTGTTCCTGGCATCTGAACGCCAAAACTGTGCCCATTTTGGGCGTTCAATGCCAGATCCTGCCCATTTTGGGCATTCAACGCCAGATCCTTGCTTGTTTCTGGCGTTGAACGCAAGTCCTTGCTTGTTACTGGCGTTGAACGCCAGTCTTGGGCATGGTCTGGGCGTTCAGCGCCAGCCTTCCACCAGATTGCTGGCGTTTTAACGCCAGAATTACTTTTCCCTGGGCTCTTACTGTCCTCAGGTGAATTTTGGGTGGTTTGCTCATTCCTTGGCTCTTTGCTGCCTTGAGGTGGGGTATTTAATGTTTTCCCACTTCTTAATTGAACTGCTTGGCATTCTTCTGTTATTTGTCTTGACAGCTGCTGCTTTGTTTGCTTTAATTGTTCTTCCATATTTATATTAGCCATCCTTGTCTCTTGTAGTTTATCCTTGAATTCAGCTAACTATTAATTTTTGAAAATAGAAATTGAAAGATGAACGTTTAAAATATGTTTGATGCAAAAAATTATGAATTAAAACATGAAAAATTGAAAAAAATTGAATTAGAAACAAAATTACCTCCCTTGTGTCATCCTGGCGTTAAACGCCCAGAATGCTATCTGTTCTGGCATTTAACGCCCACTTGACTGCCATTTTGGGCGTTTAACGCCCAGCCAGATACCCTAGCTGGCGTTAAACGCCAGGAATCCTTCTTTACTGGGCATTTTTCTGAATGCCCAGAATGCTGCCATTTCTGGCGTTAAACGCCCAGTATAGTGGTGAGTATTCCCGCCTGTCACGCGGGTGACCCGGGTTCGATCCCCGGCAACAGCGCCAAAAACTTGGTGCACGAAATTGTGATCACACTTTTCACAACTCCGCATGATCATCTACCTAAAGAAAACATAACATGACAATCAAAAACAAATGTCTATGAATAAATATAATTAAATAACATTGGGTTGCCTCCCAATAAGCGCTTCTTTAATGTCAATAGCTTGACAGTGAGCTCTTATAGAGCTTCACAGACACTCAGAGCATGATGGTGGCCTCGCAACACCAAACTTAGAGTTTGATTGTGGGGGCTCTGTTTGACTCTGTATTGAGAGAAGCTTTTCATGCTTCCTCTCCAAGTCTCATTACCAAATAACTTGGCCTTCAGCTTCATGATTGCTCCTAAATACCGAGCAACTTGCTCTTCAACAATATCTTCATCCTCTTCAGAGGAGAAATATTCATCAGAGCTCATGAATGCAACAGTAAGTTCAGTGGAATCTGTATGGTCTCTGTATGAGCCTCAGATTCCTTTGGTTCCTCAATAGGGAACTCCCTAATGGTTAGTGGACGTCCAGCAAGGTCTTCCTCACTGGAAATCACTGCCTTTTTACTCTCTCCAGGTTTGGCCATTTTGGATATAGTTATGGCCTTGCACTCTCTTTTTGGATTCTCTTCTGTATTGCTGGGGAGAGTACTAAGAGGAGTTTCAGTAACCCTTTTACTCAGTTGACCCACTTGTGCCTCCAAATTTCTAATGGAGGATCTTATTTTAGTCATGAAACTGAGAGTGATCTTAGATAGATCAGAGACTATGGTTGCTAAGTCAGAGAGACTCTGCTTAGAATTCTCTATCCGTTGCTGAGAAGATGATGGAAAAGGCTTGCTATTGCCAAACCTATTTCTCCTATCATTATTATTATTGAAGCTTTGATTAGGCTTCTGCTGATCCTTCCATGAGAAATTAGGATGATTCCTCCATGAAGGATTGTAAGTGTTTCCATAGGATTCTCCCATGTAATTCACTTCTTCCATTGAAGTTGGAAGTTGGTGCAGTAAAGTCACCAAGCACCTTCCTTGCATCTCCATCATTGTTGTTGGGTTCGGCTGCCATGTCTACTTCTTTTTTGAAAATTTCTATCAGGTCCTCTCCGGAGTGTTGTGTTTTAGCTTCTCTTAGCTTCCTCTTTAGAGTCCTTTCAGGTTTAGGATCAGCTTCAACAAGAATGTCTTTATCCTTGTTTTTGTTCATATGAAAAAGAAGAGAATAGAAAAGAAGAGGAATCCTCTATGTCACAGTATAGAGATTCTTTTATGTGAGTATAAGAATAGAAGAATAGAAGAATGAGGTAGAAGAAGAAATTCGAACACAGAGAGGGAGAGAGGGTTCGAATTATTAATTAAAAGAAAAGAAAAATATTTTTGTTTTTATTTTGATTATAAGTTAGAATTTGAAATTTAAGAAAAGAAATAAAATAAAATTGAAAAATAAATAAATTAATTAATTAAAAAGATTTTTGAAAAAGTTGTTGGTTAGTTTTCGAAAATGAGAAGTGAAAAAGTAGTTAGGTGGTTTTGAAAAAGATAAAAAATAGTAAACTTTTTAAAATTAAAACAAACAAGTCAAGTGGTTAATTGAAAAAGATTTGAAAGATAAATTTTGAAAAGATAAGAAGTTAGAAAGAGATTTTGAAATTAAGTTTTGAAAAAGATATGATTGAATTATTTTGAAAAAGATTTGAAAAATAAATTTAAAAAGATTTGATTTTGAAAATTAAAGTTGATGACTTGGCTAACAAGAAACTAAAAGATATGATTCTAGAATTTAAAGATTGAAACTTTCTTAATAGGAAAGTAACAAACTTGAAATTTTTGAATCAAAATATTAAATGTTAGCAATAATTTCGAAAATTATGAAATAAAATTAAGAGAAAGATTTTGAAAATTAATTAAAAAAAATTTCAGAAAACATGAAAGAAAAATGAAAAAGATTTGATTTTTGAAAAAGATTTGAAAAGATAAAGTCTTTAAATTGAAATTTTAACTTGACTAACAAGAAACAACTAAATTTTAAAATTTTTTGACCAAATCAACTCAAAATTTCGAAAGTTATGAGTAAAATAAGGGAAAGATATTATTTTTTATTTTTTTGAATTAATGAAGAAAGAGAAAAACAACAAAATGACATAAGACATAAAAATTTAAGATCAAAACAACCAATGCATGCAAGAACACTTCGAATGTCAAGATGAACACCAAGAACACTTTGAAGATCATGATGAACATCAAGAACATATTTTTGAAAATTTTTAAGAAAAGATAGACATGCAAGACACCAAACTTAGAAATTTTTAAACTTTAGACACTAATAATTCGAAAATGCACAAGAAAATTAAAGAAGAACACAATGCATGAATTTTCAAAAATTTTAAAAAAATTAAAAGAATGCAATTGACAACAAACTTAAAATTTGACACAAGACTCAAACAAGAAACACAAAATTTTTTTGTTTTTATGATTTTATTAAATTTTTTTGTATTTCTCGAAAATAAAAAATAAAAAGCTTAAACATAAAATAAAATTACCCAATCTAAGCAACAAGATGAACCGTCAGTTGTCCGAACTCGAACAATCCCCGACAATGGCGCCAAAAACTTGGTGTGGGAAATCGTGATTCACACTTTTCACAACTCCGCACAACTAACCAGCAAGTGCACTGGGTCGTCCAAGTAATACCTTACCTGAGTAAGGGTCGATTCCACGGAGATTGTCGGTTTGAAGCAAGCTATGGTCATTTTGTAAATCTCAGTCAGGCAGATTCAAATGGTTATGAGGTTTTGATAATTAAAAGATAAATAAAACATAAAATAAAATAAAGATACTTATATAATTCATTGGTGGGGATTTCAGATAAGCGTTCGGAGATGCTTTGTTGCTTCTGAACCTCTGCTTTCCTATTGTCTTCTTCCAATCATGCGTGCTTCCTTCCATGGCAAGCTGTATGATCCTCTCGAATGAAAAATACCAGGTACGGCCTCTGCACGACTAATCAACTATCGGATTTCTCGTCTCGGATGAAAAATACCAGGTACAACTACCGCACGGCTAATCATCTGTCGGTTCTCACTAGCGTCAGAATAGGATCTTTCTATCCTTTTGCACACTGTCACTGCGCCCAACATTCGCAAGTTTGAAACTCGTCACAGTCATCCCTTCGCAGATCCTACTCGAAATACCACAGACAAGGTTTAGACTTTCCGGATCCCAGGAATGACTGCCAATAATTCTAGCCTATACCACAAAGATACTAATCTCACAGACTCGGTCCATGTATTAGATACCCAAGAGAATATACTCCAGCTGTCGTCCAATGACTACGTTGAACATCATGTAGACCACTTTGTGGTTGTCAGGCACACGGATCTTGGCTAAGCGAGTAACAAAGATTGGGTGATTGTCACGGGTCACCCCTTCATTCTGACTTAACTGAATTAAGTACAAGAGTATATCTTGGAGAAGAAGTAGGCGTGAATTGAAAGAAAAATAAAAGTGCTTGCATTAATTCATGAAGAACAGCAGAGCTCCACACCTTAATCTATGGGGTGTAGAAACTCCACTGTAGAAAATACATAAGTAAAAGAGGTCTAGGCATGATCGTGAGGCCAGCCTCCATGGTCTAAGGACTAAACGTCCAGAGATGTGAATACAATAGTAAAAAGTGCTATTTATACTAAACTAGTTACTAGGGTTTACAGAAATTAAGTAACTAAGTGCAGATAGTGCAGAAATCCACTTCCAGGGCCCACTTGGTGTGTGCTTGGGCTGAGTATTGAATCTTCCACGTGTATAGGCTGTTCTTGGAGTTAAATGCCAGCTTGGGTGCCAGTTTGGGCGTTTAACTCCAGTTTTGGTGCTAGTTCTGGCGTTTTACGCTACAAAGTTTTTTGCTGGCTTTAAGCGCCAGTTTGAGCCATCAAATCTCGAGAAAAGTATGAACTATTATACATTGCTGGAAAGCCCAAGATGTCTACTTTCCAAAGCAATTAAGATCATGCCAATTGGGCTTCTGTACCTCCATAAAATCTACTTTGAGTGCAGGAGGGTCAGAATCCAACAGTATCTGCAGTCCTTTTTCAGCCTCTGAATCAGATTTTTGCTCAGGTCCCTCAATTTCAACTAGAAAATACCTGAAATCACAGAAAAATACACAAACTCATAGTAAAGTCCAGAAATGTGATTTTTGAATAAAAACTAATAAAAATATAATAAAAAGTAACTAAAACATACTAAAAACTATGTAAAAATAATGCCAAAAAAGGTATAAATTATCCGCTCATCACTTTCCTTAGTGTTGCATAGAAAGGGAGAGATCTTAAGGCTGATCCGGCTAGGAACGTAGACAGGGCTGCTAGTCTTCCGTTTAGCTGCTGTACCTCCTGGACGCAGGTCAGGCTTTTCATGTTGAGTATAGCTTGGCATTTGTCTGGGTTTGCCTCAATCCCTCTCTGGGTGAGCATGAACCTTAGGAATTTGCCAGTTTCTATCGCAAAAGTTCACTTTGTTGGATTTAGTCTCATCCCGTGCTTTCTTATGGTGCCGAATACTTCGGCAAGGTCGGGTAGCAGCATTTCTTCTCTTTTGTGTTTTTACCAGCATGTCGTCTACAGAGACTTCCATCAATTTCCCGATGTGGTCAACGAATACTTTGTTCATCAACCTTTGATATGTAGCCCCTGAATTCTTGAGTCCGAAAGGCATGACTACGTAGCAGTAGTTTGCTTTCGGGGTTAGGAATGAGGTGATGAGTGAAAAACGATTCCACACAAACTCACCGACAAGTGTACCGGGTCGCATCAAGTAGTACTAACTCACAAGAGTGAGGTTGATCCCACAGGGATTGATGGATTGAGCAAATTTAGTATGGTGATGAATTTAGTTAAGCGAATATTTGATGGATTTGGTGAAATTTTGATTGATAGAAAATAAATTGCAAAAAGTTAAAGTGCAGATAGTGAATTGGCATAAAAGTAAACTGCTGGAAACTTAAATGCCTGAAACTTAAAATGCAAGAAATTAAACGAGCTGAAACTTAAAGTGCAAGAAAGGTAAATGACTGAAACTTAAAGTGCAAGTAATTTAAATTGCAGAATCTAAATTGCTAGGAAACTTAAATTTCATGAATAATAAAGGGATTTGGGTGTTGGGAATCAAAACAGAACTAGAAAATATAACGGTAGTAAATTAAACAAATCTAAAATGAAGCAATTTAGTAAGATTTATCAATCAGGAATTCAGTACCAAAACAGAAATGGAAAATTGTATAAGAATCAAAATAGAATGAAGACTTAAATCACTTCTAGAATCCTAAAAGAGAAATGAACAATTACAGAAAAATATCAAAGCAGGAAGAAAACTAAGATCTCAATTGCTCTCTTAACTGAACAGAAAAGAAGAAATTGCAGAGGAAATAAAAACAGACAGGAAACCAAGATCTGATCTCCAATTCTTAGAATTATCAAAAGGAAAAGTAAAAGATGACGTTAAGATGAAGAAATTCAGAAGAATTCTTTATTCCCAGTTCCCAGACCCAAAACAGAAAATAAAAGTTGCAGAAAAGAGAAAACATAACAGAAGGAAAATTTAGATCTGATCTCCAATCCTAAAATTCTAAAAGGAAAATTAAAAAAGAGCCCCCTATGAAATCAAATTCTTCTCTACTTATACACTTTCTATTTCAGTCATCAAGTACTTGGAGTAGGCTTTTTGGCCTGTGAAGAAGTGGATCAAAATGGCACTTGGTTGCTGCTTCCAGGGGAACGTTGCATTCTCAAAGTGAGCGCAACGTTCATTCATCCACGCGTACGCGTCTTTGACGCGTGCGTGTCCTTTTGCGTTCTTGTTCATTGACGCGTGCACGTCATGTACGCGTGCGTGTCACTATCAACCTTCAGCTCCCAACATGCTCGCACGCCCCTTTCACGCGTACACGTCTTCAATAGCGTTCTCTTATTGAGTGCTACGTTGGCTTAATAACTGCTTCCCACGCGTGCGCATGCTCTGCGCGTGCGTGTGGGTAGCAAAATATCAAATCCAGGCTTCAGCGCGAGCCACGCCTGAGCGTGCTTCCTTCCAGATCCTCCATCGACGCGTGCGCGTCATGCACGCGTATGTGTCGAGTGCAGAACTTCACCTCCAAATTTCAATCTGCCCGAAAACGCTGGCTTAGTGAACGTAGCGCTCTCTTTTGCAAATGAGCGCCAACCACTTCCACGCGTACGCATCATGTACGCGTACGCGTGGGTTTTCGAAAATTTCCCCTGACACGTAGGCGTACGCGTCGCAAGTGAACGTGGCATTCTTTATTTGAACGCAATGCTATCCTGCAGTGCTTCTTCTTTTCTTCATTTTCTTACCTAAAATCAACCAAACAAGCAATCAAAGTCTCACCAAAATCATAAGAATTTGCATCATTCATAATAATCACTTAATTCTTGCATAAGTCTCATGATTTTGTATAAAATAAATGATGTTTGATTGAGTCAAAATAATCATGAAATTCCACTCCAACCACTTACTTATTGTGCAAGAAAGTGCATAAAACCTAATAAAAAAATATAAAATGCTTGTGAAACTAGCATAAGATGACTTGTCATCACAACACCAAACTTAAATCTTGCTTGTCCCCAAGCAAGCACTAAAACATGAGAAGAAATAGAAGAAAACAGGAGAGTATAGATATCCTTATTTAGCAGGTAATTGAATTTGGTTCGTGGGGTTTTATGCAGATGTAATTGAAGCTCTACTTTTATTAGATTTTCAGGATTGAAATGTCCCTTTAAGTGATAACCAAAGTTGCTGCTGTGAACCTTGTTATTCATTCATCCCTGGTGTTTTAATTTTCTTTTGTCTTTCATGTTGAGGAGCTTATACTTTTATTCAAAGCTAAGTGTTATGTGTTGCAGTAGCTTTTTAGCTTTGTTTTTCAGTTAACACATCTCCACCACAGACACTTGGCTCACAATTTCTCCTAAGACATTGGTGCCCATCACCTCTTTGGGTTACTAAATGCTTTGTAATTAAGTTGCTTTTGATGGTGGATTTTCGGTTGATAAACCCATATTAGTTAATCCAAGTTACCAAGTTTTAAAATACTCCTCAGAACCTAATAATCCAAGTAGATC
Source organism: Arachis ipaensis (assembly GCF_000816755.2). Taxonomy (NCBI): domain Eukaryota; kingdom Viridiplantae; phylum Streptophyta; class Magnoliopsida; order Fabales; family Fabaceae; genus Arachis; species Arachis ipaensis. Next base: position 87,911,115 of record NC_029790.2, read on the forward strand.
CTAATACAAAAAGCACTACAGGCATGTGTCATAGGGTCCAAGCTATTGGCGTATAACCTTATTATTTGTTTCTTTCATTTTCGGTTGCCAATTCTTGGCTTTTTTTTCCTTTCTTTTCTTGCTCTTTCTTTTTCCAAGGATAATTATTAATTGAAGGCTTTACAACAGCAACTAAGTTCACACTATAAGGGATCATCCTAACCTTTATCCTTTATTAATGAGCTTACTTTAACAATCAAACATACATACCACCACTGAACTTTATTATCATTCCTACCACATTGGACATTCACTTCCTGTTTCAGCATTTTCTTTTATTCATGCAAAAGGGGAACAAGATATATATTCAAGTAGGATGAGTGATGCAGACACTTATGGCTAGATCATTTATTTTGAGAAAAATAAAAGACAAAATACAAAACTTATTCAAAACATAGACGTGCAAAACATAAAATCTTAATCATAAAAACTGCATAACTTGGAAGGCATATCATTTTGCAGATATGCATCTTCCTTATTTATTAAGATTTTGAAGGAACTCCACCACCTCTACTTTTTGTGCTCTTTTCTTTTGCTGAACTCTCCTTTCTTCTTTGGCTCCTGCTTCCTCTTCTTGTTTGTTTCTTGTGGCTCTTCAGCAGGGCGTCTCTAAGGCCAAGATTGGTCTACTTGATTCCAGAGTCCAGCATCCTTCAGCCTTTGTTCCATTCTTTCTATATTTCCATGAGCTCTTGCTCTTTGCTTGTCTACCAATTTCCTGGCATTCCATGAATGGTATGATTTCTGTATTTATCACTGGCATGCCGCAGACGATGTAGTTCAGCTTTGCTTGGGTCTCTATATCATAATCAATCATATCCAAGTGCCGAGCTTCTCCAGCTGTGTGGTATATATTCTTCCATTGACAAAAATTCTGGAGGTACTTCTCCTGCTCAGCTTATTGTTGAAATAATTTGACAAATTATTCTCGAGAGTGACTAGATTGTTCCCTTTGCTGCTCCAGAATTCTTGCTTGGAATTCTCTCTGCTGGTCCATCACCTTTAGCTGGAAGTTTTCTTGTTGCTCCATCATCTTCAACTGCCAGTTCTCTTGCTGCTCCTTAGCTCTCAAATATTACTTTTGTTGCCTCAAGAATTGCTCTTGTTGTTGTTCCTGTGCTCTCATATATTGCTAAGACATCTCTTCAATGGCTCTTTGCATTTGGCTTAAGTCCATTGTGCCAGAAGCTTGTCCCTCCTCCATTTGTGGTCTCCTTCTTCTTCCTTGAGTTCTTCTCTCCTCCTGGGTGTCAGTGACACCTTCCATCCTTTGCTTAGTGATTCTTCTGCCTCCCTTTACCCGATCTATATCTGCATCCTCAAAGAGTACCCCTGCTCTATTGCATAGCCTCAAAATGGTGCTTGGGTGACCAAGTGTGCTTGATTTGCTGCTTTCCTCAGCCATCTCTTGGATGCTATCTGGTATGAGCTGTGGGATATTGATTTCTCCTCCTCTGAGTATGCAGTATGTCAGAATTGCTCTCTTTATTATGACCTCTGAGGTATTTCTAGTGGGGAATATGGATATTCTTACTATCTCATACCAACCTTTGGCTTCAGCTATAAGATCAATCCTCTTCAAGTAGCTTGGATCCCCATCTGAATCCCTTTCCCAGTCTTTGCCTTCCAAGCATAAGCTATTTAGTAGCTCATCAGGATCATTCTCACCCTTCATTCTTTCATCAAAGCTGGGTTCTCCAAAGGGTATCACTCTTATCTACAAGACCCTCATGATGGATGATGGGCTGAAATCCACATCAACCCCCTAACATAGCTCTTGTAGGGAGGGCTGGTTTTGCTTGGCCTTACAGCATTGCATAGAATTCCCTTATCATGGTTGCACTTATGTCTGTGAGAGGTTCACACAGGAGTTTCCATCTTCTCTGTTCAATTATCCTTCTCATGACGGGGTATTCTCCTTCTTTCAATCTAAAGCCAATCTCTGGAATGACTTCTTTTGATTCCATCAACCTATGATATCGTGACTCATGAAATTAAGATTTAAATCTTTTGTCATCATAGGTTGGTGGTTCAGCTTCAACTGGTTGCTTCCCTTTCCTCCTTCTGGAACTTGATGAAGCCATTAATTAGGGAAGGAGGGTAGGCCGAGTGGAGAAATGAAGAATGGTGAGGGAGAGGGGATTTATGTGGCTCTTAAGATGTGTTTAGCTTACTGGTGAAGCAAGAATAAAAGATTAAGGAGACAAGTGTGGTTTGGGGCTCACAGAACACGGTTACTAGGGCTTTTTCTTAAGGAAATCAAAATTTCTTTTTCAATGCACGGAGTGTGAAAACATGATTTGTGCAGCATAGTCCAATTAAAGCTATTTGTAACAAGCTTTAATGAAGATTGGATGGTCAGGATGTCTTTTGAAGGGGTTGGAATGAACGGTGTGCATGTAAGGAAGGATGAGGACAAAGATCACCTCTTCATTGGGTACAAGGCTCGGTCTTCCAAGGTATTGATTCTTGCATATTTGTGCTTCCCAACTATGCCATGCGACTTACTTTTTCTCCTTGGGATGACCGTACATGGGATGGTGTTGTCCTTTCCTCAGTTTTCCTCATACCTATCCATTTTAATCAATGCAACAATAAGCAACAAGATTTGAATTTATTGTGGTGGAAGTCAGCAATATAGAAAAGCAAAAATAAAATTTGCTACATGTTCCTTGTTTATGAATAACCAACTATGCCCCTTTTGAAATTGTATAAAATATTAGTGGACACCAAACTTCTTTTGTGCCAGTGATTCCTGTGAAGCTCAATTAAATGTCTGTCATAGTTAGCATATTCATTACAAGGAACGTTTTATTTTCTACCTTAATAAATTCATAAAATGATGCAAGATATAGTTTATCTGTTTCATGAATTTGAGTCTTTGAGCAAAAATGACTTTCTTGAAATTCATAGCATATGTAGAACACCAAACTTAATGTTTGGCTATATACTTCAATAAAGTGAGTGAGTATATATCCTAAGATGGTTATATGATCATCATGCTTGAAAAGCCATTTTAGAGTGCCTTTAGGCACACCAAACTTAGGAATCAGACATATGCTTCAAAATGATATGTGCAGTTATCAAATCTACCCATGAGAGCTCAAATTTATGCTAGAAGAACCACTAGTTATTGAAATTAAAACAAAAGCAAGAATCATTAAATCATGGGCTACCTCCCATGGAACGCTCTTTTACTGTCACTAGCTTGACATTGGTTCCTTGTTAGGGTGGCTGATGATTATGGTGCCTCAGCTTGTCCCCTCTCACTGTGAGCCTTCTTCTTGTGCTTTGATGATCAATCTCTATATGCTCCAACGAGAGTATCTTATTGATAATGTAATAATAATCAGTTTGTGAGCCTGTCTCCAACTGTTGGTAGATCAGTTTCACTTTGTCTCCTTTTGAAAACCCTTCAGTTGGGATTTTTTTGTTTCTCCACCCTTTTGGAATCATTTTCTTGCTCTTCTTTCCTGTCTTCGGTTTCAAAGGTGAGTTGATGAGTGCCTCTTTGGGTTTTTCCTTCCAATGCACGTCTTCTTTTTCAACTCACATGCAGCTTTTCTCTTCAGCAATATGCTGTATTTCCTTAAAGACATTTAGAGTGATCTTCTCATCATGTACCTCAAAGTCATTTCTCCTTGTTCCACATCAATGATGGCCCTTGCTGTGGCTAGGAAAGGCCTTCCTAATATGATAGAATCGCCTCCCTCCTCATCTAGATCCAAGATCACAAAATCTGCTGGAAATATGAACTTATCCACCTTGACTAAGAGATTCTCAACCACTCCATTAGGAATTACCATTGATCTATCAGCAAGTTGCAAGGTCATCTTTATAGGTTTCACCTCTTCTATGGACAACTTTCTCATTATATATAAGGGCATTAGATTGATATTTGATCTTAGATCACACAATGCCTTATCAATGACTATATTGCCAATGGTGCTAGGTAGAAAGAAACTCCCAGGATCTTTGAGTTTTGGCGGAAGGCCTTTTTGGATTACTGTATTGCACTCTTGGGTTAAGACCACTGTCTCCTTCTCATTCCAGCTTCTCTTCTTGTTGATAAGTTCCTTTAGAAATTTTGCATACAGAGGCATTTGCTCCAATGCTTCAGCAAGTGGGATGTTGATTTCCAGCTTCTTAAAAACTTCCAGAAATTTGGGAAACTGTTGATCCTTGAGCTCTCTTTGCAATCTTTGAGGGTATGGTAGAGGAGGGATGTAATGTTTAACTTCCTTCCTCTGTTCTTGTGGAGGCTCTATCATGACTTGTTTTCCTTTCTTTGAAGCTTGTGACTCTCCCTCCGTCTTTTTAAGTTCTTCCTGGTCCTTCTCTTTAATTGTCACTTCTTCCTTGCTGTTAGCCTTATCATCCTCTGCTGGCTTCTTGTTAGCTTCTTTGTTATTCTCCAATGTCTTTCCACTCCTAAGTTGAATTGCTTTACACTCTTCCTTGGGGTTGGGAATAGTGTCACTTGGTAGTGCATTGGTTGGTCTTTCAGCTACTGTTTGCTTGGATAATTGTCCAATTTGTCTTTCCAGGTTCCTCAGTGAAGCTTCATGGTTCTTGTTGGCCAATTCTTTATGCTTGATTATTTTCTCCATCATCATCTCCAAGTTGGAGATTCTTTGAGATTCTTGGGGTGGTTGTGGTTGAGTGTGGGATGTAGATGGGGAATGAAAGTTGTTTTGGCTGGTTGATGGGTTATTGGGTAGATAGAAGTTAGGTTGGGGTTGAGTGTTTTGTGGTTTTCTGTATGGGTTTTGGTTAGTGTTTTGATGGTTTCTGTTGCGGAAGTTATTTTGGTTAGAGTTCCTTTGCCAAGGTTACTGGTTTTGGCTCTCTCTCCATTTCAGATTGGGGTAGTTTCTCCAAGATGAGTTGTAAGTGTCTCCGTGAAAATCATTTGGTCCAAAACCTTGATTGTGCATGTACTGCACTTGTTCAGGCTACTGCTCTTCATAGCTTTCCTCCTGCTGTCCCCACACCACTGGTGGTTGGTTAGTTATGCTCACTGCTGCAAGTTGTAATCCATCTATCCTCTTTGACATCATTTCAATTTGCTGTTGAAGCTGCTGGTGCATGAGTTTATTCTGAGCTAATATTGTATCAACTCCTTCAAGTTTAAATACACCTTTCTTTGGAGCTGCTTGCCTTTCAGAGGAGTAGAAGAACTCATTGTTGGCCACCATGTCTATATGATCATGTGCCTCTTGAGCAGTTTTCATCATTTGCAAAGATCATCCTGATGAATAATCCAAAGCTTTCCTTGAAGGCAAGGACAAGCCTTCATAGAAATTCTGCAACTCCATCCATTCATTGAACATTCCTTTTGGACACCTTCTGATTAAAGCTTTATATGTCTCCCAGGCTTCATAAAATGATTCTCCTTCTAGCTGTCTGAAGGTTTGCACATCAGTTTTTAGCTTAATGACTCTTTGGAGTGGATAGAATTTGGCTAGAAATTTGCTGACCAAATCATCCCAATTGGTGATTGATAAACCACTATTTTATGGTTTATCTTTCGCTCAATTGAGTGATTTTTATCAAGTCTTTGCACACTTATTCATACAAGTTGCATGATTTTACAATTCCTTCCCAATTTTGTTCTATGGTTGAAAACTTGCTTCCTAAGCCTTTAAATTGAGTATTTTAATTCCCCTTTATACCATTTGATGCCGTGATCTGTGTGTTAAGTGTTTTCAGGCTTTATAGGGCAGGAATGGTTTAGAGGATGGAAAGGAAGCTTGCAAAAATGGAAGAAACACAAGAAACTAAAGGAGACAACCAGCGAAGAGTGACGCGCACGCATGGCTCACGCGTGCGCGTGATTTGGAGATTTTCATGGCGATGCGTGCGCGTACCTGACGCGAACGCGTGACACGCAAAGATAACTATCGACGCGTATGTGTAACTGATGCGTACGCGTGACATGCACCACATGCAGAAATCTCAGAAAACGCTGGGAGCGATTTTGGACTGAGTTTGGACCTAGTTTTCGGCCCAGAAACACAGACTAGAGGCAGAAGACAAGCAGAGACTCAACACACAGTGACAGATAGACACATTCACATTCGCATAGTTAGTCTTTTGGGAGTTTTTGGAATCCTAGAGAGAAAATCACTACTTCCTCTAGGTTTCCTTTACATTCATAGTTTTGAGAGTTTTATGCTTTTGATTTGGATATTGAGAAGAGTCACTATCTCCGTTGAAGTTTTCATTATTCTAGTTTGTTTTCTTATTCCTTTACTCTTTTAATCGCCCATTAACCCTGTTCAGATACGTATGTTTATAGTTTTGGGATTTATTAATTCAAAGAACTATTTTTACCTTTGATTAATTTTCAGTTATTATTTAATTTATCATGTCTTCTCTTTATTCCCTTTATATGCCTGAGAACGTTGTATTCATGTCAATGGAGTAAACTTCCAACTTGACTTGGGAGTTGATTAAAAGGAAACCCTTAAGTTGGAATACTCAAGTGTTAATTTTGATTGGAAGTTGTTGGTTGACTCTCTAGTCTCTGACTCTAACCCTTCCTTAGGAGAGGATTAAGACTTGGGATTCAGAGTTGGTTAATTAGTTACTTGACTTTCCTTTATTCAGTAAAGGATAACTAAGTAGAACAATAACCTCTCATTATTACACTTGAGAAAATCCAACAAGGATAGAACTTCCAATTAATCTTCTCCCAGTCAAGGCTTTTGATTCTGATTATATAAATTCTCTCGATAATTTTCATTGCTTTAATCTACAATCATTTATCTTTCTACTCTCCAACTCTTAAAATTTCTCAGATAACTTCTGATCAGTAAAATAGCACTCTTTTGTCAACTCGTTGGGAGACGACCTGGGATTTTCACTCCCAGTATTTTTATTCTAATTTGTGATAACCCTTTCTAAATTGATAAGCAGAATTTTCGTCGGTTAAGAATTATACTTACAACGCTGTTCTATTTATAAATCCTTAATCGGCAATTTTTTGCCACGTCAGTGATGCTTTCTTTAAGGAAGGTTTCTAAAAAATGTGTGGCTTTGTCTCTCAGTGAAAATAGGAATAACAAGAGTTTATAGATGTCAGGGTGGACTCCATTGGTTTTGGCAGTGTCACAAATTCTCAAAAACACAGAGAGGTGTTGGTTTGGATCTTCAGCAGCACTTCCTCCATATTGACAATTATTCTGAACCAGGGTAATCAATTGAGGCTTGAGTTCGAAGTTATTAGCATGGACTTGGGGGGTTAAGATACTGCTCCCACAATTCCTTGGGTTTGGATACTGAACCAGGTTGGCCATTGTTGTTAGCCACATTCTCAGGTGGATTTGGGATGTTACCCTCCATCTCTTGGTCCTCTTCTTCTGATTCTTCTTCTCCAATAACTCTCTTCCCTCTTGCTTCTCTTCTCAATCTCAGAAATGTCCTCTCTGGTTCAGAATCAAAAGAGGTGGATGCACCTCTTCTTCCTCCTGGTATACAACACAAACAAAACTAAAAAACTAAAATAAAATACTCTACTTCTAGCGTGTGGTTAAGATTAGCAGAAATAAAAACTCAAACAGTTAGAGTGCTTATTAAAAACAAAACAAAATGTGCTTAATCTAGATTATCATCTACTTAATCATTGTCAATCTAAATCAATCCCCGGCAACAGCACTAAAAACTTGATGAAGGAAAAAAGATTCCTCACAAACTCACCGGCAAGTGTACCGAGTCGCATCAAGTAGTAATAACTCACAAGAGTGAGGTCGATCCCACAGGGATTGATGGATTGAGAAACTTTAGTATGGTGATGAATTTAGTTAAGAAAATATTTGATGGATTTGGTGAAATTTTGATTAACAGAAAATAAATTGCAGAAAGTTAAAGTGCAGACAGTGAATTGGCATAAAAGTAAACTGCTAGAAACTTAAATGGCTGAAACTTAAAGTGCAAGAAAGGTAAATGACTGAAACTTAAAGTACAAGTAATTTAAATTACAGAATCTAAATTGCTAGGAAACTTAAATTGCATGAATAATAAAAGGATTTGGGTGTTGGGAATCAAAACAGAACTGGAAAATCTAACTGTAGTAAATTAAATAAATCTAAAATGAAGCAATCCAGTAAGATTTATCAATCAGGAATTCAGTACCAAAATAGAAATGGAAAATTGTAGAAGAATCAAAATAGAATGAAGACTTAAATCACTTCTAGAATCCTAAAAGAGAAATGAACAATTGCAGAAGAATGTCAAAGCAGACAGAAAACTAAGATCTCAATTGCTCTCTTAACTGAACAGAAAAGAAGAAATTGCAAAGAAAATAAAAACAGACAGGAAACCAAGATCTGATCTCCAATTCTTAGAATTATCAAAAGGAAAAGTAAAAGATGACTTTAAGATGAAGAAATTCAGAAGAATTCTTCAATCCCAGTTCCCAGACCCAAAACAAAAAATAAAAGCTGCAGAAGAGAGAAAACAAAACAGAAGAAAAATTCAGATCTGATCTCCAATCCTAAAATTCTAAAAGGAAAATTAAAAGAGAGCCCCTATGAAATCAAATTCTTCTCTACTTATACACTTTCTATTTCAGTCATCAAGTACTTGGAGTGGGCTTTTGGGCTTGTGAAGAAGTGGATTAAAATGGCACTTGATTGCTGCTTCCAAGGGAACGTTGCATTCTCAAAGTGAGCGCAGTGTTCATTCATCCACGCGTACGCGTCTCTGATGCGTGCGTGTCCTTTTGCGTTCTTGATCATTGACGCGTGCAAGTTATGTACGCGTGCGCGTCATGTACGCGTGCGCGTCATGTACGCGTGTGTGTCACTATCAACCTTCAGCTCCCAATATGCTCGCGCGCCCCTTTCACGCGTACGCGTCTTCAATAGAGTTCTCTTATTGAGCACTACGTTGGCTTAATAAACGCTGCCCACGCGTGCGCGTCCTCTGCGCGTGCGCGTGGGTAGCAAAATATCAAATCCAGGCTTCATTGCGAGCCACGCGTGAGCGTGCTTCCTTCCAGATCCTCCATCGATGCGTGCGCGTCATGCACGCGTGCGCGTCGAGTGCAGAACTTCACCTCCAAATTTCAATTTGCTCAAAAACGCTGGCTTAGTGAACGTAGCGCTCTCTTTTGAAAACTAGCGCCAACCACTTCCACGCGTACGCATCAGGAATCATTCCAATTGTTTTGATGTGGTGTCCTTGCATTTATTTCTGAATGTATGACTAAACAGTGCATAATTGATATTGGAATTGAGAATATTGGCTTTTGAAAGAACAGAGGATTTAAGGAAATATTATTGACTCTCTAAAAAAAAGAAATTGATTCTTGAAGCAAGAAAAAGCAGCAGAAAAAGAAAAAGAAAAAGAAAAAATAAAGAAAAAAATATATGCTAATGAAAGAAAAATCAAAAGAGCAAGGATCCAAGGCTTTGAGCATCAATGGTTAGGAGGGTTAAAAATCAACCTAAAAAGCTCAAATGAGTTGCTGTCCTTAACTAAATGCTTGTGGTGTGAAGGTGTCAAGTAAAAAGAGTACGCTTAAGAACTCTGGGTACCACTGACTGGGAATTTAAGCAAAGCTAAATTCAAATCCCAAGGGTTCCCCCAATTAAGTGTATGTATCCAGTGGTAATACAAGAAAACAAAACGCTTAGAGTCACAACTAGGCTCGAAGGTGCAAAGCACCAAAAGAAGCTGTGTTCAAGAATCAAGAAAAGCTAAACTAAGAGAATCAATAATATTATCTGGATTCTAGTTCCAAGAGAAGCCAATACTTCTAAGCTTGAAACGAAAGTGAGATGCCAAAGTTGTTCAGAAGTAAAGAGTTGTTAGCCCCGCTCATCATTTGGAACTGAGCTTCATTGAAAACTTGAAAACTTATTGTGTCTGATGAGCGGATAATTTATACGCTTTTTGACATTGTTTTTAATATGTTTTTAGTAGGATCTAGTTACTTTTAGGGATGTTTTCATTAGTTTTTATGTTAAATTCACATTTCTGGACTTTACTATGAGTTTGTGTGCTTTTCTGTGATTTCAGGTATTTTCTGGCTGAAATTGAGGGACTTGAGCAGAAATCAGATTCAGAGGTTGAAAAAGGACTGCTGATGCTGTTGGATTCTGACCTCCCTGCACTCAAAGTAGATTTTCTGGAGTTACAGAACTCGAAATGGCGCGCTTCCAATTGCGTTGGAAAGTAGACATCCAGGGCTTTCCAGAAATGTATAATAGTCCACACTTTGGCCAAGAATAGATGACGTAAACTGGCTTTGAACGCCAGTTTTCTACCCAAATCTGGCGTCCAGCGCCAGAAAAGGAGCCAAATCCAGAGTTGAACGCCCAAACTGGCACAAAAGCTGGCGTTCAACTCCAAGGAGGACCTCTACACGTGCAACACTCAAAGCTCAGCCCAAGCACACACCAAGTAGGTCCCGGAAGTGGATTTATGCATCAATTACTTACTCATGTAAACCCTAGTGACTAGTTTATTATAAATAGGACATTTTACTATTGTATTAGACATCTTTGGACGCATGGTTCTTAGATCAGAGGGGCTGGCCATTCGACCATGCCTGGACCTTTCACTTATATATTTTTAACGGTAGAGTTTCTACACTCCATAGATTAAGGTGTGGAGCTCTGCTGTTCCTCAAAGATTAATACAAAGTACTACTGTTTTCTATTCAATTCATCTTGTTTCGCTTCTAAGATATTCATTCGCTCTTCAACCTGAATGTGATGAACATGACAATCATCATCATTCCCTATGAACGCGTGCCTGACAACCACTTCCGTTCTACCTTCGATTGAATGAGTATCTCTTAGATCTCTTAATCAGAATCTTCGTGGCGTAAGCTAGAATGATGGCGGCATTCAAGAGAATCCAGAAAGTCTAAACCTTGTCTGTGGTATTCCAAGTAAGATTCAATGAATGAATGACTGTGACGAGCTCCAAACTCGCGATTGCAGGGCGTTAGTGACAGACGCAAAAGGATAGTAAATCCTATTCCAGCATGATCGAGAACCGACAGATGAATAGCTGTGCCGTGACAGGGTGCGTTGACCATTTTCACTGAGAGGGTAAGATGAAGCCATTGACAAGGGTGATGCCTCCAGACGATTAGCCGTGCCGTGACAGGGCATTGGATCATTTTCCCGAGAGATGACCGAAAGTAGCCATTGACAGTGGTGATGTATCACATAAAGCCAGCCATGGAAAGGAGTAAGACTGATTGGATGAAGATAGCAGGAAAGCAGAGGTTCAGAGGAACGAAAAGCATCTCCATTCACTTATCTGAAATTCCTACCAATGATTTACATAAGTACCTCTATCCCTATTCTATTATTTATTATTCGAAAACACCATTATCAATTTATATCTACCTAACTGAGATTTGCAAGGTGACCATAGCTTGCTTCATACCAACAATCTCCGTGGGATTCGACCCTTACTCACGTAAGATATTACTTGGACGACCGAGTGCACTTGCTGGTCAGTTACACGGAGTTGTGAACCGTGGTTTTGGCATCATGTTTTTGGCGCCATTTTCAGGGAAAGAAAGAGCAATGAACTTTACATAATTAAAGTGTGATCACGAATCCGCGTACCAAGTTTTTGGCGCCGTTGCCGGGGATTGTTCGAGTTTGGACAACTGACGGTTCATCTTGTTGCTCAGATTAGGTAATTTTCTTTTTGTTTTCTTTTCAAAAATTTTTCAAAAATATTTCAAAATTTTCTCACCTGTTTTCGAAAAAAAAAATTTATTCAAAATTTTTAAAGAATGAATTCTAGTGTTTCATGAAGCATGTGAAGCCTAGTTGGCTGTAAAGCCATGTCTAAATTCTTTTGGACTGAGGCTCCCACTCATAAGTATATGAAGTTGGATGAAATATCAGCTGTTGTATACAAGCAAACTTAGTCTCTGATTTGTCTAAGGCCACTGTGAGTTTCATGAATGAAACAAGGTCTTCCATTAGAAATTTGGAAGCACAAGTGGGCCAGCTGAGTAAAAGGATCACTGAAATCCCTCCCAGTACTCTCCCGAGCAATACAGAAGAGAATCCAAAAGGAGAGTGCAAGGCTATTGACATAAGCAAAATGGCCGAACCCAATGAGGGAGAGGAGGTCGTGAATCCTAAGGAGGAAGACCTCCTAGGACGTCCAGTGACCAATAAGGAGCTTCCCTCTGAGGAACCAAAGGAATCTGAGACTCATCTAGAGACCATAGAGATTCCATTGAACCTCC
>NC_029790.2:87928889-87933615 GCF_000816755.2 Arachis ipaensis
GGCACCAACCTGGCGCTGAACGCCCAGAGTTGTGTACAAGGGCATTTTACATGCCTAAATTGGTGCAGGGATGTAAATGCCTTGACACCTCAGGATCTGTGGACCCCACAGGATCATCTCAGGATCTGTGGACCCCATAGGATCATCTCAGGATCTGTGGACCCCACAGGATCCCCACCTACCTCATCATCTCTCTTTCCATTCATGATCATCCCTTCCGTTTTCCATTCACCACTCACATCCATACATCCCACTTACCTACAAAATTCAATATCTCTTTCCCACCCAATCCCACCCATATGGCCGAATACACACATCCCCCATCTCCTCCATATCTTCTTCTTCTTCTTCTATTCTTTCTTCTTTTGCTCGAGGGCGAGCAACATTCTAAGTTTGGTGTGGTAAAAGCATAGCTTTTTTGTTTTTTTCCATAACCATTGATGGCACCTAAGGCCAGAGAAACCTCTAGAAAGAGGAAAGGGAAGATAAAAGCTTCCATCAAGGGTCTATAGCTCAGTGGTAGAATATTTGACTGCAAATCAAGAGATCCCTGAGATATTGGTGTTGTGATGAGCGGATAATTTATACGCTTTTTGACATTGTTTTTAATATGTTTTTAGTAGGATCTAGTTATTTTTAGGGATGTTTTCATTAGTTTTTATGCTAATTCACATTTCTGGACTTTACTATGAGTTTGTCTATTTTTCTGTGATTTCAGGTATTTTCTGGCTGAAATTGAGGGACTTGAGCAGAAATCAGATTCAGAGGTTGAAAAAGGACTGCTGATGCTATTGGATTCTGACCTCCCTGCACTCAAAGTGGATTTTTTGGAGCTACAGAACTCGAAATGGCGCGCTTCCAATTGCGTTGAAAAGTAGACATCCAGGGCTTTCCAGAAATGTATAATAGTCCACACTTTGACCAAGAATAGATGACGTAAACTGGCGTTCAACGCCAGTTTTCTACCCAAATCTGGCGTCCAGCGCCAGAAAATGAGCCAAAACCAGAGTTGAACGCCCAAACTGGCACAAAAGCTGGCGTTCAACTCCAAGGAGGACCTCTACACATGCAACACTCAAAGCTCAGCCCAAGCACACACCAAGTGGGCCCCAGAAGTGGATTTATGCATCAATTACTAACTCATGTAAACCCTAGTGACTAGTTTATTATAAATAGGACATTTTACTATTGTATTAGACATCTTTGGACGCCTGGTTCTTAGATCAGAGGGGCTGGCCATTCGGCCATGCCTGGACCTTTCAATTATGTATTTTTAACGGTAGAGTTTCTACACTCCATAGATTAAGGTGTGGAGCTCTGTTGTTCCTCAAAGATTAATGCAAAGTACTACTGTTTTCTATTCAATTCATCTTGTTTCGCTTCTAAGATATTCATTCGCTCTTCAACCTGAATGTGATGAACGTGACAATCATCATCATTCCCTATGAATGCGTGCCTGACAACCACTTCCGTTCTACCTTCGATTGAATGAGTATCTCTTAGATCTCTTAATCAGAATCTTCGTGGCGTAAGCTAGAATGATGGCGGCATTCAAGAGAATTCAGAAAGTCTAAACCTTGTCTGTGGTATTCCAAGTAGGATTCAATGAATGAATGACTGTGACGAGCTCCAAACTCGTGATTGCAGGGCGTTAGTGACAGACGCAAAAGGATAGTAAATCCTATTCCAGCATGATCGAGAACCGACAGATGAATAGCCGTGCTGTGACAGGGTGCGTTGACCAGTTGACCAGAGAGGATAAGATGAAATTACTTGGACGACCCAGTGTACTTGCTGGTCAGTTACACGGAGTTGTGAACCGTGGTTTTGGCATCATGTTTTTGGCGCCATTTCCAGGGAAAGAAAGAGCAATGAACTTTACATAATTAAAGTGTGATCACGAATCCGCGTACCAGTGTCTCTCTCTTCTTTTTAATCCTACTTGTTTTTTATTACTTGAGGACAAGCAACAGTTTAAGTTTGGTATTCTGATGAGCGGATATTTTATACGCTTTTTGATGTCATTTTCTTAGTGTTTTCAGTATGTTTTGTTGAGTTTTATTATGTTTTAGTAGGTTTTTATGCAAAATTAACTTTTTGGATTCTACTTTGAGCTTTTATGTTTTTCTTATGATTTTAGGTGAATTTTGGGTGAATTTGGCAAGTTTTGGCAAAAGTCTGATCTAGAGGCAAGGAAAGCATAGCAGATGCTGTCAGAATCTGACCTCCGTGTATTTAAACAATCATTTCTGAAGTTATAGAGGTTCAAATGACTCATTCTTAACGGCGTTCGAAAGTTAACTTCCAGAGCTTTCCAGCAATATATAATAGTCTATACTTTTCTTTAGATTGGACTGCCCAAAAAGGGCGTTGAACGCCCAAACTACCCCTTGTGGGGGCATTCAACGCCCCAAGAGGACCAAGGCCAGTGTTGAATGCCAAACCTAGCGTTCAATGCCACAAGGGGAGCAAGGAAGCAACGTACTCACTCCCTAGAGGGTGCTCAATGCCCACTCCTTCAACTTAGAAGCCAAGCTCAGCCCAAACACTCACCAAGTGGGCCCAGAAGTAGATTTTCGCATTAGTCAACTTAGTTTACTTCATTTTTATAATTTTTAATTATTAGATTAGTATAAATAAGGGAAGATCATCCTTGTTTAGGATCTTCTCCAATCTTTATCTCTTTGACCACTTTTCAAACATTTCATATTACTCTCTGTACAGTGTGAGCAACTAAACCTCCTAAGTTAAGGTTAGGAGCTTTGCTGATTCCTATGAATTAATACAATTACTTTTCTATTTCAATGAATGTGTGATTCTATTCTATGATGCATTGTCGTTCTTCATCCTTATGAATCTTGATTCTACATGAGTTCTTTACGAGTCTTGACCATGATAGTATTGAGTTACAGCTTGAGGATGCATCACGGGTTCCAACAGAATTATCTGGATTAATCGGGTTATGTGACATATAACCTCGTTAGTCAGGGGCAATTGAGGTTCCTGTGGCTCTAAGGGCTAGAACCATAAGAGCAATAGTCTCTGATCTGGAAGATCCGACCTTGTCTGTGGCATTTTGAGTAGAATCAACAAAGGGATTAACTTGCGTGCGCTTCACCCTCTCCCAGATTGATCTAGTCCGTTCGGATGTTTAGTCTGGATCTGAGGAGATTAATGACCACGACCCATTGCTTAATCACTTATATCCTTGCCATTTATCGATTTTGTTATTGTTGGTTTATGCACCTATGATGCACAGAAACTTGTCTCTTAACAATTTTCCTTCGGCAAGTATACCGAATTGTCGTCAAGTAAAAACTCACAATAGAGTGAGGTCGAATTCCACAGGGATTGATTGGTCAAGCAACTTTAATTAGAGGAATGTTCTAGTTGAACTAAGCAAAATTAGGTTTGAGATTTGCAGAAAATTAAATTGCGGGAAAGTAAATAGCAGAAAACGTAAATGCTGGAAATAAAGAGCTGAATGTAAATAGCGGAAAGTAAATTGCAGAATCTTAAATGGGAATGGGGAAGATGCTCATAAAAGTAGATTGCAGAATTTATAGAGAATGGGTAAAATCAGAAATGGGGAATTCATTGGGCTTAGGAGATGTTGCATTCTCCGGATCAAGTTCATTTTCATCTCTTCCTCAATCAATGCATTCATTGATCTCCTTGGCAATCTTAAGTGATCGAATTCCAATTTCTTGGTAATTCAATCTCTCAAATCTTGATCAATAGCCAATTCTTTGGTCAATTGCTCATGAGAAGAGATGAAGTATGGTCACTGATTATACCACATGTATTTCCAAATCAAAGTGTTGGTAGGATTATATGTCACTATATCCATCCAAACCCCAATTTGGTCCAACATGAGAAAGCATTTCTAGCATGATCTCTTCATTCCTCTTCAAAAGTTCCGAAGAGATCCAAGTATGAATAGCTTCTTTTCCAAGATAACTACCCAATTGAATGAAGATTGAAATCTTTCTAGTAAAATCAAGAGAAAAGATAGAAGAAGAATAATGAAAACTAATATTGATCCATCAAATTACAACAGAGCTCCCTAACCCAATGAAAGGGGTTTAGTTGTTCATAGCTCTGGGAATGAAAAGCATAGATGGATAGTACATTCTGAGAATTAAACTAAAAGTTGCAGAGAAAGTAAAATACAGAGAGTAGTTCTCAAATTTTCAACCCCCTTTTTTATTCAAAACTACCCCTATATATACTACTCTTCTGATCTTCTAGTTGGTTCTTCAAATCTTGGATATGGGCCTTTGGATCTTGAGTTTGAAGCAGTTATCCTCTTCAGTGGGCTTAGCTTTACTTGCAGAGAGAAAGTATGAAGTAGGCAGGGACTTTTAGCTTAGGACGTTAGTGGCGTTAACGTTAAGTGAAAGTGTGGGTTCGAGAACGTTAGTGGCAGTCACCTTTTTCACTAACGTTCCTAACCCAAGGGTGATCCACGTTAACTTCAACGTTAGTGGCACCAACGTGACCACTAACGTTGCTTCTTAATCCTTTGCACATGTTATTGGGACTTACCTTTTCCAATAACATTGAGAATCCTCCCTTCCCTACGTTAGAGTTCATGTTAGTGTGGCTAACGTGACCTTTAACGTAGGCTTGCCAAATCTTCGAAAACGTTAGTGACACTTACCTTTGTCACTAACATTTCAAAATGCCCATACTTCCCACGTTAGAGTTCACGTTATTCACGTTA
>NC_029790.2:87934567-87935297 GCF_000816755.2 Arachis ipaensis
TAAGTGAAATTCTACCCAAAACTTGCTTATTTCCTAAGAAAATGCATGAAACTACCCTAGAACAGTAAAGAAAAGGTCAGTGAAACTGGCCAAAATGCCCTGGCATCACAACACCAAACTTAAAGCTTGCTTGTCCCTAAGCAAGTACTGGAACAAGAGAATGATGAATGAAATGCCAAGAGAAATGAGTCATTATTGTGGAAGTCATGTCCTTGGTTTTATGGTGGTTTCATGCATAGCAACTTAGGTTCATTCTTTCACTGGCTTTCAGACCTTTATCATGTCCTGGAATACTCACTTGATTGCACCCTATGAGACTGTTATTCATTGATCCTTTTGTTGTTTTCAGGGTTTGATTGTGCTCTTAGGCTAAGTGCTCTGTGAGTGGGCGACTCTTTAAGTTAAGCTTTCAGCCAGCACTCCCGAACCAGTTGGTTCAAGGTGCTAGGTGTTAAGACACCCCAAAGGACTTACTCCCTCAAGTCTCTTTCCCCCATACATACACACCACAGGCACATGGTTTGTTATTTTCTTTTCTTAAGACCTTGGTGTCCAGCACCTCTTTGGGTTACTAAGTGTTCTGTAGCAAAGGTTACTCTTGATAGTGGACTTTCAGCTGATAATCCCGGGTTAGTTAACCCAAGTTACCAAGTGATAAGGCACCCCTAAGAGCTTATTCATCCAAGTAAATCCCTTACACAGGAACACCACAGACACTTGCCTCAAGATT
>NC_029790.2:87936207-87977783 GCF_000816755.2 Arachis ipaensis
CCCTTTTTCTTATTAGGATCTTGTTATTTAGCTAGTCTCATGGGGGTGTGTTTCAAGCATATGATTCAGGACAGATAGTTGCCTTCCTACCTTATTGGTGAACCAACTTAGCTAATCTATTACCACACCACAAAATTAGGAACTTACTCCACAATATGAATTCCACTCTGGTCTTTTATAACAAACATTCTCTTTTTATTTGGCTTAAAAAGGACAAGCATACAAGTAAACAAGGTGAAGATGCAGCATTGACATTAAAACCAGCACATATATGACGAAATAATAAAAACAAACATTAAATTCTAATGATTTAAACTAATGAGTAACTATTAATCGAGGGCACCTTGGGACTTCCAATTTTTAGCATTTCAAGTATATGGAATTAAGTAACAATACAACCTTCGGTGATGGTTTCTAGCTGTCCCCTTGTTGTCATCATCCATAGTTTTTGCTCATTCACTTCCTTGGATGATGGTGCACCATTTTCTCAGGAGGTTCCTGTAAAGTTATTGGAAGTTGCTTGTTCCCAAAGCACTTGAGAAATAGTTAGCTTGCATGTATGCTTGTGAATTTCAATCCGGCAATCCTCGTGGGATTCGACCCTCACTCACCTGAGGTATTACTTGGATGACTTGATGCACTTGTCGGTTCAGTTGTGCGAGTTTAAAATTCATGCACCAAGTATCCTCCAAGGTGTTCTGTTTGTCCTGATATGCTTTCTTGTTTCTGTTCTAATTGCTACACATGATCACAAACGTTAGAAATATGAGAAAAACTATGTAAATTAATAGAAAATAACTTAATATGCAATCAAACTCAAATAAACTAAAATAGCATAAAAAAAAGTAAAAGTAAGCTATAGGATACGTATGGTTAGGTTGCCTCCCAACAAGCGCTTCTTTACCGTCATTAGCTTGACGAACAGCTCCTTTACGAAGATTCATAGGGGCTCAAATCTTCGCCCCTCATTGTGAACTTTCTCTCTGTGCTCTCATGCATGAATCAGTTCAACATGCTCCAGAGACAGGATCCGGTTCACAATATGTGGTATGACTGGACTTCTTGTGAAGACTACTCTCACTACTAGAAAATTAGTTATTTTAGACGGATATTTCCGACGAATTTTATCCCACAAAAATATAGACAGAATTTTCGAGGAATTTTTTGTCAGAAACCAAAAAAAAATGAATTAGCATAAATTGCAGACGAAAAAGAGAATCCGTCGATAATTCTGTTGGAAAAAATAATTTTTTTCGTGGGAAATGGTTACCGACGGAAAATCCGTCTGTAATTAAATGGACAAAAATGTTACATTTTATTAAATTATTATAGACAGAAAATTTGTCTGTAATTTAAAATATTCATCGAAAAATATTAAAATAAGGCTTGTCACTGCCACGAGCTTTGCATTTCAATCACGATAGTGCGTTTTGATACGGAAAATTTAATTTCATGTAATTACCGACAAGTATACCGGGTCGTATCAAGTAATAATACTCACAAGAGTGAGGTGGATCCCACGAAGATTAGTAGATTAAGCAATTTTAGTTAAATGGTGTTCTAGTTAGGCAAACAATTTGTGATTTCTTGATATATTCACCATGAAAGTAAAGTTCAGAAATATAAATGACAGGAAATTGAAATGACTGAAAGTAGAAGAGAATGAATTAAATGACTGGAGATGTAATAGCAGAAACTTAAAGTGCAAGAAAATAAGAACCGAAATGTAAATAGCAGAAGCGTAAATTGCAAGAATGTAAAAGCTGAATTGTAAATGACTGGATTTATAAATTGCAGGAATTAAACATGGAAATTTGGTATTGGGTGATTAGAAACTTAAAAGAAATTGAAGTGAAAACTTGTGATGGTTAGGATCACTAGGAATCAGAGATGTTGATTTCTCATGAATTAATGGTGATCAATTCCTTCTCAGTCATGTAAACAGATCTATGGCATATTGTGAATGATTAGATCCCAATCTCTTGGTGACTCAATTTCTCTTATCATAAACAATTGCCAATCTCTTGATCTAATTACTCATGAGAAGAGATGAAGATCAATTTCTAATCCCAACTGCCACACAACTCTCTGGATTTCAATTCAGGGTGGTTACATCTCACATACCAACCCAGAATATATCAATCAAGAGAATCATAAGAGGATAAAACCCAAACTGAATTCTATGACTTCTTTCTCAAGTTCATCACACAATTCAAGTAGATTCAATTCCTCTCTCGATAGTAATTGAATCTATAAAGCACAAGAGTTCCCTCTTAGATAAATCAAATTAAATTGAGAAGAAAAGAAGGAGTATTAATTCATTAAAACCAACAGAGCTCCTCCCCCTAGTGAAAATGGGGTTTGGTGGCTCATAGCTCCAAGTAGAAATAGAAATTCAAAACTGGAAATTAAACTAAGCATAGGAAAGAAAAAGGAAATAAAACTATAAGCAGAAAGTGAAATTGGAAGTGATGTAGAGTCTGAGCAGAAAGTAAAAATTCCAAAAAGTGCAACGTACAAAGAATCTGAAAGAAAGAGAAGTAAAAAGAAGATCTAGAAGAAGTCTTCAATGAATCAAGGTGCCCCCTATTTATACTAGTTCAGTGGCTTCTTCAGGTGTACTTGCAAGTTGCTTCAAGTGGGCTTTTTAGTTGGTACTTGGAATATGCTGCTCCAGGAGAACGTAGCGTTCTTGAGGAAAGCGTAGCGCTCATGCATCCACGCGTGCACGTCATCCACGCGTGCGCGTCATCACTATCTTCAGCACTTGTTATGCGTACAAGTCACCCACGCGTGCGCATCATCTTCAGCACTCTCCTGGAGAGCATAGCGTTCGTGCCAAGGCTGCTCTCCCACGCGTACGCATCATCCACGCGTACGCGTGCCCTTTCAAAAATACCACTTCCTCGCTGCCTCTTTATCCATGCATTCGCGTGACCCTTCAAAAATGCCACTTCCATGCGTACGCGTCACCCACGCGTACGCGTCACTAGCCAAATTTTCAATCCCAACTTTGAAAACTATCACAGGCGCTCCTGGGTGAAGAACGTAGCTCCTCATGTGCATACGCACACAAGCACAGAGCGCTCTTGAATGTGAGCGTAGCGTTATCCTGGTCATGTATGGTGCTGCAGGAGAACGTAGCGCACTTTAAACGAGCGTAGCGCTATCCTGGGCTGGTGAAGGAGCGCTCCTTGCAAGAACGCTGTGCCAAGGGCGCTCTCCCCCTTGTTCCTGGTCACAAAGAAATAGTAATACATCAAAAGCTCTGTCTCTTGAGCAACTAATTTTAGATGACTCACTCATTCATACTTTTCTTGAGTTGTTTGCATGAAATTGAGCAGAATCCACTTAGTTCTTAACATATCAAAGCATGATGAAAGAATCCATCTAAGTGCTTGTTTCTTTCAACTAAAATGCATGAAATTGAGCTGAAATTAATTAAAGTAACTGGTGCACAAAATTGTGATCATCAATGGCGCCAACAACTTGGTACGCACAATTGTAATCACAACTCCACACAACTAACCAGCAAGTGCACTGGGTCGTCCAAGTAATAAACCTTACGTGAGTAAGGGTCGATCCCACGGAGATTGTCAGCTTGAAGCAAGCTATGGTCACCTTGTAAATCTCAGTCAGGCGGATTCAAATGGTTATGGAGAATTGATAATTAAAATATGAGTAAAACATAAAATAAGATAGAGATACTTATGTAATTCATTGGTAGGAATTTCAGATAAGCGTATGGAGATGCTTTGTTCCTTCTGAACCTCTGCTTTCCTGTTGCCTTCATCCAATCATTCATACTCCTTTCCATGGCAAGCTTTATATTGGGCATCACCGTTGTCAATGGCTACTTCCCGTCCTCTCAGTGAAAATGGTCCAAATGCGCTGTCACTGCACGGCTAATCAGCTGTTGGTTCTCGATCATGTTGGAATAGGATCCATTGATCCTTTTGCGTCTGTCACTACGCCCAACACTCGCGAGTTTGAAGCTCGTCACTGTGATCCCTTCCCAGATCCTACTCGGAATATCACAGACAAGGTTTAGACTTTCCGAATCTCAAGAATTACCGCCAATGATTCTAGCCTATACCACGAAGGTTCTAATCTTAGATTAGAAACCCAAGAGATACATATTCAAGCTTGATTGCATGTAGAACGGAAGTGGTTGTCAGGCACGCGTTCATAGGTGAGAATGGTGATAAGTGTCACAGATCATCACATTCATCATGGTGAAGAACGAATGGATATCTTAGAACAGAAACAGGCTTGAGTTGAATAGAAAAACAATAGTACTTTGCATTAATTCATGAGGAATAGTAGAGCTCCACACCTTAATCTATGGTGTGTAAAAACTCCACTGTTGAAAATACATAAGTGAAAATAGTCTAAGCATGGCCGAATGGCCAGCCTCAAAGGTCTAAGGACTAAACGTCCCAAGATGAAAATACAATAGTAAAAGGTCCTATTTATAGATAATTAGTAGCCTAGGGTTACAGAAATAAGTAATTAATGCAGAAATCCACTTCCGGGCCCACTTGGTGTGTGCTTGGGCTGAGCATTGCAGCTTTCATGTGTAGAGACTTTTCTTGGAGTTAAACGCCAGCTTTGGTGCCAGTTTGGGCGTTTAACTCCAGCTTTTATGCCAGTTCTGGCGTTTTGACGCCAGAATTTCTATGCTGACTTGGAACGCTAGTTTGGGCCATCAAATCTCGGGCAAAGTATAGACTATTATATATTGATGGAAAGCCCAGGATGTCTACTTTTCAACGCAATTTAGAGCGCGCCAATTGGGTTTTTTTAGCTCCAGAAAATCTACTTCGAGTGTAGGGAGGTCATAATCCAACAGCATCTGCAGTCATTTTTCAGCCTCTGAATCAGATTTTTGCTCAGGTCCCTCAATTTCAGCCAAAAAATACCTGAAATCACAGAAAAATATACAAACTCATAGTAAAGTCTAGAAATATGATTTTTATTTAAAAACTAATAAAAACATAATAAAAACTAACTAAAATATACTAAAAACATACTAAAAATAATGCCAAAAAGCGCATAAATTATCCACTCATCACAACACCAAACTTAAATTGTTGCTTGTCCCCAAGCAACCAAAAACAAAGTAGGATAAAAAGAAGAGAATATACAATGAATTCCAAAAATATCAATGAAGTTCAGTCTTAATTAGATGAGCGGGGCTATTAGCTTTTTGCTTCTCAATAGTTTTGGCATCTCACTTTATCCTTTGAAGTTCAGAATGATTGGCTTTTATAGGAACTCAGAATTCAGATAGTGTTATTGATTCTCCTAGTTCAGTATGTTGATTCTTGAACACAGTTACTTTATGAGTCTTGGCCGTGACCCTAAGCATTTTATTTTCCAATATTACCACCAGATACATAAATGCCACAGACACATAACTGGGTGAACCTTTTCAGATTGTGACTTAGCTTTGCTAGAGTCTCCTATTAGAGGTGTCCAGAGCTCTTAGCACACTCTTTTTGCTTTGGACCACGACTTTAACCGCTCAGTCTCAAGTTTTCACTTGACACCTTCACGCCACAAGCACATGGTTAGGGACAGCTTAGCCGCTTAGGCCGGGATTTTATTCCTATGGGTCCTCCTATCCACTGATGCTCAAAGCCTTGGATCCTTTTTATTTTACCCTTGCCTTTTGGTTTAAAGGGCTATTGGCTTTTTCTGCTTGCTTTTTCTTTTTCTTTCTTTTTTTTTTGCCATTTTTTTTCTTTTTTCTTTTTTGCAAGCTTTGCTATTCACTGCTTTTTCTTGCTTCAAGAATCATTTTTATGATTTTTCAGATTATCAATAACATTTTTCCTTTTCCATCATTCTTTGAAGAGCCAACAATTTTAACATTCACAAACAACAAATTCAAAAATATGCACTGTTCAAGCATTCATTCAGAAAACAAAAAGTATTGCCACCACATCAAAATAATTAAACTGTTTTAAAATTCAAAATTCATGTACTTCTTGTTCTTTTGCAATTAAAAACATTTTTCATTTAAGAAAGGTGATGGATTCATAGGACATTCATAACTTTAAGGCATAGACACTAAGACACTAGTGATCATGTAATAAGACACAAACATAAATAAAATATAAAGCATAATTTCAAAAAACAGAAAAATAAGAACAAGAAAATTAAAGAACGGGTCCACCTTAGTAATGGCGGCTTGTTCTTCCTCTTGAAGATCTTATGGAGTGTTTGAGCTCCTCAATAACTTTTCCTTGCCTTTGTTGCTCCTCTCTCATAACTCTTTGGTCTTCTCTAATTTCATGGAGGAGGATAGAATACTCTTGGTGCTCCACCCTTAGTTGTCCCATATTGGAACTTAATTCTCCTAGGGATGTGTTGATTTGCTCCCAATAATTTTGTGGAGGAAAATGCATCCCTTGAGGCATCTCAGAGATTTCTTGATGAGGGATTTCCTCATGCTCTTGTAGAGCTCCATAAGTGGGCTCTCTTATTTGCTCTATCCTCTTTTTAGTGATGAGCTTGTCCTCTTCACTGAGGGTGTTCATAGAAGTGGTCTTGATGGACCTTTGAGATGAATCTCTCCATTTCCCATGACTCAAAGGTGGAAGCTTTTGCCTTCTATTTCCTCTTTCTAGAGGTTTCTCTGGCCTTAGGTGCCATAAATGGTTATGGAAAAATAAAAAGCAACGCTTTTACCACACCAAACTTAAAAGGTTTGCTCGTCCTCGAGCAAAAGAAGAAAGAAAAGAGTAGAAGAAGAAAATGGAGGAGATGGAGGGGGTTTTATGGTTCGGCCAAGGGGGATTAGTAGTATGTATGATGTGTGAAAATGAAAGAGTGAAGATGGGTTTATATAGGAGTGGAGAGTGGGGTAGGGTTTGGCCATGTATGGGTGGGTTTGGGAGGGAAAGTGGTTTAAATTTGAATGGTGAGGTAGGTGGGATTTTATGATGGATGGATGTGGATTGGTGAAGGGATTATGGAGAAGAGGGTAGGATTTGATAGGAGAGGGGTTTTTTGGGGAAGAGGTATTGAGGTGATTGGTGAAGGGTATTTGGGGAAGAGTATTATGAAAAGGTGTGAAGAAGAGAGAGAGTGAGTTGAGGTTGGTGGGGATCCTATGGGTCCACAGATCCTGAGGTGTCAAGGATTTCTCATCCCTGCACCAATTAGGCTTGCAAAATGCCCTTTGCTGCCAATCCTGACGTTAAACGCCAGGTTGCTGCCCATTTCTGGCGTTAAACGCCAGTCTAGTGCCCATTTCTGGCGTTAAATGCCAGCTTCTTGCCCTTTTCTGGCGTTAAACGCCAGTCTGGTGCCCATTTCTAGCGTTAAACGCCAGTCTGGTGCCCATTTCTGGCGTTAAACGCCCAGAATGGTGCCAGACTGGGCATTTAACGCCCATTCTGCTACTCTTACTGGCGTTTAAACGCCAGTAGGCTTCTCCTCCAGGGTGTGCTGTTTTTCATTCTGTTTTTTAGTTTGTTTTTACTTTTTCAATTATTTTTGTGACTTCACATGATCATCAACCTACAGAAAACATAAAATAACAATAGAAAATAGAAATTTAACATAGATAAGTAAAATTGGGTTGCCTCCCAACAAGCGCTTCTTTAATGTCAGTAGCTTGACAGTGGGCTCTCATGGAGCCTCACAGATACTCAGAGCATGATGATGGCCTCTTAACACCAAACTTAGAGTTTGGTTGTGGCCTCCCAACATCAAACTTAGAGTTTGAATGTGGGGGTTTTGTTTGACTCTGTATTGAGAGAAGCTTTTCATGCTTCTTCTCCATGGTTACAGAGGGAGATCTTTGAGCTTTAAACACAAGGGAGTCCTCATTCACTTGGAGGATCAATTCTCCTCTGTCAACATCAATCATAGCCTTTGCTGTGGCCAAGAAGGGTCTGCCAAGGATGGTGGATTCATCCATACACTTCCTAGTATCTAGGATTATGAAATCAGCAGGGATGTAGTGGTCTTCAACCTTTACCAAGACATCCTCTACAAGTCCATAAGCCTGTTTCCTTGAATTGTCTGTCATCTCTAGTGAGATACTTGGAGCTTGTACCTCAAGGATCCCTAGCTTCTCCATTACAGAGAGAGGCATGAGGTTTATGCTTGACCTTAGGTCACATAGAGCCTTCTCAAAGGTCATGGTGCCTATGGTACAAGGTATTGAGAACTTTTCAAGATCTTGTCTCTTCAGAGGTAATTTCTGCCTAGTCAAGTCATCCAGTTCTTTGGTGAGCAAGGGGGGTTCATCCTCCCAAGTCTCATTACCAAATAGCTTGGCATTTAGCTTCATGATTGCTCCAAGGTACTTAGCAACTTGTTCTTCAGTAACATCTTCATCCTCTTTAGAGGAAGAATACTCATCAGAGCTCATGAATGGCAAAAGTAAGTTCAATAGAATCTCTATGGTCTCAGTGTGAGCCTCAGATTCCCATGGTTCCTCATTAGGGAACTCCTTGGAGGCTAGTGGACGTCCATTGAGGTCTTCCTCAGTGGAGATCACTGCCTCTTCCTCCTCTCCAGGTTCGGCCGTGTGGGTTACGTTGATGGCCTTGCACTCTCCTTTTGGATTCTCTTCTGTATTGCTTGGAAGAGTACTAGGAGGGAGTTCAGTAACTTTCTTACTCAGCTGACCCACTTGTGCCTCCAAATTTCTAATGGAGGACCTTGTTTCAGTCATGAAACTTTGAGTGGTTTTAATTAAATCGGAGACTACAGTTGCTAATTTAGAGTGGTTCTGCTTAGAATTCTCTGTTTGTTGCTGAGAAGATGATGGAAAAGGTTTGCCATTGCTAAACCTATTTCTTCCACCATTATTGTTGTTGAAGCCTTGTTGAGGCCTCTGTTGATCCTTCCATGAGAGGTTGGGATGATTTCTCCATGAAGGATTATAGGTGTTTCCATAGGATTCTCCCATGTAATTCACGTCTTCCATTGCTAGGTTATCAGGATCATAAGCTTCTTCTTCAGATGAAGCTTCTTTGGTACTGACTGTTGCTACTTGCATTTCAGACAGACTCTGAGAAATCATATTGACTTGCTAAGTCAATATTTTGTTCTGAGCCAATATGGCATTCAGAGTATCAATCTCAAGAACTCTTTTCTTCTTACTTGTCCCATTATTCACAGGATTTCTTTCAGAGGTGTACATGAATTGGTTATTTACAACCATTTCAATGAGTTCCTGAGCTTCTGCAGACGTCTTCTTCAGATGAAGAGATCCTCCAGCAGAGCTGTCCAATGACATCTTGGACAGTTCACACAGACCATCATAGAAGATACCTATGATGCTCCATTCTGAAAGCATGTCCGAAGGACACCTTCTGATCAATTGCTTGTATCTTTCCCAAGCTTCATAGAGGGATTCACCTTCCTTCTGTCTGAAGGTTTGGACTTCCACTCTAAGCTTGCTCAATTTTTGAGGTGGAAAGAACTTTGCCAAGAAGGCATTGACTAGCTTTTCCCAAGAGTTCAAGCTTTCTTTAGGTTGTGAATCCAACCATGTTCTAGCTCTGTCTCTTACAGCAAAGGGAAAAAGCATAAGCTTGTAGACCTCGGGATCAACCCCATTGGTCTTGACAGTGTCACATATTTGCAAGAATTCAGCTAAGAACTGATGAGGATCTTCCAATGGAAGTCCATGAAACTTGCAATTCTGTTGTATCAGAGAAACTAATTGAGGCTTAAGCTCAAAGTTGTTTGCTCCAATGGCAGGAATTGAGATGCTTCTCCCATAGAAGTCGGGAGTAGGTGCAGTAAAGTCACCAAGCATCTTCCTTGCATTGTTGGCATTTTTGTTGTTTTCGGCTGCCATGGCTTCTTCCTGTTTGAAAGTTTCTGTTAGGTCCTCTATAGAGAGTTGTACTTTAGCTTCTTTTAGCTTTCTCTTCAAGGTTCTTTCAGGTTCAGGATCAGCTTCAACAAGAATGCCCTTGTCCTTGCTCCTGCTCATATGAAAAGAGAGGAGAAGAAAATATGGAATCCTCTATGTCACAGTATAGAGATTCCTTGAGGTGTCAAAGGAAAATAAAAATATAAGGATGAGGTAGAGAAGAGATAATTCGAACTTATCAAGAGGGACAGAGTTCGAATTGCTGATAATGGAGAAGTGTTAGTCCTTTAAATAGAAGGAATTGGGAAGAGGGAAAGAATTTTTGACATTAAAGTAAAAATATTTTGAAATAATTAAAAGAAATTTTGAAAATTTGGTAAATGATTTTCGAAAACTAAGATTGGGAAAGAAATTATGTGATTTTTGGAAAAGATTTTGAAATTAGAAATAAAAAAGATATGATTGAAAATTAATTTTGAAAAAGATGTGATTGAAAAGATATGATTGAGAAGATATGATTGAGAATCAAATTAAAAAGAGAATTTTTTTTTAAATTAAAGTTGATTACTTGACTAACAGAAAATTAAAAGATATGATTCTAGAATTAAAATTTGATCCTTTCTTAATAGGCAAGTAACAACTTGAAAATTTTGAATTAAATCACCAGTTGTAGCAAGGATTTTCGAAAATAATAATAATTTAAAAAATGGAAAGAAATTGATTTTGAAAAGATATGATTGAAGAGATATGATTTGAAAAAGATTTGAATTAAAAACAAAATCTTCCCTCTAGTGTCCTCCTGGCGTTAAACGCTCAGAATGGCATCCATTCTGGCGTTTAACGCCTAAAATGCTACCTTTTTGGGCATTTAACGCCCAGCCAGGTTGATAAACCACTATTTTATGGTTTATCTTGTGCTCAATTGAGTGGATTTTATCAACTCTTTACCCACTTATTCATACTATTTGCATGAGTTTACATTCTCCTTCCTGATTTTGTGCTATGATTGAAAACATGCTTCTTTGACCTTATATTTGCTAATATTAATCCTCTCTTATTACCATTAGATGCCTTGATATGTGTGTTAAGTGTTTTCAGAGATTACAGGGCAGGAATGGCTTGGAGGATGGAAAGGAAGCATGCCAAAGTGGAAGGAATACAGGAAACTGAAGGAACTGCTAAAGCTGTCCAGCCTGACCTCCTGGCACTCAAACAACCATAACTTGAGCTACAGAGGTCCAAATGATGCGGTTTCAGTTGCGTTGGAAAGCTAACATCCGGGACTTCGCAACGATATATAATTTTCTATAGCTTCTCCGAAGCCAGGTGACGCGAACGCGTGGATCACGCGGACGCGTGACCTGGAAAAACCCCAATCCACGCTAACACGTGGACGACGCTTCCGCGTCACTTTCCCGCGACCTGAACATACCAGAAATCACTGGAGGCGATTTCTGGGCTGTTTTTGACCCAGTTTTCAGCCCAGAATACATAGATTAGAGGCTATAAAGTAGGGAAATGCATCCATTCATAAACACGCTTTTATAATACACAATTTTTAGTTTTAGATGTAGATTTTAGAGAGAGAGGTTCTCTCTTCTCTCTTAGCATTTAGTTTTAGGATTTAGGATTATTTCTTCTCAATTTCCAGGTTTAATGTTCCTCTTATTTATTTTCTATTTTATTATATACCTTTAATTATTATTTATCTTTCCAATTTAGCTTATGCTACATTCATGTTATGATTTTCTTAATTAATATTATTTGAGGTATTTCAGTTTATGATCGTTTTATTCTATTTATAAATGCTTTTAATTTAATTTAGATATTTTCTTCCTTTTGCCTTTGGTTAAGTAATTGGTAACACTTGAGTTGTCAAACTCAGCAGTGGTTGAAATTGGCAGATTACTAATTGATCTAGATCGCTCTAAAGCTAGTCTTCCTACAGGGATTGACTAGGACTTGAGGATCAAGATAATTAGTCCACTTGACTTAACTAAGTGGGATTAAAACTCAATTCTCATCACATATGATAAGGATAACTAGGATAGGAATTCTAATTCTTATACCTTGCCAAGAGATTTTATTATTGTTAATTTATTTTACTTGTCATTAAAATTACCTGTTCCTTATTTTAAAAACCCAAAATTCTACCTTTTCCATAGCTAATAATAAGTCATACTTCCCTGAAATTCCTTGAGAAGACGACCCGAGGTTTAAATACTTCGGTTATTAATTTATTAAGGGGTTTGTTACTTGTGACAACCAAAACGTTTATACGAAAGGATTTTTTGTTGTTTTAGAATCTATACTTACAACGCGATCACTCTTATTCTTTACCGATAGAAATCCGATCGTCAAAATGGCGCCGTTGCCGGGGAATTGCAAACGTGTGCCTTATTATTGGTTATTGTAAATATTTGCTTTTTGCTTGTTTATTTGTTTTTATATAAAAAAATTTCAGATTTTTATTTTAAAATTTTTTCATCTTATCTTATCTTAGTTTTAAATTTCAAAATTCAAATCTTTTTCAAAAATCATATCTTTTTCAAAATCTTATCTTATCTTATTTCAAAAATCAAATTTCAAAATTTAAAATTTAAAATTTAAAAAAAATTAAAATTCAAAATTTCAAATTTCAAATTTCAAATTTCAAATTTCAAAATTTCAAATTCAAATTTCAAAATTTAATTTTTAAATTCAAAATTTAATTTTCAAATTCAAAATTTAAATTTCAGTAACCTTTTAATTTAAATTTATTTTTATTTTCGTTTTTAATTTTTATTTGTTATTATGAGTTCTCACCCCTCTCGCTTTGAGTTTGGTCCCAATGCTGTTGCAAGGAATGGAAATTATAACAGGAACATGCATCAAGGTCAAAACAATCAGAGATGGAAGGAGCCACGAGGATCTGATCAACCCTTTCGGCAACATCACCTTCCAAGATACCATGGACAACGACCATCCTACAATGCATGCCAAGACAATAGATATGGTGGACCCCCTTGTAGTTACCAGCAAGCTCCATCATATGCCAATGAACCATCTCCTCAACACAACTTTGAACCACCATACTCACAAGCCCCTTACCACCAAATACCACTATATGACCCTAACCTGTATCCACTATACCAACCACCTTATGAGCCATACTTAGAACCACCACCTCAATATACACCATGTCTACATCCATCAATTCAAGAGCACTATGATCCTAATCATGTTATTCAAGCTGGACAAGAATCAAGGGATCGTCTCAAGAAAATAGTGGAAAATTTTTATGCCACCCTCCACCAATTGAATCAAGCAATAAATCGATTACCCTCTCAACATTCGGACACTCAAGGAACCCCCATGGCTTCATGTGTGCAATCTAATGAAGAACGCAGCATGAGGGAGATACTAGAAACTCTAATGGACAGTAAGGAGCTTGATTTTGTACTGAAACAAGTGGAGGAAGCCGAAATTATCAAAGAAGAAGAATTGGTTGAAGACTTAGGAGATGCTGAACCCCCATGGGAAAGTCAAGTTATAAAGCCTCTTTCAAAGATGTTTGAAATTGATGTTGAGGAGGGTGTACAACCTCCAAGGCATATCATGGTTGAAGATTTTGAAGGGGATGATCAAGAGATGGATTCCATCATTGATGAATTCTTATCTACATTTGAATCCTCCCCCATTGGACTTGACAAGAAGATTAAAGAAGAAGAAGCACAACCTCCCATGCCCTTGTTGAACAATGAAGAAGAGATCAAATTGGAAGAAAGGTACCAAGAGGAAGAGGTTGATATTGAAGAAGCTTGCAAAGAGGTGGAAATTGTCAAAGAAGAGCACAAGGGAATTGAGCTGGAAATCACCTTGCCAAAGTTGTTGGAGACCTCTCCCCCAAAACCATCACCATCCATCCTTTCATTCAAGTGGGTAAATCTCTCATCTCTAACCTTAATTAGCTCACTTGAATATGCTTTGCTTGTGACAGATGGTCAGCTTAGAGCTCTTTGTGGCTATAAGAGCAAGCGGGAGATGGTTAGTGGTAGGAATTGTCATGCAAGGTTCAATATGGTTGCATGCTCCAAATTAAAGTACAAAGGTTGGTACAATTCTCAATTGAATGGGTTTAGGAAGCTGTTTGGATGTCTTAGTGAGAATTCGGATTGCTTGCTACCCGGTTGGAACAAAGATGGTCAACAAGAAGACGGGTGCAAAAGCAAGGTTTGGGACCCCGGAATTCATTCTACCAATCAACATTCTTGGGGTCTTGTCACTTGCTTTAACTTGCTTGAAGGCTTTCTGCGCCTAGTTTGGGATCCCGGAGGCCATTGGAATCACAAACATTGGTGGAGATTTCTGGATGAATTCAAGCACAAGCCACCATAACAGGGAGCTCACCAAATGTCCAACTTAAGGACTTTAACTAAAAGTGCTAGGTGGGAGACAACCACCATGGTATGATCATTCCTTTTCAATTTTAATTTTATTTAGTTTTGTTTATTTTTGAATTTTATTTTATTTCATTGAACCTGGAATTATTCATAACATTTGTATACTGCATTCTGCTTTTTGCATATAAAAAAAAAGGGGAAGCACGCACGCGACGCGGCAGCGTTGCTAACGCGTCCGCGTCACAAGTGCATTAGGAAGAAAAGAAAAGTGAACAGAGAGTCACGAGAGAGCGTGGCTGGAGGCGTGCCTCTGGCACAAATTGATCCACGCGACTGCGTCGCTGATGCGTCCACGTGATGTGGAAAAAATGGCTCCCACGCGTCCGCGTCACCCACGCGAACGCATGGCTCTGTAAAATCGACGTAAAGGGGTGTACGGCAGAATGTTGGGCTGGAACGTGGCTCGACTCGTGCTAGAAGCACAAGCCCTATCACGCGACCGCGTGCCCCACGCGTCCGCGTCATTTCCAAAAATGGACCAGCCACGCGATCGCGTCAACCACGCGACCGCGTCACCTAAAAATTTGGCAAATAGAGTTTCGAACAGAGAGTTGCACGAACGCGAGGCTGCACTCGCGCAAATCGCACAAATCAGGCCACGCGATCGCGTGACCTACGCGTCCGCATCACCTGACCTTATCGCGCACCACGCGACCGCGTCACTCACGCATCCGCGTCGCCAGCGCCGCACAACATATCCACATCAGCCAAAATATCTTATCTTTTCTTCACCAAATCCTTATTTTTGTTTTCTATTTTATTATTTCTTTCTTCTCTTTTCTTCTTTCTCTATTCTTTCTCACTTTTTATCTTTCCCTTATTCTTTTCTTTTTACATCTATTATCAAGGTTCTTTTCTTTTCCCCTTCTACTCTTCTATCCTTTAATTTCTTACATTTATTTGTTCTTTCCTTTCGGTTTCTTTTTAAATTCTTTTTCATGCATTTTTATGTTGGTGTTGGAGTTTTATTTGAATAGTACCTTATTTTATTTGAGCATGTGGCTATTCTGAGGAGAGATTTGACAATTGACATTTACTTATGGCTCTCATATACATTTGGATTACATTATTTTCATCCCTATTTTAACTTGCACACCCAATGTATTTGGGATTATCATTCACAATTGTCATCATTACACATGCTCTTTAATTTGGCACATTTATCACTTGATGCTTGAGCTATGCTTCTCATGCCTATTATTTGCATGTTTTTACCCTCTTGCATCTAATTATTTTGAATTGCCCTTTTTGATCTTTATTGTTATCTTTCCTACATGTTGTAGCTACCATGTAGTTAGGCTATCATCTTTCCTTTGGCATTCCTTATCACTTGGAATTTCCTCCCTTCCAGTCTTAGTTTTCTATATTTTACACTATTCTTTTTTTCTTCTTCCTTAGGCATGGGTACCAAGAAAGAAAAAGAGAAGGCCACTGACAAGACACCAGCAAGGAAAGGAACCAAGAGATCTCCAATATTTCACACTCTTCCTTTTTCCTTCTTCCTTAGGCATGGGTACCAAGAAGGGAAAAGAGAAGGCACGGAGAGGAACCAAGAGACCTCTAACTAAGGCCTCTCTATCTACAAGCGTCAGTTGCAGCAACCCGTCCACTTGTACATCTCAGCATGCACTGAGGACGGTGCAATCTTTAAGTATAGGGAGGTCGATATCGATCTCCATGGGTTAGTTACTCTTCTATCTCAACACCAATGGTTTATTTTCCTTGTTAGTTGTTGCATTTACATGTTTGATTGCATATCTGTTTGATTTTATGCATATTTTACCACTTGGTTGAAGAAATATTTTCTTTTTCAAAAACTTTTAGAGCATTTCACTAATTTGAATAAAATTTAATGTTACACTTGTTTGAAGAAATATTATACTGGAACATGGTTTAGAGCTCGAACATACAAAACCTGTGAGATTTTTGAGCCTATTTGAATTGGTTGCATTTTACCAACCAATATTTTATTTTTGGTGTGTGTTTTCTCTCTAAAATTGTGATCTTTGTCTTGCTTAATTCTATATTTCCATGGTTTGATGTATGCATACACTTACATGATTGAGGCCTTGTTTCACTGAGCTTACATACCCATATGGCCTTACCCTTTCATTATTCTTTGCAAACCAATGTTGAGCCTATTATACCCATTTGTTCTTTACTTTAGCACATCATTAACTCTAAGCAGAAAATAATAATGTCCTTAATTTGAATCCTTGGTTAGCTTAGACTAGTGAGAGTGCTCATGAATTAAGTATGGGGAAATTTGAATTTGGAAACATTTGGTTTGAGAATTGAGTATGTTAGAATTTTCTGAAATGTGAAAAAAAAATGTTTAGGACATGATTCATGCATCCAATAATTTAATCATATGCATTGAGAAAAATAAAAGAAAAGAAAAAAATATATATATATATAATAAAAAAAGAGAAAAGAAAAATAGCAAATAAGAAAAAGGGGACAAAATGCCCCAAAGTAAATGGTGAAAGCAATGCATATGTACTATACTTGAAATTAGAATGCATGAATATGTGGAAAACATGGTTAATGAATAGTTAGATGTGGTATTGTGATTACATGGATTGTCTAAAGTTAGGTGGAAAGTTTAAGTTAATTAAGGACTCAGATTTTAGTCCACTTGGCCAAATACAATCCTACCTTGACCCTAACCCCATTACAACCCTTAAAAGACCTCTTGATATGTGTATCTGTGAATTAAATTTTTGTTGATTGGTAGAAGAAAAGCAAGTCTTAGAAAGCAAGGTTAGTAGAGAATTGAGAGAATCAAACCTTAAACACTTGAGTGATTAGAGTGTATACACTACCAGTGAGGGTTCGATGCCCAATCCCTTGTTCCCTGCTTTCATGAGCTATTTTCTTCTTGCAAGTCTATTTTTACTTCATTTTCATGATTTGAATTAGTGAAAGTCAGTTCATATTTCTTCTTGAAAGATTTGTTTACTTTTAACTAAGTAGGTAGAAACATTTTGCATGTAGTTGCATTCATATAGATAGGTTGCATTTCATATTAATCTACCATTCCTCTTCATCTTTATAGCTTCTCTTGAGCTTAGCATGAGGACATGCTAATGTTTAAGTGTGGGGAGGTTGATAAACCACTATTTTATGGTTTATCTTGTGCTCAATTGAGTGGATTTTATCAACTCTTTACCCACTTATTCATACTATTTGCATGAGTTTACATTCTCCTTCCTGATTTTGTGCTATGATTGAAAACATGCTTCTTTGACCTTATATTTGCTAATATTAATCCTCTCTTTTTACCATTAGATGCTTTGATATGTGTGTTAAGTGTTTTAAGAGATTACAGGGCAGGAATGGCTTGGAGGATGGAAAGGAAGCATGCAAAAGTGGAAGGAATACAGGAAACTGAAGGAACTGCTACAGCTGTCCAGCTTGACCTCCTGGCACTCAAACGACCATAACTTGAGCTACAAAGGTCCAAATGACACGGTTCTAGTTGCGTTGGAAAGCTAACGTCCGGGGATTTGCAACAATATATAATTTGCCATAGCTGCCCTGAAGCCAAGTGACACGAACGCGTGGATCACACGGACACGTGACCTGGCAAAACCCCAATCCACGCTAACGCGTGGACGACGCTTCCGTGTCACTTTCCCGCGACCTGAACGTACCAGAAATCGCTGGGGCAATTTCTGGGCTATTTTTGACCTAGTTTTCAGCCCAGAACACACAGATTAGAGGCTATAAAGTGGGGGAATGCATCCATTCATAAACACGCTTTCATAATACACAATTTTTTGTTTTAGATGTAGTTTTTAGAGAGAGAGGTTCTCTCCTCTCTCTTAGGATTTAGTTTTAGGATTTAGGATTATTTTTTCTCAGTTTCCAAGTTTAATGTTTCTCTTATTTATTTTCTAATTTATTATATACCTTTAATTATTATTTATCTTTCCAATTTAGCTTATGCTACATTCATGTTATGATTTTCTTAATTAATATTATTTGAGGTATTTCAGTTTATGATTGTTTTATTCTATTTATGAATGCTTTTAATTTAATTTAGATATTTTCTTCCTTTTGGCTTTGGTTAAGTAATTGGTAACACTTGAGTTGTCAAACTCAGTAGTGGTTGAAATTGGCAGATTACTAATTGATCTAGATCGCTCTAAAGCTAGTCTTCCCACAAGGATTGATTAGGACTTGAGGATCAAGCAAATTAGTCCACTTGACTTAACTAAGTGGGATTAAAACCCAATTCTCATCACATCTGATAAGGATAACTAGGATAGGAATTCTAATTCTTATACCTTGCCAAGATATTTTATTATTGTTAATTTATCTTACTTGTCATTTAAATTACCTGTTCCTTATTTTAAAAACCCAAAATTCTACCGTTTCCATAGCTAATAATAAGTCATACTTCCCTGCAATTCCTTGAGTAGACGACCCGAGGTTTAAATACTTCGGTTATCAATTTATTAAGGGGTTTGTTACTTGTGACAACCAAAATGTTTGTACGAAAGGATTTTCTATTGGTTTAGAATCTATACTTACAACGCGATCACTCTTATTCTTTACCAATAGAAATCCGATCATCACAGGTACCCTGGCTGGCGTTTAAACGCCAGTTTTCCTTCTTCATTGGGCGTTTTAAACGCCCAGCTTTTTCTCTGTAATTCCTCTTCTGCATGTTCTAAATCTTCAATTCTCTGTATTATTGGCTTGAGAAGACACAATTTTAAAATTTTTTTGAATTTTTAATGGTGAAAAACAATCAAAATGCAACTAATCATGAAAAACTAAGATCAAACAAACAATGCATGCAAGACACCAAACTTAGAAGTTTGTATACTAAGGACTATAATAATTTGAAAATGAATATGAGAAACAACAAAAGACACAAAACAAGAGAATTTAAAGATCAGAGCAAGAAAATCATCAAGAACAACTTGAAGATCAATGAAGAACATAATGCATATAATTTTTGAAAATTGGAAGAATGCAATTGACACCAAACTTAAGATTAGACACTAGACTCAAACAAGAAACATAAAATATTTTTTATTTTAAGATTTTATAAATTTTTTTTTTGTAATTTTTTCGAAAATTAAGTGGAAAAAGAAAAAAAAAGACTTCAAAGTTCTTAATGAGAATTCCAGAAATCATGCAATGTTAGTCTAAAACTCCGGTCCAGGAATTAGACATGGCTTACTAGCTAGCCAAGCTTTCAGTGAAAACTTTGGTCCAAAACACTAGACATGGCCAATGGCCAGCCAAGCTTTAGCAAATCATTACGTTCAACAGCAAGATTGATAGAAATCAACAAGTCCTTCTGATGAAAAGTTAAAACCTCGGTCCAAAAGATTAGACATGGCTTCTCAGCCAGCCAGACTTCAACAAATCATCATGAAACTCTAGAATTCATTCTTAAAAGTTCTGAAGAACAAAATAGAAATACAACTTTTTTTTTTGAAATTTTTCGAAAATTAAAAGGTAAAAAGCTTAAACATAAAATAAAATTACCTAATCTGAGCAACAAGATGAACCGTCAGTTGTCCAAACTCGAACAATCCCCGGTAACGGCGCCAAAAACTTGGTTGCACGGGGATTGTTTGTTCCCCGGCAACGGTGCCAAAAACTTGGTGCACGAAATTGTGATCATCAATGGTGCCAACAACTTGGTACGCACAATTGTAATCTCAACTCTTTATCACAACTTCGCACAACTAACCAGGAAGTGCACTGGGTCGTCCAAGTAATAAACCTTACGTGAGTAAGGGTCGATCCCACGGAGATTGTCGGCTTGAAGCAAGCTATGGTCACCATGTAAATCTCAGTCAGGCGGATTCAAATGGTTATGGAGAATTGATAATTAAAATATGAATAAAACATAAAATAAGATAGAGATACTTATGTAATTCATTGGTAGGAATTTCAGATAAGCGTATGGAGATGCTTTGTTCCTTCTGAACCTCTGCTTTCCTATTGCCTTCATCCAATCATTCATACTCCTTTCCATGGCAAGCTTTATGTTGGGCATCACCGTTGTCAATGGCTACTTCCTGTCCTCTCAGTGAAAATGGTCCAGATGCGCTATCACCGCACGACTAATCAGCTGTTGGTTCTCGATCATGTTGGAATAGGATCCATTGATCCTTTTGCGTCTGTCACTACGCCCAACACTT
The DNA here is from genome assembly GCF_000816755.2 of Arachis ipaensis. NCBI lineage: Eukaryota > Viridiplantae > Streptophyta > Magnoliopsida > Fabales > Fabaceae > Arachis > Arachis ipaensis. The sequence continues at coordinate 87,956,667 of NC_029790.2, forward strand.
GCGAGTTTGAAGCTCCTCACAGTCATCCCTTCCCAGATCCTACTCGGAATACCACAGACAAGGTTTAGACTTTTCGGATCTCAAGAATGACTGCCAATGATTCTAGCCTATACCACGAAGGTTCTAATCTTAGATTAGAAACCCAAGAGATACACATTCAAGCTTGATTGCATGTAGAACGGAAGTGGTTGTCAGGCACGCGTTCATAGGTGAGAATGGTGATGAGTGTCACGGATCATCACATTCATCATGTTGAAGAACGAATGGATATCTTAGAACAAAAATAGGCTTGAGTTGAATAGAAAAACAATAGTACTTTGCATTAATTCATGAGGAACAGCAGAGCTCCACACCTTAATCTATGGTGTGTAGAAACTCCACCGTTGAAAATACATAAGTGAAAATAGTCTAAGCATGGCCGAATGGCCAGCCTCAAAGGTCTAAGGACTAAACGTCCCAAGATGAAAATACAATAGTAAAAGGTCCTATTTATAGATAACTAGTAGCCTAGGGTTACAGAAATTAGTAATTAATGCAGAAATCCACTTCCGGGCCCACTTGGTATGTGCTTGGGCTGAGCATTGCAGCTTTCATGTGTAGAGACTTTTCTTGGAGTTAAACGCCAGCTTTGGTGCCAGTTTGGGCGTTTAACTCCAGCTTTTATGCCAGTTCTGGCGTTTTGACGCCAGAATTTCTATGCTGATTTGGAACGCCAGTTTGGGCCATCAAATCTCGGGCAAAGTATAGACTATTAGATATTGCTGGAAAGCCCAGGATGTCTACTTTCCAACACAATTGAGAGCGCACCAATTGGAATTCTGTAGCTCCAGAAAATCCACTTCGAGTGCAGGGAGTTCAGAATCCAACAGCATCTGCAGTCCTTTTTCAGCCTCTGAATCAGATTTTTGCTCAAGTCCCTCAATTTTAGCCAGAAAATACCTGAAATCACAGAAAAACACACAAACTCATAGTAAAGTCCAGAAATGTGATTTTTATTTAAAAACTAATAAAAACATAATAAAAACTAACTAAAATATACTAAAAACATACTAAAAACAATGCCAAAAAGCGTATAAATTATCCGCTCATCAGTAACCATCTAATCTAGCTAAAATGCAAATGTATCACATCTCCACACTCATCCCCTCCAAATTTCTCCGTCACACTCTCTTCCATTCCTCCTCCTCCGCCATCGCCTCCGCTGCCATTGTCGGTCGTTCGCTACTACCTCGCACCACAACAACCACCGCCAGAACCACAAGTTCCTGGATTCCAATACCTTCCTCGGAAGCTGGTGAAGGAGGTTCACAAGCAGTACATCCAAGAAATGGAGCTGCTTCAGATCGAGAATCAGCGCAAGGACAAAGCTCGCAGAGAAGCCCTTAAAGTTGCCAATGAGGAGCGCAAGAAGCTCAAGGCCGAAGCTGTGCAAATCCGGGCTTAGGAGCGTAAGATCGCACAACAAGAATTCAGAGAAACACTCGTGCATTTTTCTTTTTCTTCTTCCCTCCCCTCTATGAATTTCGCAATGCACACCAAGTGTTCGATGGTTTGCTTATTTGTTGGTTTGAGCTAACATGCATATCAAATGTTTGTTAGTTAGTCTCAGTGGATAATTAGGTAGATATATGTTCTCAATATTGTGTTCGTGCAGACGAGGTGTTTAATCTTATTCAGATTCGAGAACCTTTTGTTTGTGGTATAACTTCCTTAGGGTATGACCACATGGAGATTCTTGGTTAGTTTTCAATCTTTGTATTCTTGATAATATCTTATAAAATTCATGAATTCTCAGAATATATCTAACATGATGTTGCAATGCCAATGATACTGTTCATTCAGTTTATTTCTATTGGATTCTGTTAACAGGGAATACTCTTGGAGAAATTGCTGGTGAGAAGGCTGGTATATTCAAGGTATGTTTAGATTAAAATATTTTCTCTTAGTTTTGAATATGAATGCCTTTTGAATTCTCTGTCTGTCCTTTCTTTCTAAATCCATCAATTGTAATCTATATTTTCTATTTTTCCCACTGCAGAATCAAATCCCAGCTTTTACGGTGCCTCAGCTTGACAAAGCAATGCTTGTGCTTGAGGAGAAGGCTTCTCAATTGAATGCAATTGTGTTCTTTCATGAGGCTATTTTGTTCTCAGCTTCTTAAAAAGAATCTAAATAACTCATCAGTAGGCATAATCGTATAACAACATTGGCACATCAAAAATCAAGTAACATGACACAACGTTTCATGTGTTCGTTCTGTATTAAGAGTGAAATATCTTGTGTTAATGTGACGAATTCAGTAGCAATTGAACATGTGCAAGTTCATTAATTCACTTTGTTGAGGCTATATCAAGATCATCATTATCAATATTTACATTGTTTTGGAAAGGAGTGATGCATATCTTATCATATACATTCTTCCTTTGATCAGGTTGTGCTTTCATCTTCATACGATTTTCCATTTATCAATGGCCATCTGAAAGACAGGATATATGTAACTGCAGGTACCCCTTCAAGTTGTAACCCCATTAGATCCGAGTTTGCTAAATGGTTTAAAACTTGGTCTTGAAGGTGAGCACCAATATCTGAATGCCAGTCTTGCTGTCGCACTGTGCTCGACATGGCTAAAAAGGACTGGCCAGCTTGGAGACACTAATCTGGAGCAATCCGTAAGTTCTGAAATAATGCTCTCATGACAAGATATAAGCATGTCCCTTAAGTTTTCCTTATGTGATTTATTTTTCTTTATGTTCACTAGTAACAATATCTGCAGCACCACTTCTTAGTGCTAGATATTAGTAGCATTCTAATTCAATAAACTTTTTCTTTAGAGCACATGTTTAGCTACAAAAAAAGGTAACAACATCAATGGTAAAAATCACTTAATTATTTATCATGCATGGTTGATTAAAATTTACAATTGAAATCAAAGTCAACAATTCCTACAAGCAATATTATATTATATATAATATAACTCCTACATTTTAATTTATATTATTTATGATGTGGGGGCAATGAGAATATAAAATGCTTGCTTCCATACTTTAGGCCAAACTATACACATGAAGATTATTAAAGTATGAAAGCATTTGATATTTTCATCAATAGCATTTTTCAAAATATATCTTGGTAGCTTTTATACATATATAGTAGCAAGTTATGAAACTGGATATATATTGATTTTAGCTAAGCGAAGAGTAGATCCCATTATTATTTAATATATTCTAAGCAAATTTAGTACAATAAAGTATGATATAACAAGATATTCTTCTACAAAGTCAAAAATGGAGACTTACAACTTTTTCTATGTGTCTTTTCACTGATCTTTTTCTTCTACAGTAATCCTTTTAATCACAAAACACTGACTTATAATTGTTTATGCTTCATTAATTTTCGATGATGTCCTGGTTCATTTCAGGATTGCAAAAGCTTTCCTTACTAAACTTGGAAGGGTGCCTTGTAACAGCTGCATGCTTGGATTCTCTTGCAGGTTTAATTGCTTGATATAATTTTATACTTATTATGTTGCTGGTCTAGAAAATTGGCCACTTCATTATATTCCCTCGAAATAATACAACTATACAACTACTAAACTTATAAACCAGCCAGCATATTTAAGGATATTCTGCAGTGGTGCCATTGTGAGAATGGGTGAATTCTTGATCTTATCTCTCTGGAAAACTCTGCATCACCCTCCAAAATGATACTTCTGCACTCATATTCCAAGCAAAGAATAAACCCTCCAATTAGCTCAGCTCTATATTAAAACATCAGAGATGTAGATTTGTTAGTGTACTGTTGCTGTAAAATATTTTTCATCATGTTTATTAGTATATATTATATATTAATTTGTCCTTGTTATTTCTTGCCAGATCTTCCTCTCTTGTCAAACTTGAATCTTAATAGATGCAATATTACCGACGACGGCTGTGAAAAAAATGGACCTGTTCTCTCTCTCTCTCTTTTTCTCTCTCTATACAAGCCGTCATAACCCATTGGTTTTCTTTCTTTCAAAAAAAGAGAGTAATGATTTAGTCAAATATACACATACAAAATATATAAAGTATTTGATGTTAAAATTCAATCTACTAAAAAAAATATGATTAACACGTGTAGTGAGGTGTGAAGTTTTTCATATTCCTTTGGACTAATTTATTTTACCATATTATCCAATCATGTATCCAATTGGAGCACTACAAGTTATTGTTATGGTTAGGAGTGACATTTGCATCTTAATTTGACTATCCTTATTTTCTTTAATTATTGATGTTGTCTCATGTCTGTATTTTCTATGTTAGAACTAATCAACCAAGGATAGTTCCAATTGGCATTATTTAAGACGAATAAAAAAGAAAGTTTATTTGCTGATCGAGCATTATAATTACAAAACATATATAAGATCTTCTCAGAACTAACTATTCCTTTTGGAGTCTGCCAATTGAAAAATGAAGTTAATAAACTGGAGGAGAGGCTTGGAGTTACTGAGGATCATCTCAAACAGAAGGTGCTGTATAGTCTGGTCCTGTTATTTCATGGAATTTGAAATCATGTTTAGTATATCTAAATGCATGTTTTTAAATCTATTGCCATGCAGAATCTGGAATTCAAAAAACTTATAGATAAAAAAAATGTGCATTGAGCTACACAATATGCAGTAGAAGCAACTCTTAGAAGGGTACATGCAAATCAAAAGGATGATGATTTTCTCCCAATTGACAGCATCATTGCTCCATTGGAAGCTGAGATTAAGATATACAAGAATGAGGTACACATAATACAACTCCCAGCAAGGATGAAGATGACCAATATACTGGGAAGATGACACTGAAGATTATAGCTAATAGTTTTAGTATGGTTGAACAATATACTGACAATTATAGTTGATGATCAATATACTTTGTTTATGTTTTGAATTATATTGACTTTCTTGTTTATAGTACTTTTCTTTTAGTTTGATAATACGATGAATTTTTTTATTTTTTGAAATATTATAAATATTCGAATACAAATTAGATAAAAATTTGTATTAAATTTATATTTATTTTGTATGAAAACAAGTTTATTTTGCAATGGAAAAATCTAAAAAAATCTATTTTACCTTACTGACAAATTTACAGATGGATTTTCTGTCTGTATTTAGAGTTTGGGATGACTTTCCAAAGTTTCAATTACAGATGAAAAATCTGTTACCAATTACTGACGAAAAATCTGTTGAAAAATTTGTCTCTAATTACTGACGGAAAATCTGTCAAAAAATTTGTCCGTAATTACCGATGAAAAATCCGTCAGAAAATCCGTCTCTAATTACCGACAAAAATTCCATCGGAGAGTTTTCCATTTTAGGGAAATGGAGGGGAGAATTTACCGAGGGAAAATCTGTCGGTAAATGGTAAAAATCCATCAGTAATTTTTCGACGGAAAAAAATCCGTCGGTAAATTATTTCCGGCGAGACTTTTACAGAGGGACAAAATCTGTTGGTAATTTCGTCGGTAACCAAAAATTCGTCTGTAATAAAGACTAAATCTGTTTGTAAATCTGTCTATATTAAGCAATTTTCTAGTTGTGTCTCCTGCCAGGTGAGAAGTCTTCAGTTGGAATCTTCTTGTTCCTCCAGTCCTTATGTACTTTCTTCTTAGGGGCTCCTTCCTCAATGGTTGGTGGTGAATGCCCAGCACCAAACTTAAGATTCATGTCAGGGAGCTCTGTATGGCTTTCTACTGAGAGAGATGGTTGAAACACTAAGTGCTGTATTGTAGTACCTCCTTTCTTTGAGAGAGAGTAAGGGTTGGGCGTCTTGAACAATATGTGGTCCTCCCATAGTCTCAGAGTTGGCTCACCTCTCTTAACATTAATCAAGGCATTCCCAATAGCTAGGAAGGGCATTCCAAAGATGATAGAGTCATTTTTGTCCTCTCCAATGTAAAGTATCACGAAGTCTGCAGGGAGGTAAAGGTCTTCAACCTTTATAAGGATGTTCTCTACCATTCTAAATACCCTCTTTAGGGATTTTTCTACCATCTCCAGTGAGATCCTTGTGGGCTGCACCTCTTGGATCTCCAACTTCTTCATTACAGAGAGAGGCATAAGATTTATGCTTGATCAAAGGTCACATAATGACTCCTCAAATGTGATGGTCCCTATAGTACAGGGAATCAGGAAGCTTCCAGGATCTGGAATTTTCTAAGGTAGCTTTTTTTGCACTAATACACTGTACTCTTTGGTCAGTACCACAGTTTCATCTCCTTTCAGGGCCTTCTTTTCAGAAACTGCATTTCTTAAATAGGCCATATAGGGGGTTTTTTTCTCTAACACATCAGCAAAAGAAATATTGACTTGTAACTTCTTGAAGATTGCCAAGAATTGGGCAAGTTGCTAATCCTTGGTCTCCTCTTGCATATTCAGGGGGTGTTGTGCTTCAGGCTCCTTCATCTCCATAGGGGCATGTACAAATGCACTCCCAGTCTCATCTTGAGCCTTGTTCTCCTTCAAATCCTTAGTAGTTTGCTTCTTCCTGGATTCGGCCTCCTTGTCCACAGTGAGGAATTTGCACTATTTCCTTGGATTTACCTATGTGTTGCTTGAAAGAGTATTGGGAGGTTTCTCAGGTATCTGGCTACTCAGCTGACCCATTTGTATCTCCAAGTTCTGAATTGAAGATCGAGTTTCTTGTATAGAGCTATAAGTGGTCTTGGAGAGGTTAGAAACTACTGTGGCTAAGTCAGAGAGGCTTTGGGTAGGCGTCTCCATCTGCTGCTAAGAGGGTTAGAACTGTCTGTTGTTGAACCTATTTTGATTGGTTCCACCCTGATTGTTGAAGCCTTGTTGCAGCCTCTACTAATCTCTCCATCCAAAGTTAGGGTAATTCCTCCATCCCTGATTAAAAATATGTGCAAAGGGATCATTGTTGGGATTTTTAGAGGAATTTCACATGTAATTAACATCTTCCATGGTGGTTTGAGCAATGTCACCAACTTCTCCTTCATAGGTGCATCTTGAGTGTTGACAGATGAAACTTGCATCCCACTTAAGTGTTGGGAGAGGAGATCATGTTAATTTGTTGGGACATAAGGTTTTTTTGATCCAAAATGGCATCCAGTGTGTCCACTTCCATGACTCCTCTCTTCTGAGTAGTTCCAGTGTTCACAGGGTTCCTTTCAGAAGTATACATGTACTGGTAGTTGGCAACCATGTCAATGAGCTCGTGTACTTCCTCAGGTATCTTCTTCATGTGCAGTGATCTGCCTGCAGAGTGATCCAGTGACATCTTAGCCATTTCAGAGAGGCCATCATAAAAGATCTCTAGCATGGTCCAATCTGAGATCATGTTGGGAGGGCAACTCCTAATCATTTACTTGTACCTCTCCCAAGCTTCATAGAGAGATGCTCCATCTTTTTGTCTGAAGGTCTAGACTTTCACTCTAAGCTTACTCAGCTTCTGGGGTGGAAAGAACTTGGTCAGAAATCCAGTGACCACCTTGTCCCATGTTTCCAGGCTCTCCTTAGGCTGAGAATCCAGCCATAGTTTTGCTTTATCCCTTACAGCAAAAGGAAAGAGCATGATCTTGTAAACCTCAGGGTTCACTCTATTCATCTTAACAGTATCACAGGTCTGTAGGAAATCAGATATGAACTTGTTGGGGTCCTCCTGCAGGAGTCCATAAAACTGACAATTCTATTGCACCAGAGTGACCAGTTGAGGCTTGAGCTCGAAGTTGTTGGCACCAATAGCAGGTAGTGATATGTTGCACCCATAGAAGTCAGCAGTGGGTACAGTGTATGAGCCAAGCACTTTCCTGGCATACTCCTCAGCGTTCGGATTTCCTCCTGCCATAGTGGTCTCTTCAGCTTCCTTCTCAAAAGTTTCCATGAGATTCTCTCTGGCTTTACAAGCTCTAGCTTATTGTAAATGTCGTCTTAAGGTCCTCTCAGGTTCAAGATCAAGATCAAGAAGGGGTTCTTTATCCCTATTCCTGCTCATAAACAACAAGAAACAAAGAAAAAGTGGGAGTCTCTATGTCAGAGTATAGAGGACTCCCAGTGAGATATCTTACAAGAAATAAAGTAAGATAAAGTAAGCAATTAACAAAAAGATTCGAAGATAAAGATGGAAGATTTAGTTTAAAAATTTTTTAAAATTAGAAAGAAAGAGGTTCAAAAGTTTTCGAATTTCAAAAAGAAAGAAGAATAGAAACTAAAGAGACACCAAACTTAAAATTTGAAATTAAATGAAAAATAAGATAACTAAAATAAAATTCAAAAATCAAGAAAAAGATAAATTAGATAAAGATCAAAAATCAAGAAAGATAAACAAGATAGGATTCGAAAATTAAAAAGAAAATTAATTAAACCAAAAAGAAAATTGCTAACAGGGCACCAAACTTAAAATCAGAAAATAAGAGAAAATAAATAAGGGAAAATTCGAAAATAAAGAAACATAAAAGAAAAACAGAAAACTCAAAACTTAAAAGAAAAATTAAATAATCAAAAACTAATAAAAATACGTAATCTAAGCAAAAAAAACAACCGGTAGTTGTCAATCACAAACAATCCCCGGCAACGGCGCCAAAAACTTGGTGCGTGAAATTAGAACTTGCACAACTTTACCGGCAAGTGCACCGGGTCCTCCAAGTAATACCTCAGGTGAGTGAGAGTCGATCCCACGAGGATTGTTGGATTGAGCAAGCAATAGTTATCTTGCTGGGCTTAGTCAGACAAACAGTTAAAAGAGTTGTTGTTGAGAATGCATAAAACAAAGCAATTAAGAAAGCAGTTAAAGGTTTAGTGTAAAAAAAAGATGAGAAAATAGTTTAGGTCTCGGAGATGTTTATTTTTCTGGATTAAAATTTCTTACCCACTATTTTAACAATGAGTGATTCATTCTATGGAAAACCATAAGTAATTAAACCCTAATCTCTTAGTAATTTAATCTCTTCTAATCCTCATTAAAAGCCACTCTCGTGGTCATTCAATTCAGATCAGAGGATGAAGTTCAGGTAACTAGTTTAGCACCATAAAAACCTCAATTACCCAAGGCTAACAGGATTTTATGTCACTTATCTGATTAGTTCATGTAATTAGCAGTTTAGAAGGAGTGTTTTCAAGCTGTAGCTCAAGCGAGATAGCTCTCTCGATAATCACAAGAGCTCGTGTAGAATAAAGGTCATACTCTCGTTCCGCACAGATTCATAAAATTAAGAACCAAAAAAACACCTTAGAATTGAATCAAACATTAATTAAAATAGAAGAATAATAATCTTAATCCATAGAAATAGACAGAGCTCCTAACCTTAACTAGGAGGTTTAGTTACTCAGGACTTACGAAGAAAACAGGGTTCTGAAAAAGTGCGGAAGGAAGAAGTTTGATGCCGAACCTAATGGATCTTCTCTTTTAAATACTAACCTAATAATAAATGCTAAATCTAAAATAAATTATTTTAAAATAAAAATTACAAAGATAAGATAAGATAAGCCTAAGAAGTGCTAAATCCACTTGGAGGCACAATAGGTGTATGCTTCGGTCTGCATGCTGGCGTTCAGCGCCAGTCTGGGTATTGAACGCCAGAGAGGGAGAGTGCATTCTGACTTTATGCCCCTGCTGGCGTTGAACACCAGTTTGGGCATTCAGCACCTAGGGGGGAGCTGACAGCATTTTTTTTTCTTACTCCAGGCTTCTCTAAACTGCTTTGAATTTCACCTAAAACTATGAAAACACAAGAAAAACTCAAAGTAACATCCAAAGGTGAATTCTTCTCTAAAATATAGTAAAACTTAATAAAATCTAACTAAAAATAATATAAAAATAACTAGAAAAAGGGTATAAGATGCTCACTGATGAGCGGATATTTTATACGCTTTTTGGCATCATTTTCATATAGTTTTTAGCATGTTTTGCTTAGTTTTTATTAAGTTTTCATAGGTTTTAGTGTTAAATTCATATTTTGGATTCTACTTTGAGTTTGTGTGTTTTTGTGCAATTTCAGGTATTTTTTTGCCGAAATTGAGGAGCTGGAGTAAAAGTCTGATTTAGAGACAGAGAAAGCACTGCAAATGCTATCCGGATCTGACCTCCTTGCACTCGAAAGAGCTTTTCTAGAGCTACAAAAATCCAAATGGAGCGTTCTCAATGGCTAAGGAAAGCTGAATTTCAGAGCTTTCCAGAAATGTATAATATTCCATACTTTTCTTCATATCACAAGGCACAAAACTGGCGTCCAACGCCAGCTTCCTGCCCCCTTTCAGGCGTCCAGCGCCCAAGGAGCAGAGACGAGCGTCCAAACGCCCAGAGAGGACCCCCTAGCCAGTGTTCAACACCCTAGAGGCCTCATAGAACGTGGATCTCATCAAATCTCAGCCCAAACACTCACCAAGTGGACTCTAGAAGTGGATTTTAGCACTAAAAGACTGTTTTACCCTTTCTTATGTAATCCTTAGCTGTCAGCTTAGTATTTAAAGAACTTTTACACCTCTCATTAAGAACGTCTTCCATATTTCATTTATCATTGTGTTTTTTCATCAGTATGAGTTTCTAAACCTCCTAGGTTGAGGGGAGAAGCCCTGCTAAGTTCTATGAATTAATAAAAGTATTACTATTTCTCTTCAATACGTGTTTGATTTAATTCTAAGATGTATATTCGTTCTTCAACATGGTGAATAGGATGACTGATAAACCCATATTTCATGAGTTATTTTGTGCTTAGTTTGAGTAATTTATTCAATCCTTCACCCACTTATTCATATTAATTGCATGGTTTTACTTTTCCTTCCTTATTATGTGATGTATGTGAAAAATATGTTTCCTAAGCTTTAAAATTAATTATTTTAATTACCTTTATTTCCATTCGATGTCGTGATTAGTGTGTTGAGTAGTTTCAGATTTTTTAAGACAGAATGACTTAAAGAATGGAAAAGAAAACGTACAAAAATGAAAGGAAAGTGCGAAACGGAGTTCCTGAAGGAATTGGCATCCACGCGATCGCATGACTGACGCGATCGCGTGCCATAAGCAAAGAAGCAGCGACGCGGCTGCATGATTGACGCGACCGCGCGCCTTAAGCAGAACGTATATGACGCGGACGCGTCACTGACGTGATTGCGTGGCAAGGAAATGCTTCGAATGACACGACCGCGTGACCCACGCGGACGCGTGACAGAGGCCACGTACCAGAATTCACAGAATACGCCCCCGGCGATTTCTGAAGCCCTTTTGGCCCAGATCCAAGTACAGAACACACAGATTAGAGGCTATAAAGTGTAGGAATGCATCCATTCAAAGGGAGCTCGCCAATTTTCACTTTCCATGATTTAGATTTAGTTTGAGAGAGGTTCTCTCCTCTCTCTCTTAGGATTTCTTGACTTTCCTTTGCTTTAGTAAAGGTTAACTAAGTGGAATTTAGATTCAAATTTCATTATTGTTGAGAGAGATAATTAAGTTGGACTTCCAATTTCTCTTACCTTGCCAAAAGTTTGCTTTACAGTTTTATTTATTTTGATTGCCATTTACTTTACTTGTCATTTAAATCACTAGCTTCTCACCTTCTAAACCCCGATTACAACCTTTATAGCCAATAATAAGAACATACTTCCTTGCAGTTCCTTGAGAAGACGACCCGAGGTTTGAATACTCGGTTAACAATTTTTAAGGGGTTTGTTACTTGTGACAACCAAAACGTTTGTAAGAAAGGTTGATTGCTTGGTTTAGTAACTATACTTACAACGAGTATTCGTTATAACTTCTAAACCATCAATCTTCCGCTTCTTTCAAAATGGCACCGTTGCTGGGGAACTGCTAACGTGTGCCTTATTATTGGTTATTGTAAATATTTTTCTTTTACTTGTTTATTTGCTTATTTTTATTTTTATTTGCATTAGTTACCATGAACTCTTACCCCTCTCTCTTTGAGTTTGGTTCTAATTTTGTTGAAGGAAATAGAAGTTACAGCAGGAATGTGCATCAAGGTCAGACCAATCAAGGATGGATGGAGCCAAGAGGATCTAATCAACCCTTTAGGCAACAACACCCTCTGAGATATCATGGACAAGGACCATTCTACAATGCATACCCAGCTGAAAGATATGGTGGACAACCTTGTAACTACCAACAAGCCCCACCCCGTGCCTATAGGCCATCCTTTCAACATAACCTTGAACCACCACACTCACAAGCTTCTCTTCACCATTCGCCACCATATGATCCTTCCTTACCCCGATTCCAATCCAATCACTCCCAACCACCACCACTTTCTTATGTATCATGTCCAAATCCGGCACCCCGAGAAGCAGAGGTTCGCCTAAAGAAAACAGTAAATAAACTTCAAACAACCATTCAACAACTGGAGCAAGCAGTAATTCAATGGGTTTCTAGGTGCTCAAATATACAAGGATCATCCACAGCCCCATGTGGACAGTCTAATGAAGAGCGGAGCATAAAGGAGATACCAAAAACTCCAGTGGACAAGACAGAGAATGAATTCGTACTAGAACAAGTAGAAGAAGCTGTCACTGTACAAGAAGAAGAGTTGGTTGAAGATCTAGGAGATGCTGAACCTCCATGGGAATCCAGAACTGAGGAGAACTCCGTCAAGGACGTTACGGTTGATGCTAAGGAGGATAGTGCACAATCCCCAAGGCAAGTCATTTATGAAGAATCAGACGGAATAACCCAGGACACAAATTCCCTTGATGATGATAGTCATAAGTTTGGCTTTCTTAGTAATGAACTTGCATCCGCAAGTGAATTTTCTGAGATCGAAGAATCTTCCCCAAGTGAATACGAAGACGATGTGGAGGTAGATTTTTCTCAACCTCCAATCTATGACTCAAGTGATGAGAAAGACATAGAAGACTTTGACCAGGACACAGATATAATTGTAGAACCTTGCAAGGAAGTAGAGGAATTCACAGAAGAGCACAAGGGAGTAGAACTTACAGAACCACCGGAAACACCTACCCCAAGGCCATTACCACCTAATACAAGCTTCAAGTGGGTACAATCCTTAACCTATAACTTTACTTATTCGCTTGAATATGGTTTGCTTGAAACAGATGGCCAGCTTAGAGCTCTTTGTGGCTTTAAGAGTAAGAGGGAAATGGCTCGTACTCAGAGTTGGTGCACAAGGTTCAATAAGGTTCCACGCTTCACCTCGAAGTACACGGATTGGTATCATGCTCAACTGCATGGATCACAGAGAACGTTTGGTCACCATGGTGAGATTCTACTCTTTAAACCGCCCGGATGGAGACATGTAGATCAAGACGGAGGCGGATTTAAAAGCAAGCCTTGGGATCCTGGAGTTTATTCTGACATTTGTCACCCCGGGAGCCTAACAATCTGTTTGAAGCTTTTCAGAAGCTTTACATGCCTAGTTTGGGATCCCGGAGCCTATTGGCATTCCAAGCACTGGTGGAGATTTTTGGACGAATTTAAACATAAGCCACCATAACAGGAAGCTCCTCCAATGTCCAACTTAAGGACTTTAACTAAAAGTGCTAGGCGGGAGACAACCCACCATGGTATGGTCGCTTCTTTTTCAGTTTATTTCTTGTTAATTGGTTTTGTTTTTATTTCCTTTTCATTTTACTTTATTGAACCTGGAATCATGCATAGCACTCATATTAATCATTGCATTCTGCATTTATCATACATATAAAAAAAAGGATGCACGACGCGACCGCATGCCTCATGCGATCGCGTCATATTGCGAAAACATTATCCACGCGACCGCGTCACCCACGCGGCTGCGTGCCCTGGAGATCGGCGTAAAGATCCAACGTCCAGAAAGTTAGGCTGGAATCGTGCGGTCCTTGTGCGTTTTGCACAAATTAGCCCACGCGATCGCATGCCCCATGTGATTGCGTCACATGCATAAAACCAATCCCACGCGACTGCGTGAGCGACGCGATCGCGTCGCACGGATTGCACAACACCCTAGGAGGAGACAGAGAGTTGCGCTGAAATGACGCTGGAGTCGTGCATCTAGCACAAATTCCAGCGACCCACGCGATCGCGTCACCCCCTCTTCTACCCCTCCCATGCGATCGCGCGACCCACGCGATTGCGTCACCTCTGTTTTCTCCCCCACCACGCAACCGCGTGCCCCACGCGGCCGCGTGGATTTCAAAGTATAACTCCCCCCAGCCACGCGAACCCTATCCGTCGCGCAGCCCCCCAACCCTTTTCCCCCCTCTCCTCCTCCAAGCACCACCACCACAGAGCCTCCAGCTACCATCCCTACTAGTGATGACACCCTTCACACCCGGCTTGACTGAGCATCAGGGACGATGCTTCATTTTAAGTGTGGGGAGGTCGCCATCTCTGGTGTTTTATTTTGGTGAACCACTACATCTCTTTTTTCTTTTATTATGGATATTTTTCTGTATTTTTCTTTTTACTGTTATTTTCTGAGTACTTATACATTGCTACTTTTATGTATTTTTACTCTATTTCCGCATTTTGTATTTTTAGTTTATTTTAGTTATTTAGTTTAGTTTGCAATTCTGACTTATTAGTGGATTAATTAGTATAGTTTACCCTTTTTAGCATAAGATAGAATAGTTTAAATTGAAAAATATAAAAAGGTAGTAAGCTAGGAAATTGAACATAACAGATTTAAATCCATAAACCTTGTATATATAGCATTACATCATATAGTTAAGTTGACAACATTTCATCAAGGAGGAACATTAAAACTTTAAAGGCTACCCTAAATAATTTTTTTATGAGAATAATGGGAATTTTTAACTAAACCTGCATAACATATATGAATGATATATGATGCTTGAGTTAGAGAACACACAGCCTGTGAGTCTTGAGCTTAATTGTATGGTTACATTCAAACCATAATTTCATTCCTGTGTGTTTCGCTTCTTTTTATTCTGATGTCCTTTACTTTGCTTTAATCTATATGTCCAATTATAGAATATAGAATATAGAATATAGAATATAAATACATACCAAAAGAATGATTGAGACCATCATTTGATTTTAGCTCACTTACCCCAAAATAACCTACCTTTCACATCACCCTTGTTAGCCCCCTTGAACCTTTAAAATCCCTTTTATTCTATTTAGCCACACTACTAGCCTTAAGCAGAAAAATAAAATAAAATCCCAAGTTGAATCCTTGGTTAGCTTAAGATAGAAAATTATGAATAGATTAAAATGTGGAAAACCTATTGGGAACATGGATGATAGAAACAAAAGGTAGAAAAAGTTGAAAGAAATAAAATAACTCAGAAACTTTGGGAAGCATGCTCATGAGAAATCAAAGTTAAGTCACCATGTGCATAAAAAAAAAGAAGTTATTTTTCAGCAATTAATAAAAGGGATACAAAATTCCCCAATGCAAAATAAATGCACATGGGATAAAAATAAAAAAAAAATTGAAGCATGAGCATGTAACAACAAGTGGGAAAATATGGGAAAATAGGTAAAGAGGTTATGTTTTACTAAATATGTATGTTAGGTGAGATCTTAGTCTAATTAAGGATTCACTTATTAGCTCACTTAGCCTTATACATATATCCTTACCTTTACCTTAGCCCCATTACAACCTTAAGTAAAGACCTCATGATTTTTGGTATGATTGTACTCTATAATTGTTGATTGGTTAGATGAAGAACAAAGTTATAGAAAGTAAGAATAAAAAGAAAAGTAGAGTGAATAAACCCAATAAACACTGAGTGACTAGAGGGTAAACACAAAATCCAGTGAGGGTTTAATAGCTCATCAACATATATATGTACTTAAATTACTAATTGTTTTGCAAGTTTGTACAATATTTTTCTTTCCCATCTTATTTGCAGAAGTGCTTTATTATTTAAGGGTTGGCTATATATATATATATATATGACTCCTTGAGAATGTGAATTAAATTAACTATATGTAAGCTTTATATATGAGTGGATAAATTAGAATTGCATGACTCATTTAGGTAGATGCATTTAGAATAGGTTGCATTGCATAACATTCCACAACTTTAACCTTACCTTATTCTTTACCTTGGATTTAGCATGAGGACATGCTATTGTTTAAGTGTGGGGAGGTTGATAAACCTATATTTCATGAGTTATTTTGTGCTTAGTTTGAATGATTTATTCAATCCTTCACCCACTTATTCATATTAATTGCATGGTTTTACTTTCCCTTCCTTATTATGTGATGTATGTGAAAAACATGTTTTCTAAGCTTTAAAATTAATTATTTTAATTACCTTTATTTCCATTCGATGCCGTGATTAGTGTGTTGAGTAGTTTCAGATTTTCTAAGGCAGAATGACTTAAAGAATGGAAAAGGAAACGTACAAAAATGGAAGGGAAGTGCGAAACGTAGTTCCTGAAGGAATTGGCATCCACGCGATCGCATGACTGACGCGATCGCGTGCCAGAAGCAAAGAAGCAGCGACGTGGTCGCATGACTGACGCGACCGCGCACCTTAAGCAGAACGTATATGACTCGGACGCGTGACTGACGCGACCGCGTGGCAAGGAAATGCTCCGAATGACGCGACCGCGTGACCCACGTGGACGCATGACAGAGGCCACGTACCAGAATTCACAGAATACGCCCCCGGCGATTTTTGAAGCCCTTTTGGCCCAGATCCAAGTACAGAACACACAGATTAGAGGCTATAAAGTGTAGGAATGCATCCATTCAAAGGGAGCTCGCCAATTTTCACTTTCCATGATTTAGATTTAGTTTGAGAGAGGTTCTCTCTTCTCTCTCTTAGGATTAGGATTTAGGACTTCTCTTAGTTTTTAAGAGTAACTCTCAATCCAGGTTTAGTATTTACTTTAATTTATGTTTCTATGCTACTTTTACTTTAATGCTTTTATTCGTATCTATAAATGTTGCCAATTTGGCTCATGAACCCTTTCCATGTTATGATTTGAATTAATGATTATTTGAGGTATTTCAGTTATTGATTGCTTTCTCTTTAATTTGTGTTACCATTGCTTTCCATCTAAGGACATTTTATACTTCCTTGCAGTTCCTTGAGAAGACAACCCGATGTTTGAATACTCGGTTAACAATTTTTAAGGGGTTTGTTACTTGTGACAACCAAAACGTTTGTAAGAAAGGTTGATTGCTTGGTTTAGTAACTATACTTATAACGAGTATTCGTTATAACTTCTAAACCATCAATCTTCCGCTTCTTTCAATGACCAGTGACAATCATCTTTGTTCATTATACTAAGTCAGCGTACCTGACAACCACCCATGTCTACTTGGGTTCGTGTGAATACGTGACTAGAAAGCACGGACCACCAGCTTGATTATACATCTCTCAGACGGCTAATTCACAACTTTGTTGGAGATTTCTCGAGACATCAGTTCAGCCAATTTACGGGGAGATTAGGGTCTCTGTGGTAGAGGCTAGAACCCAGAGATGCATCATTCTCTGATCCGAAAGATCCGACCTTGTCTGTGGCATTTTGAGTAGGATCATTAAGGAGAATGGACTGTACGAGCTTCGTATTCAATCAGACTGGATGCGCACTAACCTTGGTGTTCAGATCTAGAGGAGAATTGACGACCTCTCAAGAAAGGTGTTGATCACATACAGCCTGCCATTGAAGAAATCATTCACAATTGAAGAAGACAGTAAGACCAGAGTTAATCCAGAAGGACAAAGCAACTCCAAGCCTTAACCAATTCCTTTTCCTTGTTTACATTTATCTAAGTTTTAAGATTATCATTATAATTCCATCTTACGAATCAAAATCAACAACTCTTCTATCTGCCTGACTATCACCTGCAAGATAACTATAACTTGCTTCAAACCACAATCCTCGTGGGATCGACCCTGACTCGCTCATGTATTACTTGGACGACCCAGTGCACTTGCTAGTACAGTTGTATGAAGTGTGGGGATTCGTGCACCAAGTTTTTGGCGCTATTGTCGAGGATTGTTCGAGTTTGGACAACTGACTGATTATCTTGTTCCCTAGATCAGGTATTGTCTTTAATTTTGTTAGCTTCTTTTATTTTATTTTCTTTTTCTCTTTTTTCGAAAAAAATTAAAAACATTAACAAATAAATTTTTTTCTTTTCTTTTGTTTAATTTTTGTTTTTGGTTTGAGTCTTTTGTTTTTGTTCTTATTGAGTTTTTCGAAATTTTAGAGTCTTTTTTCAAAAAAATTTCAAAAATAGTTTTTTTCTGTTTAAATCTTTTGTCAATATTTAAGTTTGGTGTCTTTTTGTATTTTTCTTTGAAATTTTCAAAAATTTTATGTTTAGTTTTCAAAAATTTTAAGTTTGGTGTCTTTTTCATGTTCTTGTGTTCTTTAAATTCTTTGAATTTTGTTCTTGGTGTTCTTCTTAATCTTCAAGGTGTTCTTGCTTTTCTTTTTGTTTTGATATTAAAATTTTTAAATTTGGTGTCTCATTGTATTTTTCTTTCTAATTTTTGCACACTAGGTGCTTTTAGATCTAAAAATTTTAAATTTTGTGTCTTTTACTTGTTTTTCTCTTTCTTCATTAAATTCAAAAATAAAAAAAAAATTTCTATCTTATCTTTTAATTAATTTTCGAAATTTTTAAATAAAAATTCAGATTTTAATTTCAAAATTTTTATCTTATCTTTTTCAAAATCTTATCTTTTTATCTTTCTTAAAAATTCAAAAATCTTATCTTTCCAAAATTCAAATCTTTTTCAAATCTTTATCTTATCTTGTTGACTTTTTTCAAAATTCAAAATTTAAAAGTTCAATATTTAAAATTTCAAATTCAAATTTCAATTTTCAAAATCAAATCTTTTCTAACCTCCTATCTTATCTTATTTTCAAATCATTTCTAATTAATTGCTTATCTTCTCTCTCTTTTTTTTCAAAACTTCCTAACTACTTCTTCTTTCTCTTAATTTTTGAAAACTCTCTTCTTCTTCTCTCTCTTCTATTTTTAAAATTTATTAACTAATTTTTAATTCCTTTTAATTAATTAAATTTAATTTTTGAAATTAATTAATAAATAAAATAAAATAAAAAATATTTTAATTCTTATTTGTCTTTTCCATTTCTAAATTCTTCTCTTCTTACTTCTATTTATTCGAATCCCTCTCATCTCTCTTCTTCCATCTTCAGTTTTCTATCTCCTTCTCCTATCTTCATTATTTTCCCCTCCTTCTCTCTTCTTTCTCTTCTTAGCCACATCTCACTGGGAGTTCTCTGCCACTTGGCATAGAAGCTTCCTTTCTTTCTTCTTTTCTTGTTTATGACCAGGAACAGGAATAAAGAGCCTCTCTTTAATCTTAATCCTGAACCTGATAAAACTCTAAGGATGCGATTGCAACAAGCTAAAGCACAACACTCCAGAAGAAACCTCTCAGAAAATTTTGAACAATAAATAGAGGACATGGCCGAACAGGAAGGAGAGGCAAGAAAGGTTCTTGGTGACTTCACCATGCCTACCTCTGACTTTTATGGTAGAAGTATCTCTGTACCTGCCATTAGAGCTAACAATTTTGAGCTTAAGCCTCAGTTAGTCTCTCCTCTGCAACAGTCTTTCCCTTTGCTGTAAGAGAAAGAGCTAAGATATGGTTGGATTCTCAACCTAGAGAGAGCCTAGACTCTTGGAAAAAGCTGGTTAATGCTTTTCTAGCTAAATTCTTTCCTCCTCAAAAGATGAGAAAAATCAGAGTGGAAGTTCAAACCTTCAGACAAAGAGAAGGTGAGTCCCTCTATGAAGTTTGGGAAAGTTACAAGCAACTGATCAGGAGGTGTCCTCCTGACATGCTCTCAGAATGGCCTATCATAGGAGTTTTCTATGATGGTCTGTCTGAGACGTCCAAAATATTATTGGATAGCTCTGTAGGTAGATCACTCCACTTGAAGAAAACACCTACAAAAGCAAGAGAACTTATTGAGATGGTTGTAAACAACTAATTCATGTACACTTCTGAGAGAAACCATGTGAACAATGGGATCCCTCAGAAGAAATGAGTTCTTGAAGTTGATACTCTGAATGCCATATTAGCTCATAACAAAATCTTGACCCAGCAGGTCAATATGATCTCTCAGCATTTGACTGGAATGCAAGCTGCAGCTGGCAGCACTCAAGAAGTATCTCCTAATGTAGATGCTTATGATCCTGACTAGCCCACCATGGAGGAGGTGAATTACATGGGAGAAGCCTATGGAAACACCTACAACCTTTCATAGAGGAATCATCCTAACTTTTCATGGAAGGATCAACAGAAGCCTCAGCAAGGCTTCAATAATAATCAAGGTGGAAGAACCCAGAATATGTACAACAACAAACCACCATTCCCATCTTCTCAAGGGAATATGGAGACTCCTAAGCAGAGCCTTTCTGACTATTCTAGTTTTCAACCTCTCTAAGACCACTCATAGCTTCATAACTGAAACAAGATCCTCCATCAGAAATATGGAGGTACAGATTGGTCAACTGAGCAAGAGGATTCCTGAGACTCCTCCTGACACTCTTCTAAGTAATATGAAGTGAATCCAAGAGAAGAGTGCAAGGCCATCACCATAGAGGCAGAGGCCGAATCTGGAGAGCCTGGGAAGGCATTGAAAGCCAGTGAGGAGCCTTCACTGGGCGTTCAACGCCCATAATGGCCAAGAGCATGGCGTTGAACGCCAGTGAGGAACCCCTCACTAGGTGTTCAACGCCCATATTGACAACAAAGCTGGCGTTGAACGCCAGCCAGGGAGCACTGGCTGGGCGTTCAACGCCTATCCTGGCAGCAGAACTGGCATTGAACGCCAGCCAGGAAACACTGGCTGGGTGTTCAACGCCCAAACAAGCAAGAACTCTGGCGTTGAACGCCAGTGAGGAACCCCTCACTAGGCACTCAACGCCCCAACAGACAGGGAAGCTAGCGTTGAACGCTAGTCAAGGCACACCCTCTGAGTGGTCAATACCCACTCCAGAAATCCCTATCCAAGAACTAAAGAAAGCCAAGGCTCATATAGAAACCATAGAGGTTCCTTTGCATGAACTCCTACAGTGCATGAGTTTTGATGAACACTCATCCTCTGATGAGGATGAAGACACTAAGGAAGAACAAGTTGCTCAGTACCTAGGAGCTCTTATGAAGATGAATGCCAAGTTATTTGGTACAAAGCATTGGAGGAAGAACCTCCACTGCTTTCCCAAG
>NC_029790.2:87977822-87999918 GCF_000816755.2 Arachis ipaensis
TTCAGCAGAAGCTACCTCAGAAGCTTCGAGATCCTGGACGCTTCCTGATTCCTTACACCATAGGTACCATGACCTTTGAGAAGGCTCTATGTGACCTAGGGTCAAGTATAAACCTCATGCCCTTCTCTGTAATGGAAAAGCTGAGAATCTTTGAGGTACAAGCTACAAACAACTCACTACAGATGGTATACAAGACAATGAAGAAGCCATATGGCTTAGTAGAGGATGTCTTAGTAAAGGTTGAAGACCACTATATCCCTACAAACTTCATAGTCTTGGACATAGGAGAGGATGAGGATGACTCTGTCATCCTTGGAAGACCTTTCCTAGCCACTGCCAATGCTATCATTGATGTAGCCAAGGGAGAACTAATTCTCCAACTAGGAGAGGACCACATCTTGTTCAAGATGCCTCATCCCAATTCTCCCTCTGATAAAAAAGAGACAATGGTGCAACACCTAGTGTTCCAACCCTCTCTTTTTGTGCAGAGCTTTACAGATCCCCCAGACATCAACTCTAAGTTTGGTGTTGGGCAGCCATCAACAAGCTCTAAGCACAAAGGTACTAGGAAGAAAGTACCTAAAGGCTGGAGGGACAAGAGAGTCCCCACTGAAGGCCTCTCACCTGGCATGAGAGTTATCTTCACCAAAAAACCAGTCTTACCACATATAATAAGTCGTGTCCTATCTCTAGAACATGTAGAGTTCATTCATGAGAAGACAGGAAGAAAGTTCACTGTAAGGGGCAAAATTCTGAGCCCATACTTACCTCCGTAAGGAGCTAACCGTAAAGCTAATGACGTTAAAGAAGTGCTTATTGGGAGGCAACCCAACCTTAAGTAATTATTTCTATTTTGATTTTGTTTTTCTTTTATATATTAGGTTCATGATCATGTGCATCAGTTAGAACAGAGATAGAATTGTTCAGTAGAGAAAACAAAACACTCTGGATGGAGTGTTGCTGGCTTGAACGCCAGCCATGGGTATAGCCCTGGGCGTTTAAACGCCAGTGCAGAGGGCAGGGAATCTGAATTCCCAGCCTCTCAGGACTAGTAGGTCCCACAGCATCTTCACCTACCCTGCTTACTTTAACACTTTCCCATACACACTTCCCTAAAAACCCTAGCCCAATCACATCCATTTCACATCCCAAAACCATTATAACTCCCACCAACTCCCACCCACTTCAAAATCAAATTTCCCTCCCAAATACCCATCCATGGCCGAATCCAACCCTACCCCCTCCTATATATACCCCTCCTCATAACCCTCCATACATGCACCTCTCATATACACTCATAAGCCATTCGGTCAAGCCCGCTCTCTCCTTATATCTTCCTCTATTTTCTTCTTCTTCTACTCCATTATTCTCTTTTCTTTATTTTTTGCTCGAGGACGAGCAAAGTTTTAAGTTTGGTGTTGGATAGCCTAGATTTTTTCTTTCCATTACCATTCATGGCACCCAAGGTTGAAGAATCCTCAAGAAAGAGAAAAGAAAAGGTAGTAGCCGCAACCTCTGAATCTTGGGAGATGGAGAGATTCATCACGAAAGCCCAACAAGACCACTTCTATAAAGTAGTGACAGAGAAGAAAGTGATCCTTGAGTTCCTGATGCACCACTATTTCGTGGTAAATCTTGTGCTTAATTGAGTGGATTTTTATCCACTATTCTCACACTTACTCATGTAAATTGCATGTTTTACATTCTCCTTCCTGATTTTGGGCTATGATTGATAACATGCTTCTTTGGCCTTAAATTTGCTATGTTTAATCATTTCTTATTACCATTCGATGTCTTGCTATGTGTGTTAAGTGATTTCAGGGTTTACAGGGCAGGAATGACTTAGAGGATGGAAAGGAAGCATGCAAAAGTGGAAGGAATACAAGAAACTGAAGGAACTGCTAAAGCTGTCCAGCCTGACCTCTTGGTACTAAATCGACCATAACTTGAGCTACAGAGATCCAAATGAGGCGGTTCCAATTGCGTTGGAAAGCTAACATCTGGGGCTTCGCAAAAATATATAATTTTTTATAGCTGCTCCTAAGATAGGTGACGTGCACGCTTGGATCACGCGTACGCGTGACCTAGAGAAAATTCAATCCACGCGTACGCGTGGACGATGCATACGCGTGACTTTGCCGTGTGCTGGACGTATCAGAAATTGCTGGGGGCGATTTCTGGGCTATTTTTAACCCAGTTTTTGGCCCAGAAAACATAGATTACAGGCTATACAGTGGGGGAATCAATTCATTCAAAACACAACATTCATTATTCACAATTTAGGTTTTAGATGTAGTTTTCTAGAGAGAGAGAGGCTCTCTCCTCTCTCTTAGGTTTTAGGATTAGGATTCCTTGGTTTTCTACAATTCTAGGTTCAATGTTCCTTTAATTTATATTTCTCTTCTACTTTTATTTATTCTAATGCTTTTACTTGTTAATTACTTATGTTGCCAAATTGGCTTATGAACCTTCCCATGTTAGATTTGCATTTATGTTTAAATGCAATTTGAGGTATTTCAGATTTATGATTGCTTTCTTCTATTTATGATATAAATAATTTAGATTTTTCCCTTTTGGCTTTGGTTGAGTAATTGGTGACACTTGAGTTGTCAAACTCAGCTGTTGATTGAAAATTGAAAATTGCTTATTGATTTGGATCCCTCTAAAGCTAGTCTTTCCATAGGAGTTGACTAGGACTTGAGGAATCAAATTGATTATTCCACTTGACTTTCCTTTATTTAGTAGGGTTAACTAAGTGGGAGCAATAACAATTCTCATCACACCTAATAATGATAACTAGGATGGGATTTCCAGTTCTCATACCTTGCCAAAAGTTTTTCTAATTATTAATTTATTTTTCTTGCCATTTAAATTACTTGTTCCCTATTTCAAAAACCCAAAAATATACCTTTTTCCATAACCAATAATAAATCATACTTCCCTGCAATTCCTTGAGAGACGATCCGAGGTTTAAATACTTCGGTTATAAATTTTATTGGGTTTGCTTTAGTGACAACCAAAGTTTTTGTACGAAAGGATTCTCTGCTGGTTTAGAAACTATACTTACAACGTGATTATTTTTATAAAATTCTTTACTGGCAGAAGTTCGCTCGTCAAAATGGCGCCGCTGCCGGGAAATTGCAAACGTGTGCCTTATTATTGGTTATTGTAAATAATTTTGCTTCTTCATTTCTTTGTTAATATTTTTAGTTTTAGGAGTTTATTTTCATTAATTTTTTTAATTAGTTTTGGTTTTTAATTTTTATTAGCTACTATGAGTTCTCATCCCCGTCGCTTTGAGTTTGGTTCTAATGTTGTTGTAAGGAATGGAAGCTATAACAGGAATATGCATCAAGGTCAAAAAAATCAAAGATGGAATGAGCCACGAGGATCTGATCAACCCTTTCGGCAACAACACCTTTCAAGGTACCATGGACAATGACCATTCTACGATGCATACCCAGACAATAGTTATGGTGGACCCTCTCGTGACAAACCACCTCCACCAAATTACTATGGTCAAGAGCCATTCCGAGGTGCATACCAAGATGATAGATATGGTGGACCCCCTTGTAGTTACCAACAAGCCCCATCATATGCCTATAAACCACCTCCTCAACATAGCTTTGAGCCACCATACTCACAAGCTAACCACAACCATTCACCTCCATATGACCCTAACCCTTATTCACCCCAATTCCAATCCAATTACTCCCAAGAACCACCACTTCCATACGCACCATGTCCATATCCGTCGACCCAAGAATCACAGGATTGTCTTAAGGAAACCGTGGATAAATTTCATGCAACCCTTCATCAATTGGAGCAAGCGATAAATCGATTAGCCCCCAGTACGTAGGAGACACTAGAAGCTCTGGTGGACAGTAAAGAGCATGACTTTGTACTGGAACAAGTAGAGGAAGCTACAATTATCGAAGAAGAGGAATTAGTTGAAGACTTAGGAGGCGCTGAACTTCCATGGGAATCAAGAATTGTAGAGAATCCCGCCAAGATATTTGCAACTGATGCTAAGGAGGATAGCGCACAACCCCCAAAGCATGTACCTTATGAAGAACTGGACAGAACAGATCAAGAAGCAATTTTCCTTGGTAATGATGATCATGAATCAAGCTCTCCTAGAGATGAACTTGCATCTGTAATTGAATTCTTTGAGACTGAATAAAATATGGTTTGCTTGAAACAGATGGCCAGCTTACAGCTCTTTGTGGCTTTAAGAGTAAGAGGGAGATGGTTAATAATAGAAGTTGGCATCCAAAGTTCAATATGGTTCCACGCTCCAATTGGAAGTGCAAGGATTGGTATAGAACTCGATTGGATGGATTTTGGAAGAAGTTTGGGTATCTCGGTGGAAATTCAGGTTGTGTACCGCTCGATTGGAACAATGTAGATAAAAGCAAAGGCGGTTACAAAAGCAAGGTTTGGGATCCTGGAATTCATCCTGACAATCAATACTCCTGGAGCCTGAAAACCTACTTTAACTTGCTCGAAGGCTTTACGTGCCTAGTATGGGACCCTGGAGGCTATTGGAATTGCAAACGTTGGTGGAAATTTCTGGATGAGTTCAAGCACAAGCCACCATAACAAGGAGCTCTCAAATGTCCAACTTAAGGACTTTAACTAAAAGTGCTAGGTGGGAGACAACCCACCATGGTATATTCTTTCCTTTTTATTCTTATTCTTAATCTTATTTTATTTTATTTTTACTATTGTTCATTCATAATTTCTGCATATTCACCTGCATTCTGCATTTGCATCTGCATATTGCATATAAAAAAAAGTGGCAGAGAGTTGCGTTGGAGCAATGCAAAAAGTGTGCCAATCGCACAAGCATCACCACGCATACGTGACCTAGGAAAATCAGCGTAAAAAGGTGTCAGGCCGAAAGTTGTGCTGGCCTGGTGTGGGCACTGTGCCCAAGGCACAAATTCACCCACGCGTACACGTAACTGACGCATGCGCGCCATTTTCAAATTCTGACCACTCACGCGTACGCGTCAATGACGCGCACGCGTCAATGACGCGCACGCGTCACATGTTATTTTGGCACACACCCTAAGACAAACAGAGAGTTGTGCGCATGCAAGAATGCCTTCACGCGAATAGCACAAACACAGTCACGCGTACGCGTGACCGACGCCCACGCGCCACCTTCCAAATTTTGCGACCCACGCGCACGCGTGAAGTACGCATGCGTGTCACTAGCGCAACACCACCAGATCCCTGCGCCGCCACTTTTATTATCTTTTCTTTTCTAATCCTTATTTCTTTCTTCTTTCTTTCTCTTCCTTCTTCTTTATTCTACATCCTTTTCCTCCTTCTCCTTTCTTACTTTCTTCTTCTTTATCCCTTTAACTTCTCATCCCTCTTCACTTTCATTCTATTTTACTTAATTTATTTGCATACTTTCATTCATTGCATTTTAATTTTGTGCATATTTTTATTTTCTTTTTCTTTCTAAGTTTATTATTTTACCATTGGTGTTAAATTTTCTTATTCAACTATAGCATCTTTTCTTGCATTACTCTGGTGCTTCATGACTTGTTTTATTCTGATTAAGGTAATATTATTTAAGTCACTGCTAATCTTTTATGATACTTGTACTCCTTTTGCATTGACATGAATTTATATTGTCTTTCATTACCCACACTCTCTTCCCCATTGTTGCAATTCTTCACTATTGATATGCCGTATGCTTCTACTATTTTCTCACTGCATGTTGTAACTACCATGTAATTGAGACTCTTATTATTTGGCATTACCCACTCATACTTTATTTGTTTTCTTATCTTTATTTCTGGGTTGCTTTTCTTCCTTTTTCTATTCTTTCAAGATGGCCACCGAGAAAGGAAAAAATGATAGCTTCTTAATGGGGCGACAGACAAGTCCATCTGCACATTCTTTGGAAACACATCAGTTATAACCACCCGTCCACTTGCACATCTTAGCATGCACCGAGGACGGTGCAATCTTTAAGTGTGGAGAGGTCGATACCAACTTTCGTGGGTTAGTTATTTCCTTCTCAACACTAATGTTTTATTTTCTTTGTAGTTAGTTGTTGCATTTGCATGTTTGATTGCATGATTATTTGATTTTGTGCATATTTTACCACTTTGTTGAAATAATATTTTCTTTTTCAAGAAACTTTTTATAGCATTTCACTCGTGTGAATTAAACTTTTTGAAAAACTTGTTTGAAGAAATTTTAATTTGGAACATGGTTTTAGAGCTCGAACACACAAAACCAGTGAGATTTTGAGGCTACTTGATTGGTTGCATCTTATCAACCAATATTTTATTTTTTTGGTGTGTGTTTTTCTCTCTAAAATTGTGATCTTTGTCTTTCTTAATTCTATATTTCCATGGTTTGATGTATGCATGCACTTACATGATTGAGGCCTTTGTTTCACTTAGCTTACATACCCATATGGCCTTAACCTTTTCATTATCCCTTGCAAACCATTTTTGAGCCTATTTTACCCCTTTGTTCTTTACTTTAGCACATCATTAACTCTAAGAGGAAAATAATAATGTCCTTAATTTGAATCCTTGGTTAGCTTAGACTAGTAAGAGTGCTTATGATTTAAGTGTGGAGAAATTGGGTTTGGAAACATTTGGTTTGAGAATTGAGTATGTTAGAATTTTCTGAAAATGTAAAAGAATGTTGAGAATATGTTCATGCATTCAATAATTTAATCATATGTATTCAGATTAAAATAAAAGAATATATATATATATAAAGAAAAGAAAAGAAAAAGAGCAAATAAGTAAAAGGGGACAAAATGCCCCAAAGTAAATGCGATAGCAATGCATATGTACTATACTCAAAATCGAATGCATGAATATGTGGTAAACATAGTAAATGGATAGTTAGATTTTGTATTTTGATTACATGGATTGTCTTAAGTTAGGTGGGAAAAGTTTAAGTTAATTAAGGATTCAGATTTTAGTCCACTTAACCAAATACAATCCTACCTTGACCCTAACCCCATTACAACCCTTAAAAGACCTCTTGATATGTGTATTTTGTGCATTAAATTTTTGTTGCTTGTTAGAAGAAGAGCAAGCCTTAGAAAGCAAGATTAGTAGAGAATTGAGAGAATCGAACCTTAAACACTTGAGTGATTATAGTGTATACACTTTCGGTGAGGGTTCGATGCTCGATTCCTTGTTTCTGGCTTTCATGAGCTATTTTCTTCTGCAAGTTCACTTGTACTTTATTTTGTGATTTGAATTAGTGAAATCCAGTTCATATTTATTCTTAGAAGATTTGTTTACTTTTAACCAAGTAGGTTGAAACATTTTGCATGTAGTTGCATTCATATAGATAGGTTGCATTTTATACTTTCTACCATTCCTTTTCACTCTTATAGTTTCTCTTGAGCTTAGCATGAGGACCTACTAATGTTAAAGTGTGGGGAGATTTAATGCACCACTATTTTGTGGTACATCTTGTGCTTAATTGAGTGGATTTTTATCCACTATTTTCACACTTATTCATGTAAATTTCATGTTTTACATTCTCCTTCCTGATTTTGTGCTATGATTGAAAACATGCTTCTTTGCCCCTAAATTTGCTATGTTTAATCATCTCTTATTACCATTCGATGCCTTGATATGTGTGTTAAGTGATTTCAGGATTTACAGGACAGGAATGCTTAGAGAATGGAAAGGAAGCATGCAAAAGTGGAAGGAATACAAGAAACTGAAGGAACTACTAAAGTTGTCCAGCCTGACCTCTTGGTACTAAATCGACCATAACTTGAGCTACAGATGTCCAAATGAGACGGTTCTAGTTGCGTTGGAAAGCTAACATCCGGGGCTTCACAATGATATATAATTTTCCATAGCTGCCTCAAAGATAGGTGACGCGCACGCGTGGATCATGCGTACGTGTGACCTGGAGAAAATTCAATCCACGCGTATGCGTGGACGACGCGTACGCGTGACTTTGCCGCATGCTGGACGTATCAAAAATCACTGGGGGCGATTTTTGGGCTGTTTTTGACCCAATTTTTGGCCAAGAAAACACAGATTAGAGGCTATAAAGTGGGGGAATCAATTCATTCAAAACACAACATTCATTATTCACAATTTAGGTTTTAGATGTAGATTTCTAGAGAGAGAGGCTCTCTTCTCTCTCTTAGGTTTTAGGATTAGGATTCCTTCGTTTTCTCTAATTCCAGGTTCAATGTTCCTTTAATTTATGTTTCTCTTCTACTTTTATTTATTCTATTGCTTTTACTTGTTAATTACTTATATTACCAAATTGGCTTATGAACCTTCCCATGATAGATTTGAATTTATGTTTAAATGCAATTTGAGGTATTTCAGATTTATGATTGCTTTCTTCTATTTATGATATAAATAATTTAGATTTTTCCCTTTTGGCTTTGGTTGAGTAATTGGTGACACTTGAGTTGTCAAACTCAACTGTTGATTAAAAATTGGAAATTGCTGATTGATTTGGATCCCTCTAAAGCTAGTCTTTCCATAGGAGTTGACTAGGACTTGAGGAATCAAATTGATTAGTCCACTTGACTTTCCTTTATTTAGTAAGGGTTAACTAAGTGGGGTCAATAACAATTCTCATCACACCTGATAAGGATAACTAGGATGGGATTTCCAGTTCTCATACCTTGCCAAAAGTTTTTCTAATTATTAATTTATTTTTCTTGCCATTTAAATTACTTGTTCCCTATTTCAAAAACCCAAAAATATACATTTTTCCATAACCAATAATAAATCATACTTCCCTGCAATTCCTTGAGAGACGACCCGAGGTTTAAATACTTCGGTTATAAATTTTATTGGGTTTGCTTTAGTGACAACCAAAATTTTTGTAGGAAAGGATTCTCTGCTGGTTTAGAAACTATACTTACAATGTGATTATTTTTATAAAATTCTTTACTGGTAGAAGTCTGCTCGTCAGGTCCCTTTCAGGCTCAAGAAGAATGAGTATCCGAAAATCCAAAGAGAGATCCGGAGAAGAGGTTGGGAAGTCCTAACCAATCCCATCCAAGAGGTTGGGATCCTAATGGTGCAAGAGTTTTATGCTAATGCATGGGTCACTAAAAACCATGACATTAGTGTGAACCCAAATCCAAAGAATTGGAGCACCATGGTTCGAGGGAAAATCTTAGATTTTAGCCCGAAAAGTGTGAGGTTGGCATTCAACTTGCCTCTGATGCAAGGTGATCCTCATCCTTACACTAAAAGAGTCCACTTTGATCAAAGACTGGATCAAGTGCTCTTAGACATCTGTGTGGAAGGAGCACAGTGGAAAAGGGATTCCCAAGGCAAGCCCATTTAACTAAGAAGGCTTGACCTCAAGCCCATAAACCCTAAACCCTAAACCTTACGTTACTTTTCTGTTTTCTGTTATGTTGTATTATCTGTTCTCTTGTTCTTGCTGCATGATCATTTGCATTTATGTCTTAAAGTTATAAAATGTTCCATGCATCTATCACCTTGCTTAAAAGAACTTCTTTTTTGAAAAAAGAAAATTAAGTTCCATGAATTTCAAGTTTATAATAAGAAAAGTTCAATTATCTTGATGTGGTGGCATTGCTTTTGTTTTCTGAATGTATGAATGGATAGTGCATATTCGAAGTTGAAATTTTAGAATGTTGGCTCTTGAAAGAATGATGAAAAAAGAAAAGTATTATTGATAATCTGAAAAATCTCAAAAATTGATTCTTGAAGCAAGAAAAAATAGCAAAAAGAAAAAGAAAAGAAAAAGCATGTTGCAAAAGAAAAAAATTATTATGTATGCAAAAAAAATAATAAAATAGCAAACAAAATAAATACAAAGCAAAAAAATCCATTACTGCCCAAAAATGCAGGAAAAGGAGGGCATATTGAAAAAGTCAATAACCCTTTAAACCAAAAGGCAAGGGTAAAAGGATCTAAGACTTTGAGAATCAATGGCTAGGAGGGCCTACAAGAAATAAAATCCTGGCCTAAGCAACTCAACCAAGCTATCCCTAACCATGTGCTTGTGGTGTGAAGGTGTCAAGTGAAAAGCATGAGACTGAGTAGTTAAAGTCGAGGTCCAAAGCAAAAAGAGTGTGCTTAAGAACTATGAACACCTCTATCTGGCGATTCTAGCAAAGCTGAATCACAATCCGAAAGGGTTCACCCAGTTAAAGTGTTTGTGGTATTTATGTATCCGGTGGTAATACTAGAAAACAAAATGCTTAAGGTCACGGCCAAGACTCTGAAAGCTGTGTTCAAGAATCAAAAAGAACAGAACTAGGAGAGTCAATAATATCATATGGATACTAAGTTCCTAAAGAGACCAACATTTCTAAGTTTCAATGGATAGTGAGATGGCAAAACTATTCAGAAGTAAAAGAAGCTACTAAGTCCCGCTCATCTAATTCAAACTGAGCTTCATTGGAAACTCTGAGATTTATTGTATCCTACTCTTCTTATTATCCTACTGTGTTTTTAGTTGCTTGGAGATAAGCAACAGTTTAAGTTTGGTGTTGTGATGAGAGGATATTTTATACGCTTTTTGGCATCATTTTTATATAGTTTTTAGCATGTTTTGCTTAGTTTTTATTAAGTTTTCATAGGTTTTAGTGTTAAATTCACATTTTTGGATTCTACTTTGAATTTGTGTATTTTTGTGAAATTTCAAGTATTTTCTGGCTAAAATTGAGGAGTTGGAGCAAAAGTCTGATTCAGAGACAGAGAAAGTACTGCAGATGCTGTCCAGATCTGACCTCCTTGCACTCGGAAGATCTTTTTTGGAGCTACAGAAATCCAAATGCATCATTCTTAACAGCTATGGAAAGCTGAATTCTAGAGCTTTTCAGCAATGTATAATAGTCCATTGATGGTGGAAAAATCATCGGTAAAGAATTTCACAAAATAAGCGCGTTGTAAGTATAGATCTAAATCGACAATTAAACCTCAATCAAATTTAATTTGTTTGTCAGTTAAGCAAACCCAATAAAAATAACCGAAGTATTAAACCTTAGGTCGTCTGTCAAGAAATTGCAGGGAAGTATGTTACTATTGGTTATGGGATTATATCTTTTTGGGTTTTTGAAAGGTGGAACAAGGAATGTAAATAATAAGAAAATAAACTAATAATTATGAAAAGTCCTAGTAAGGATTGATAATTAGAAGTTCTATCCTCATTATCATCATCAATTGTGACAAGAATCGTCCATTGCTCCACTTAGTCAACCTCTAACTCTGAAGGAAAGTCAAGTAGAAATAATCAATTTGATTCCTCAAGTCCTAGTCAACTCCTAAGGAAATACTAGCTTTAGTAGAATTCAAATCAACTAGCAACTACTAACTGCTAATCAACAAAAGAGTTTGGTAACTCAAGAGTCTCCAATTACTCAATCTAAGCTAAGAACATAAAAAGATAATTTAAAATCTAACCAAGCATTTTATCAAACACTTGGAAGGCACAACATAAAAGCATAGAAAAGCAATAAGAGATAATAAAATCCAAACAACCAATTGAAAGCATCAATAACATAAATTGAAGAAAGCAATCATAAATACAAAATATCTCAAATTGCATTAAATAGAAAATCAAATCTAACATGAGAATTCATAAACTAAAGTGGATAAATAAATAAATCACCAAGAGAAGAGAAACTAAAGTGCTAGAATAAATAAGAGTAGAAGAGAAACTAAATTAAAGTAGAGTAGAAATTCGGAATTGAAAATAGCTAAACCTAAGAATCCTAAAACCTAAAGAGAGGACTCTCTAGAAAACAACATCTAAAAACCTAAAATTATGTGAATGAAAGTTGTCTTCATGTTTCCTTCACTCTGTAATCTCTAATCAGTGTTTTCGGGCTTGAAACTAGGCCAAAAACAGCACAGAAATCGCCCCCAGTGATTTCTGATACGTCCAGCACGTGGCTCTGTCACGCGTACGCGTCGCTGAACTCTCGCAAGGTCACGTGTACGCGTGATCCACGCATGCGCATCACCTAACTTCATGGAAACTATGGCAAATTGCATATCATTTTGAAGCTCCGGACGTTAGCTTTCCAACGCAACTGGAACCACCTCATTTGAACTTCTGTATCTCAAGTTATGATCGATTTAGTACGAAGAGGTCAGGCTTGACAGCTTAGCAATTCCTTCAATTTCTTGTATTTCTTCCACTTTTGCATGCTTCCTTTCCATCCTTTAAGCCATTCCTGCCCTATAAACCCTGAAAATACTTAACAAACATATCACGGCATCGAATGGTAATAAGAGAGGATTAAAATTAGCAAATTTAAGGCCAAAGAAGCTTGTTTTCAATCATAACAAAATTAGGAAGGAAAATGTAAAACATGCGAATTATATGAATAAGTGTGAGTTTAGTGGATAAAATCCCCTAAATTAAGCACAAGATAAACTGTAAAATAGCTGTTTATCATCCATATTTTGCTTCAGATTAGAAGGCCCAAAACTGGCGTCAAATGCCAGCTTTCTGATCCCTTCCAGGCGTCCAGCGCCCAAGGAGCAGAGACTAGTGTCCAAACGCCCAGAGAGGACCCCCTAGCCAATGTTTAATGCCCTAGAGGCCTCATATCAAGTGGATCTCATCAAAGCTCGATCCAAACACTCACCAAGTGGGCCCCAAAAGTGGATTTTAGCACTAAAAGACTGTTTTACCCTTTCTTATGTATTCCTTAGTCGTCAGCTTAGTATTTAAAAAACTTTTAC
The DNA here is from genome assembly GCF_000816755.2 of Arachis ipaensis. NCBI lineage: Eukaryota > Viridiplantae > Streptophyta > Magnoliopsida > Fabales > Fabaceae > Arachis > Arachis ipaensis. The sequence continues at coordinate 87,990,533 of NC_029790.2, forward strand.
ACCTCTCATAAGGACGTCTGCCATATTTTGTTTATCATTGTACTTTTTCATCAGTATGAGTTTCTAAACCTCCTAGGTTGAGGAGAGGAGCCCTGTTGAGTTCTATGAATTAATAAAAGTATTACTGTTTCTCTTCAATCCGTGTTTGATTTAATTCTAAGATGTATTGATTAACCTAAATTCTCACCTAACACATACAATACCTATACAATTCTAATATCAAGCTTAGCTACCCATAATCTCACTTTTACATATACACACACTCATGCATTTTAATTCAATCCATCACATATGCATTGACTCTTATTAAATTTTTCATTGGGGTAATTTTTTCAACTTTTTTATTATTTTTTTGTTTTTTTTTGTTTTTTTCTCTTTTTTTTTTTAATCATAATATATATATATATACCAACACATCAATGCATATGGTTTCTATAATATTACATGAGTATGTACCCCAAATTTCCAATATTTCCAATAAGCATAAAACACATTTTTATCTACTAAGGTTCCCATATTTTTCCCACACTTAGTTGACACACACACACTCACTACTTAAGCTAACCAAAAATTCAAATAGGAAAAATAATTGTTTTCCACTTAAGGTTAGTGATATGACAATATAAAGAACAAAATGGGATTAAAAAGGCTCAAAGTGGCAAACAAAGGTAAATGAAATGGTAGGCTTTTTAGGTTAAGTGAGCTATAATAAAGTGATGGTCTCAATCACATAATTGCATAATCATACATTAAATAATGGATATATAGAATTAAACAAACTAAAGATTGCAATAATAGAGAAGAGCAACACACAAGAATGAAATAAGTGGTCAAATAATGTAACCACACAATAAGGCTCAAAAACTCACAAGTTGTATGTTCCTCAACTCAAAAATCATATTTCACAATGTATAAATCATGCAAGTTTCATTTTCAGTGGAGTTAACAACAGTTGAAAACCAACAACAATGAAGCGTCAACTCGACTAATCAAGTGCATTAAAGATGGATATCAAAAACAATTAAGCAACATTGATTGCGCAACATCAGCAGCGAACAAAAATTGCAGCAGCAAGGTCAAATCAATTTCAGAAAATTATCAAAAATCATCCTCACTGCACAAGCAATATTCTGAACTTATCCGTATATCAAAAGAAGGATTAACATTTAGAAAATATTCATTCCAAACAGCGGCAATAAATAAGAACACAGCAGCAAGGAATGATCCAGATTAGCATAGAGGGAATTCAGCATCAACAGCAAGTATAGAGCAGCAATAACAACTTAAATTCATACATTGAGCAAGAATTATCACTGCACAAGCAACCATTAACAATATCTAGCAACTGGTTCACTCCAAACAGCCATGAACAAAAGCACAGTAGCAAGAAACAGGGGTGCAGAAGAATCAGACAAGCCAAATTAGCACAGGGGCAAATCAATGAAACAGCAAAATTTCCAAACAGTAGCATGAATCAAAACAAACCTAAATCTACTATCCACGCCAGATTATCTAACCACCTAATTCGACTAAACTAAACTAATTGAACAAAACAAGCTAAACAGAATCAGCTAAACCAGATTAATCAAATAGAACTAAAATAAAATGAGATGAAAGGGTAACCTGGGAAACAGGGAATTGGAACAGAGGAAGGGAAGGGAAAGGATGATGATGCTGAGAGAATGGCTGGGGCAACCCGGCCGGCTTGGTGGTGGCACTGGCACAGTGGCAGCATGGCCGGCCAAGGTCTGCGTCAGAGAGGAAAGGCGGCACAGGGCCGAGAAACAGGGGATATGTCGCAGAAGTCGGAACTCGCTTGAGACGAAGAGAACAAGATCTTGTACTTGCTCTGTTCTTCAACCAAGAAAGAACGAGAGGGACAGGGGCCATGTCGGAAGAAGGTTCGCGAAGAAGAAGACCCTGTAGTCTCTGGACCTGATGGCGACGGAAAGGATACAGGGGAGCTAGGTGCGGTGGTTTTGGGGAACGAAGAGAGGAGGAGAGGGTTGCGGTGGCTCATCGATGGTAGAGGCTACGGTGGTTTTATGATGGTGGGTGGAGTTAGGGTTCGGACAGGGAGTGGTGGTGACGCGGCGGGAACGCCGGTAAGGACGCTGCAGCGAAGGTTGGGTGTCGCGGCTGTTTGGTGGCAGACGAGAGGAAACCCAGGAATGGAGAAGGTTGTCCTTCTAACTTCTTTTTTACATATTTTACAGGATATATATTCAAATTTTTATATAAAATAATCATAAAAAATCAAAGAATTGATACATTTTTTAAGAAGAAGGCTAATATTTAAGAAAGAGAACATAAAACTTTTACAATATTAACACCTGTAAATAGTTCTTCTACTTTAATGAATCACGAAGAAATTGAGATACAACCTTCAAAAGTTTAAAGAGTTGCAGCTGATGAATTTGACCTTAATTCTTTAGAACGAGACCCTAAAAAACGGCTTTAAATTTGGCAATATCACCTAAATTAGAGAGATGAGGTTAGACGAACTTATCTTAAATGGGTCCATATCAAAAGCATCTTGACAATTATTCTATCTGGTCCCCAAAATTTTATTTCAAGTTCCGCCGCTGAGAAGAGACCCAGGAATGGAGAAGGTGGCCGCTGCTGCTCTGGGCTTTAGCGGAGAGGAGGAGCTGGTGCTGTGGTTTCTGGGCTCCATGGAGGTGAGAAGAGGGGAAGAAGAAGAGAAAGGGGCGCGGCGGTGTAGGTTGTCACCGGCGGTTGTGGTAAAGGGAGGTGGCTGTGGCGATGCTGAGGTGATGGTGATGGAGGTTATAGTGGCTGGGAAGAGACAGTGATGGATGGTGATGATGGTGAAGAAGATGAAGATGATGATGGTGAATGGTTGGGTCAGAGAAGAGGAAGGGTTACGGTGGCTTTGAGAAGAAGAAAAAGAGGAGAGAATGGAAAAGTAGGGGATGCGGACGCATATAGTGTGCGGGTGCTCTCAACACCCAACAGAGAAGGATGAATTAGGAGTGCATACGCATCAACATTCGTGCATACGCACGTACAGGAAAATGGGCAATAGTTCGTATGCATATGCTTTGCGAACGCCATGAACAGAAAGGTGGTATGAAAGTGTGCGTATGCATAGAGCTGTGCGCACGCACAGAGGGTGATTTTTTTTTTAAAACAGAAATTAAAAAAATATGCAACTATTTACAGTAAATGTAAGAACCAGAGTTTTCACGCACAGTAAATGCATAGGGTTTATAAAAATAATAATTTTAGTGCCCGGAATAGATTCAAAATTTAGAAGTTTTAAATTGAAGATAAAAAGGTGAAATTTGATTTCAATGGATTTTTCTAAACTGAAAAATATATCTGTTTCGATCAGTTTTTGTAAAATACGTACTGGCACTTAAGCTGGCAGTACCGGCTCTAGTCTGTCCAGTACCGCGTTTTTAGGAAAATAAGATTTTGAAAAAATTCATTTATTGTTTTGAAAGGATAAAAATAATTCAGAATTGAAAACCGGGCACTTATGTTAAAGGTTTTGGCCCAAAGTGGGCCAAACGGACCTAAAATGCTAACGGGTTAAACCGGGCCCAAGGCCTAACATATATAAGTGAATAAATGAGCCAAAGAAGCTCATTTGATGCAAATAGAGAGAGAGGGCCGCGGTTTTAGAGAAGAGAGGAGAAGGGGTGGTGTTACTATTCACCTCCACCTTCTAGGAGCCATAACTTTTGATTCGGAGCTCCGATTGACGAGCTATTTGTGGCCACGCAAAGCCCTTGACGAGCTCTTTCTTTCTATCTAAGAAAATTTGGTAAGATCTCTTTTTTCATGCTCCAGTTCCAAGCCCTAAGTTTCTATATTTTTGGGTTTGGTTTTTGAGGAGGTTTTGTGGTTTTGCTTATTTAGGTGACCTCTAGTAGCGGATAATTGTTGAATTTTACTCCTAATCTCATTGGGAAATGTAAGGTTTCACTAAACCCTTGTGTTTAGTTGTTTTGTGTATCTTAGGTTTTGATTTTTGGTGATATATGTGTTGTTAGTTTGAGCTTTGGTGTTTGTTGGAGTTGGTTGAGACCTTGGATCAAGCTTGGTGGCTTTGTTTTGGTGTTTTGGTGCGTTTGGGAATCGGTCAAGCTATGGTTCAGTTTTTTTTATGTAATATGTAATGTTTCTAGAAACTTAGGCTAATTGACCTTAAGATAGGATTGAATGCTTTGGGTGTATGTCTAATTGTATGTGATTTTGATGTTTGGGGATAACTTGTATGATAGTGATAATGATATGGAGTTTTGGTATGAGGAGTATATGAGTTTGATGATGATTTTTGGTATTTAATGACGATGAAAGTTGATGATAAATGTGTGATTTAATTGTAATTGATGAGGGATTGATGATTATTGAAATTGATGAGGATTTGTAGTGATTGTTGATATTGTTGATGGTTGATATTGATTATGAGTGTTATGATGGTTGTTGATGTTGAGGAAATTGAGGATTGAGATTGAAATTAATTATGATGATTGTTGGAAATGGTGGAATGGAATTTGATTAATGTGTTGATTAAAAAAAATGAATTTATTGTTATGTATTTGATAATGGAAATTGATGAGTGTGATTGGTGGAGGAATGATTACAGTGTTATATATTTGATATTTAAGGTTGAGGATATTAAAGGGTGAATGACAAATTTGGTATGAATGGTAGATTGTGACACAAATGGTGAGTTATGAGGTAAATTGGAGTTGGTATGATTTTGGCCTGCTTTTGGTTGAAATATTTTGAAAGTTGAGGTTTGACAAAATTCTGCATAATCTATTTTCTGGCAGCAGTTTCGGACACTTTTTGGAAACGATCTAACCATCACAATTGAATAAGATTAATTTTTCTCACATATTTGTGATGTGTAGAAAAATCTTGGAAATTTTGGTTAAATTTTAACAGTTGGATTAGGATATATAAATTTTTGAAGTTTGTTACTTTAAAACTGACTTTCTGCTGCTACATAATCAAACCAGCAAATTTCCAAGCCTATATCTCTCAATCCTGACCATAATTTTGACCAAAAGGACATTGAGACTTGGACTATTTTCTTGTTTGTGTCAAAATTTTAGACTATTATGAATTTTGTAGAAGGAGTTGTGCTCGTTTTAAAAATAGAGCTCTTAGCTATTTTGACAGCAAAACTAGTTTTTGAAAGTAAACTTGTAATCAGTATAACTCTCTCCAGAAAAATAATTTTTCTATGAGACTTTGACTGATTTAAAGCTCTATGAGTCTAGTTTATTTCTGAAAAATTTCAGATACATCAAATGAAAATATGATTTTTGGTAAATTTTGTAAGAACAGGTAGCTTGCTGTCTTGGTGCAGAGATTTCCAACTTAAAATTAGTTTTTGCAAGAGGAATGATTTTCCTTTTTTATTTTATTCAACTAAACTATTTCAACTGGATTCGAATCTATAGGATACTTCCGTTTTGAGTTTAGATATGGAGAATTAGGCTTGTAAGCTTCTGTGACACCATTTTAAGACTCTTGGACTTATTTTTGGGCATTGAAATATAGGAAAGGTTTTAGGAGAATCTATGTGAGTTTTTCTTTGAAAAGTTAGCGAACGGAGGTTTAGGTTTCTGGTGTATTGATGATCAGTTTAGTTGAGGGGGAAGGAAGAATGATGTATGAATTGAGAAACTGGTAAATTGATGAGTTTGAAATAGAAATTATGAATCGATGATGGATGTGATGAGTTGAAGACTTAAAAAGGAATGAATGATCCTGATTAATGTTGAGAGTGTGCTAGGCACTATATCCTTGGAGTGATAATGATTGAGAGAGAGTGTGTGCCAGGCACTATATCCTTGGAATGTTGATAATTGATAATTAAAAGTGATTGGGATAAGAAATGGTGATGATCGGTGATGATTTGAGGTGGATTGACTTGTTGGATGTGAAAAGTGTGCCAGGCACTATATCCTTGGAATGATTTGTGATGAGTTATATGTTGGTGTTGTTTTTCCTTCTCTGCCGCAAGAGTGTGACAGGCACTATATCCTCGAATTGAGCATGCAAGTGTGCCAGGCACTATATCCTCAGAACGATAGTGTGCCAGACACTATATCCTAGGAACGAAAGCGTGCCAAGCACTATATCCTCGAACATGGCAGAATGGCGACATCCGAAAGGATATGTCGGGTTGGCATTCATAGACCGACAAGTGATATCATGAGCCAATAGGATAGGCATTCATCATATGCATCTCTTATATGCTTGCTTGCTTTGACTACTTGGGTTTGCCTAATTGTATAATATGCCTACTTGCTTCTTGAATTACTTTCTATATATGATTATTACCTGTGTATTACTTGCTTGCATTTATCTTGTGATTGTCTGGTGCTGAGGAGGTTAGGTAGGCGGTGGCGATGGGATCGCACGGAGGTTAGGGTGGTGAAGGCTGTGGGATACAGCGGTGTGATTAGTATTAGTTAGAATTCCTCTAAGTTTAGATAACCCGGTTTATGGTTTAAGTTCCTGATTTATTTATTTATTTTGTTCTAAGCTTGAATATCCGTATGTGATGTGAAGTTCTAGGATTGCCTTCGGTGTCCCGGAGCCTTACATCTTACATCATTGGGCACTGTTACCATACTGAGAACCTCCGGTTCTCATTCCATACTTTGTTATTGTTTTTTAGATGTAGGTCGTAATTCACCTTGGTAAATTGTGGATATGGTGACAGAGTGGAGTATGGTTCCTTCTTTATTCATTTCTATTTTACTTTGTTGTAGTTACTCTCACATCTCTTTGTATATTTATCTTTATGGCCTTAGAGGCTTATTTAGAGAGAATAGTTGTATAAGCTGTTTTGAACTCCAAAACTCTGTATGTTTATATATACTAGTCGGTATAAACTCCGCAAGCTGCGGCTAGTTCCCTATGATTATTATATTCTTATATCTATATATGTTCTGATCTTTTGCATCTGTACCTTATATCTTATGCGTTAGTTTCGCGTGAACGTTTTGCACTTTTGTAATTCTGTCTTTGAGCTTAATCCTTCATCAGGCTTCTAGAATATATTATTTCCTTCTATATATAAATATGTATAAGCCTTAGAACTGTCGTAACTTCTGATTAACCTTTGCCTTACGGCTAGAGGTAAGGTTTAGGGAAATTGGGGTGTTACAGTAAACTTTAAAACTAACCAAAATTTTATCTTTCAAATCAAAATCATGGACTATTCAAGCACAAACAAAAATCTATCCAAATTTAACCATTCAAAAATTAATAAAAAATTTAAACATGAAACTCAAGTCAAAAAGGCAATAACTATTCACATATGCATTTTAAAACAAAAATTTATTAAAGCAACTAACAACCAAGAGACATATTTACAAGCAAAAACAAGCAACCAATCAAAAACAAACTATTCACATATTCACATATTAACAATAGCCAATAATGTAACATCATTACAATCCCCGGTAACGGCGCCAAAAACTTGGTGTGAGAATTATTGTTGATCTAGAATTCCACAAAATAGAATCTCATTGCAAGCATAGTCTAAACCAAAAATTAACTCTCAATCAAAGTTTAAAATAAAGATTGTCACAATTCAAACCAAAATAACTAAGAGTTTTAAGTCCCGAGTCATTCTCCCTAGGAATTGCAATTAAGTGTCCTATTATTGAGGTTCCTTTGAATGCACTTCTGCAATGCATGAGTTCTTATGACTACTCATCCTGAAGTGAGGATGAAGACACTAGGGAAGAGCAAGTTGCGCAGTACCTAGGAGCTCTAATGAAGTTGAATGCCAAGCTATTTGCTACAAAGCCTCTGGAGGAAGAACCTCCACTGCTTACCAAAAACTCCATGCTTTGGTTTAACAAGAGCTACCTCAGAAGCTTCCAAATCCTGGACGCTTTCTGATTCCTTGAACCATAGGTACCATGACCTTTAAAGAGGCTCTATGTGACCTAGGGTCAAGCATTAACCTCATGCCACTCTCTGTAATGGAGAAGTTGGGCATACTTGAGGTACAAGCTGCAAACATCTCCTTAGAGATGGCAGACAAGACCATGAAGAAGCCATATGGCTTAGTGGAGGATATCTTGGTTAAAGTTAAAAACCTTTACATCCCTGCAACTTTATTGTCTTGGACATAGGAGAGGATGAGGATGACTGTGTCATCCTTGGAAGACCTTTCCTAGCCACAGCCAATGCTATCATTGATATGGATAAGGGAGAATTAACCCTAAAGTTAAGAGAGGATCACATCTTATTCAAGATGCCTCATCCCAATTTTCCTTCTAAAAGAGAGATAACAGTGCAACATCTAGTGTGCCACGCCTCTCTTTCTGTGCAGAGCTCTGCAGAGTCCCAAACACCAATTCTAAGTTTGGTGTTGGGCAGTGATGAGCGGATAATTTATACGCTTTTTGGCATTGTTTTTAGTAGAATCTAGTTACTTTTAGGGATGTTTTCATTAGTTTTTATGTTAAATTCACATTTCTGGACTTTACTATGAGTTTGTGTATTTTTCTGTGATTTCAGGTATTTTCTGGCTGAAATTGAGGGACTTGAGCAAAAATCAGATTCAGAGGTTGAAGAAGGACTGCTGATGCTATTGGATTCTGACCTCCCTGCACTCAAAGTGGATTTTCTGGAGCTACAAAACTCAAAATGGCGCGCTTCCAATTGCGTTGGAAAGTAGACATCTAGGGATTTCCAGCAATATACAATAGTCCATACTTCGGCCGAGTTTAGATGACATAAAAGGGCGTTGAACGCCAGTTCTACGCTGCTGTCTAGAGTTAAACGCCAGAAACACGTCACAAGCCAGAGTTGAACGCCAGCAATACGTTACAAACTGGCGTTCAACTCCAAGATTGACCTCTACACGTGTAACATTCAAGCTCAGCCCAAGCACACACCAAGTGGGCCCCGGAAGTAGATTTATGCATCAATTACTTACTTCTGTAAACCCTAGTAACTAGTTTAGTATAAATAGGACTTTTTACTATGGTATTAGACATCTTTGATCAGTTTTATGCTATCTTAGACTTTCATGGGGGCTGGCCATTCGGCCATGCCTGAACCATTATCACTTATGTATTTTCATACGGTAGAGTTTCTGCACTCCATAGATTAAGGTGTGGAGCTCTGCTGTTCCTCGAAGATTAATGCAAAGTACTACTGTTTTTCTATTCAATTCAACTTATTCCGCTTCTAAGATATTCATTCGCACTTCAACCTGAATGTGATGAACGTGACAATCATCATCATTCCCCCACAAACACGTGCCTGACAACCACTTCCGTTCCACCTTAGATTGAATGAGTATCTCTTGGATCTCTTAATCAGAATCTTCGTGGTATAAGCTAGATTGATGGCGGCATTCATGAGAGTTC
>NC_029790.2:88000393-88004120 GCF_000816755.2 Arachis ipaensis
AAAAGTAGCCATTGACAACGGTGATGTCCTTACATAAAGCCAGCCATGGAAAGGAGTAAGACTGATTGGATAAAGACAGCAGAAAAGCAGAGGTTCAGAGGAACGAAAGCATCTCTATACACTTATCTGAAATTCTCACCAATGATATACATAAGTGTTTCTATCCTTATTTTCTATCTATTTATTACTTATGTTCGAAAACTCCATAACTATTTTATATCCACCTGACTGAGATTTACAAGGTGACCATAGCTTGCTTTATACCAACAATCTCCATGGGATCGACCCTTACTCACGTAAGGTTTATTACTTGGACGACCCAGTGTACTTGCTGGTTAGTTGTATCAAAGTTGTGAATGAAAAATGATTTATTAAGACGTGCGTACAGAGTTTCTGGCGCCGTTGCCTGAGATCACAGTTTCGTGCACCAAGTTTTTGGCGCTGTTGCCGGGGATTGTTCGAGTTTGGACAACTGATGGTTCATCTTGTTGCTCAGATTAGGTAATTTTCTTTTTGTTTTATTTTCAAAAAATTTTACAAAATCTTTCAAAAATTTCTCCTTTATTTTTGAAAAAAAAAATTTCTTTTCAAAAATTTTATTATGTTCTTCAGAATTTTTAAGAATGAATTCTAGTGTTTCATGATGATTTGTTGAATCCTGGCCGGCTGTAAGCCATGTCTAATCTTTTGGACTGGGGTTTCAACTTATCATCACAAGAGCTTGTTGATTCTCACACACTTAGTTGCTCTATACATCGAAAGTATCAATATCTTCTAAAGCTTGACTGGCTATTCAGCCATGTCTAACCCTCAGATTGGAGCTTTAGAATAAGAGTACAAGATTCCTGGAATTCATATTAAAAACTTTGGAATCCTTATTTTTCTTTTTCAAATAATTTTCGAAAAATCCAAAAAAATCATAAAATCATAAAAATAAAAAATATTTTGTGTTTCTTGTTTGAGTATTGAGTCAATTTTTAAGTTTGGTGTCAATTGTATGTTCATCTTGCATTTTTCGAAAAAATCATGCATTCATGGTGTTCTTCATGATCTTCAAGTTGTTCTTGGTAAATCTTCTTGTTTGATCTTGATGTTTTCTTGTTTTGCATCTTTTCTTGTTTTACATGTGCATTTTTGCATTCATAGTGTCTGAACATGAAAGATTTCTAAGTTTGGTGTCTTGCATGTTTTCTTTGCATAAAAAATTTTTCAAAAATATGTTCTTGATGTTCATCATGACATTCAAAGTGTTCTTGGTGTTCATCTTGACATTCATAGTGTTCTTGCATACATTCATTGTTTTGATCTAAAATTTTCATGCATTGCATCATTTTCATATTTTTCTCTCTCATCATTAAAAATTCAAAAATCAAAAAAATATCTTTCCCTTTTTCTTCTCATAAATTCGAAAATTTGAGTTGACTTTTTCAAAACTTTTTTAAAATTCAGTTGTTTCTTATGAGTCAAATCAAATTTTCAATTAAAAATCTTATCTTTTCAAAATCTTTTTCAAAAATCAAATCTTTTTCATTTTTCTTATATATTTTCAAAAATTACAAAAATATTTTTCAAAAATCTTTTTCTTATTTTATCTCATAATTTTCGAAAATAACATCATCAATTAATGTTTTGATTCAAAAAATTTCAAGTTTGTTACTTGCTTGTTAAGAAAGATTCAAACTTTAAGTTCTAGAATCATATCTTGTGATTTCTTGTGAATCAATTCATTAATTGTGATTTTAAAAATCAAATCTTTTTCAAAACTAATTTCAATCATATCTTTTCAAAAATATCTCTTTATCTTATCTTTTTCAAAATTTGATTTTAAAATATCCTTTCTAACTTCTTATCTTCTTATCTTTTCAAAATTGATTTTCAAATTTGGTTCAACTAACTAACTAACTTTTTGTTTGTTTCTTATCTTTTTCAAAACTACCTAACTAACTCCCTCTCTCTCTAATTTTTGAAAATATCTTCCCTCTTTTTCAAAATTTCTTTTTAATTAACTAATTATTTTAATTTTTGATTTTAATTTTCGAAAAATTACTAACCTTTTTCAAAAACTATTTTCGAAAATCACTAACTCTTTTTCAAAAATAATTTTCGAAAATTCTCCTTCTCTCTCATCTCCTTCTATTTATTTATTCATGTACTAACACCTCTCTTCATCCCACATCTCTGCTCTCCTTACCCTTGTGTTTCTTTCTTCACATTACATTCTTTTCTTCTTCTACTCACACAGGGGAACCTCTATACCTGTGGTAAAAAGGATCCCTATTATTATTTTTCTGTTTCCCTCTTTTTCATATGAGCAGGAGCAAGGACAAGAACATTCTTGTAGAAGCAGATCCAGAACCTGAAAGGACTCTAAAGAGGAAACTAAGAGAAGCTAAATTACAACAATCCAGCAAGCACCTTTCAGAAATTTTCGAACAAGAAGAGGAGATGGCAGCCGAAAATAATAATAATGCAATGAGGATGCTTGGTGACTTTACTGCACCTAATTCCAATTTACATGGAAGAAGCATCTCCATCCTTACCATTGGAGCAAACAACTTTGAGCTGAAACCTCAATTAATTTCTCTAATGCAGCAGAACTGCAAGTTTCATGGACTTCCATCTGAAGATCCTTTTCAGTTCTTAACTGAATTCTTGCAGATATGTGATATTGTTAAGACTAATGGAGTAGATCCTGAAGTCTACAGGCTCATGCTTTTCCCTTTTGCTGTGAGAGACAGAGCTAGAATATGGATGGACTCTCAACCCAAAGATAGCCTGAACTCTTGGGATAAGCTGGTCAAGGCTTTCTTAGCCAAGTTCTTTCCTCCTCAAAAGCTGAGTAAGCTTAGAGTGGATGTTCAGACCTTCAGACAGAAAGAAGGTGAATCCCTCTATGAAGCTTGGGAGAGATACAAAGAACTGACCAAAAAGTGTCCTTCTGATATGCTTTCAGAATGGACCATCCTGGACCTATTCTATGATAGTCTGTCTGAATTAGCTAAAATGTCATTGGATACCTCTGCAGGTGGATCCATTCACTTAAAGAAAATGCCTGCAGAAGCTCAAGAACTCATTGACATGGTTGCTAATAACCAATTCATGTACACTTCTGAGAGAAATCCTGTGAGTAATGGGATGCCTATGAAGAAGGGAGTTCTTGAAATTGATACTCTGAATGCCATATTGGCTCAGAATAAAATATTGACTCAGCAAGTCAATATGATTTCTCAGAGTCTGAATGGAATGAAAGCTGCATCCAACAGTACTCAAGAGGCATCTTCTGAAGAAGAAGCTTATGATCCTGAAAATCCTGCAATAGCAGAGGTGAATTACATGGGTGAACCTTATGGAAACACCTATAACCCCTCATGGAGAAATCACCCAAATCTCTCATGGAAGGATCAACAAAAGCCTCAACAAGGCTTTAATAATGGTGGAAGAAATAGGTTTAACAATGGTAAACCTTTTCCATCATCCACTCAGCAACAGACAGAGAACTCTGAACAAAATACCTCTAATTTAGCAAACTTAGTCTCTGATCTATCTAAGGCTACTATAAGTTTCATGAATGAAACAAGGTCCTCCATTAGAAATTTGGAGGCACAAGTGGGCCAGCTGAGTAAAAGGATCACTGAAACCCCTCCTAATGCTCTCCCAAGCAATACAGAAGAAAATCCAAAAGGAGAGTGCAAGGCCATTGAATTGATCACCATGGCCGAACCTGTAA
>NC_029790.2:88004276-88092806 GCF_000816755.2 Arachis ipaensis
CTAAAATCTCATTAGAGATGGCAGACAATTCAAGAAAATAGGCTTATAGACAAGTAGAGGACGTGTTAGTAAAGGTTGAAGGCCTTTACATCCCTACTGATTTCATAATCCTTGATACTGGAAAGGATGAGGATGAATCCATCATCCTTGGAAGACCTTTCCTAGCCACAGCAAGAGCTGTGATTGATGTTGACAGAGGTGAATTAGTCCTTCAATTGAATGAGCCTCACTCCCTTGTGTTTACAACTCAAGGTTACCCTTCTGTAAACATGGAAAAGAGGCACAGTAAGCTTCTCTCAAAATAGAGTCAACCAGAGCCCCCACAGTCAAACTCTAAGTTTGGTGTTGGGAGGCCACAACCAAACTCTAAGTTTGGTGTTGGAAAGTCTCAACAATGCTCTGAACATCTGTGAGGCTCCATGAGAGCCCACTGTCAAGCTATTGACATTAAAGAAGCGCTTGTTGGGAGGCAACCCAATTTTTATTTATCTAATTTTATTTTTCTTGTTCTTTCATATTTTATTAGGTTCATGATCATGTGGAGTCACAAAATAAATATAAAAATTGAAAACGGAATCAAAAACAGTAGAAGAAAAATCACACCCTGGAGAAAGACCTTACTGGCGTTTAAACGCCAGTAAGAAGCATCTGGCTGGCGTTCAACGCCAGAACAGAGCATAGTTCTGGCGCTGAACGCCCAAAATGGGCAGCATCTGGGCGTTTGAACGCCAGAATTGCACCCTGGAGAAGAGCTGGCGCTGAACGCCCAGAACAAGCACCAATCTGGCGCTGAACGCCCAGAGTTGTGTGCAAGGGCATTTTGCATGCCTAATTTGGTGCAAGTTTGTAAATCCTTGAACACCTCAGGATCTGTGGACCCCACAGGATCCCCACCTACCTCCACTCACTTCTTCTCACCCCTCTTTCACACAATTCCATAAACACTCTTCCCTAAAACTCTTCACCAATCACCTCAATCTCTCTTCCCTATAACCACTTCACCACTCACATCCATCCACTCTTCCCCATAAACCTACCTCATAAACTCCACCTACCTTCAAAATTCAAAATCAATTTCCCACCCAAAACCCACCCTTATGGCCGAACCTTCCCCCCCCTCCCTTCCCTATATATAGCCCTCCATCCAAAGAATTATATTACAATGGTTCGGGGAAAATACTTGGATTTTAGTCCGGAAAATGTGAGGTTGGCGTTTAACTTGCCTATGATGCAAGGAGATGCACGCCCCTACACTTGAAGGGTCAACTTTAATCAAAGGTTGGACCAAGTCCTCATGGACATATGTGTGGAAGGAGCTCAATGGAAAATTGACTCCAAAGGCAAGCCGGTTCAATTAAGAAGACTGGACCTCAAGCCTGTGGCTAGAGGATGGTTGGAGTTCATCCAACGCTCCATCATCCCCACTAGCAACCGATCTGAAGTTACTGTGGATCGGGCCATCATGATCCATAGCATCATGATTGGAGAAGAAATAGAAGTTCATGAAGTCATCTCCCTTGAACTCTACAAAATAGCCGAAAAGCCCTCTCCTGGGGCAAGGCTAGCTTTTCCTCATCTTATTTGTCATCTATGTTACTCAGCTGGAGCTTTCATAGAAGGAGACATTTGCATTGAGGAAGAGAAGTCCATCACTAAGAAAAGGATGGAGCAAGCAAGAGAGCCCATTCATGGATCTCAAGAGACGCACGAAGCTCATCACCATGAGATCCCGGAGATGCCTCAAATGTATTTTCCTCCACAAAACTATTGGGAGCAAATCAACACCTCCCTAGAAGAATTAAGTTCCAACATGGGACAATTAAGGGTGGAACATCAAGAGCACTCCATCATCCTTCATGAAATAAGGCAACAATTTAAGTTTGGTGTTGTGATGAGCGGATAATTTATACGCTTTTTGGCATTGTTTTTAGTATGTTTTTAGTAGGATCTAGTTACTTTTTGGGATGTTTTCATTAGTTTTTATGTTAAATTCACATTTCTAGACTTTACTATGAGTTTGTGTGTTTTTCTGTGATTTCAGGTATTTTCTGGCTGAAATTGAGGGACTTGAGCAAAAATCAGATTCAGAGGTTGAAGAAGGACTGCTGATGCTGTTGGATTCTGACCTCCCTGCACTCAAAGTAGATTTTCTGGAGCTACAGAACTCAAAATGGCGCGCTTCCAATTGCGTTGGAAAGTAGACATCTAGGGCTTTCCATCAATATACAATAGTCCATACTTTGGCCGAGTTTAGATGACGTAAAAGGGCGTTGAACGCCAGTTTTACGCTGCTGTCTAGAGTTAAACGCCAGAAACACATCACAAGCCAGAGTTGAACGCCAGAAATACGTTACAAACTGGCGTTCAACTCCAAGATTGACCTCTACATGTGTAACATTTAAGCTCAGCCCAAGCACACACCAAGTGGGCCCCGGAAGTAGATTTATGCATCAATTACTTACTTCTGTAAACCCTAGTAACTAGTTTAGTATAAATAGGACTTTTTACTATGGTATTAGATATCTTTGATCAGTTTTATGCTATCTTAGACTTTCATGGGGGCTGGCCATTCGGCCATGCCTGAACCATTATCACTTATGTATTTTCATACGGTAGAGTTTCTACACTCCATAGATTAAGGTGTGGAGCTCTGCTGCTCCTCAAAGATTAATGCAAAATACTATTGTTTTTCTATTCAATTCAACTTATTCCGCTTCTAAGATATTCATTCGCACTTCAACCTGAATGTGATGAACATGACAATCATCATCATTCCCCCACGAACGCGTGCCTGACAACCACTTCCGTTCCACCTTAGATTGAATGAGTATCTCTTGGATCTCTTAATCAGAATCTTCATGGTATAAGCTAGATTGATGGCGGCATTCATGAGAGTCCGGAAAGTCTAAACCTTGTCTGTGGTATTCCGAGTAGGACTCTGGGATTGAATGACTGTGACGAACTTCAAACTCGCGAGTGCTGGGCGTAGTGACAGACGCAAAAGGGGGGTGAATGCTATTCCAGTATGATCGAGAACCTCAGATGATTAGCCGTGCTGTGACAGAGCATTTGGACCATTTTCACAAGAGGATGGGAAATCCTAATTCTCCCTCCAATAAGAAAGGGACAACTGTGCAACACCTAGTGTGCTAATCCTCTCTTTCTATGCAGAGCTTTACAGATCCGCTAGATATCGATTCTAAGTTTGGTGTTCGGCAGCCCTCAACAAGCTCTAAGCATAAAGGTACTAAAAAAAAGTACCTAAAGGCTGGAGGGAACAGAAAGTTCCTACTGAAGGCCTCTCACCTGGCATGAGAGTCGTCTTCACTAAGAAGCCAGCCTTACCACATATAGTGAGCCGTGTCCTTTCTCTAGAGCATATAGAGCTCATTCATGAGAGGACAGGCAGAAAATTCACTGTCGAGGGCAAAAATCCGAGCCCATATTCACCTCCATAAGGAGATGAAGGTCAAGCTAATGACGTTAAAAGAGCGCTTGTTGGGAAGCGACCCAACTTTACTCAACCTTTTTTATTTTATTTTGTTTTTCTTTTTTAGAGTCATGATCATGTGTATCAGTCAAGAGACAGAATTCACAGTAGTAAAAATAGAACACTCCGGAAAGAGTGTCAAAGTTGAACGCCAGCCAGGATATCCCTACTGGGCGTTCAATGCCCCAGTGATGAAGCCCTCCTGGGGGGTTCAACACCCCAAGAGGGGAGCATTGCTGGCGTTGAACGCCAGCCAGGGAGCAGCCCCTGGGCATTCAAATGCCAGTGTAGAGAAGCAGAGAATCTGGAGTTCTCTAGCCTCTTAGGACCAAGAGGTCCCACAGAAGCTCCACCTACCCCACCTTCTTCTTTTCCATTGATTATATTTGCTCGAGGATGAGCAAAACTCTTAAGTTTGGTGTTGCAAAAGCCTTGCTTTGTGACCTCTACCACTCTTAAGTGTAGAAGAAGAGAATGGAGCAAACCAGAAAGCATGCACATGAACCTGTGCAGCCGCCTCAACAAAGACAAAGGAGTCACATTGAAAAGAGCAAGCACTATATTGGATCCTCAAGGAGGAGTACCAGCCACCATCATTCAGGTGGATTCGTTCTCTTTTACTCCTTTTCTGTTATTTTTTTGTTTCCTGTCTGTTTTATTTATTCTCTTGTTATAGTTGTATGATCATTTGCATTGATGTCTTAAGGTTGTAAAATATTCCATATATCTCTCACCTTGCTTAAATAAAAATTTTTTATTGAAAAGAATTGAGAGATGTATGAATTTCAAGTTTAAAATAAGATTAGTTTAATTAGTTTGATGTGGTGTCACTTGCTTTTGTTTTCTGAATGTATGAAATAAACAGTGCATATTTGAAGTTGAAATTTTAGAATGTTGGCTCTTGAAAAAATAAGAAAAAAGGAAAAGTATTATTGGAAATCTGAAAAATCTAAAAATTGATTCGTGAAGCAAGAAAAAGCAGCAAAAAGAAAAAGAAAAAGCTTGCATGCGAAAAAAAAAGTGGCAAAAAAAATAAAAAGAAAGAAAAAAAAAGCAAGCAGAAAAAGCCAGTAACCCTTTAAACCAAAAGGCAGCGGTAAAAGGGCCCAAGGCTCTGAGCATCAGTGGTTAGGAGGGCCTGAAGGAATAAAATCCTGGCCTAAGCGGCTAAACCAAGCTGTCCCTTACCATGTGCTTCTGGCGTGAAGGTGTCAAGTGAAAAGCTTGAGACTAAGCGGTTAAAGTCGTGGTCCAAAGCAAAAATAGTGTGCTTAAGAACTCTGGACACCTCTATCTGGGACTCTAGCAAAGCTGAGTCAC
Organism: Arachis ipaensis; assembly: GCF_000816755.2. Classification (NCBI taxonomy): domain Eukaryota; kingdom Viridiplantae; phylum Streptophyta; class Magnoliopsida; order Fabales; family Fabaceae; genus Arachis; species Arachis ipaensis. The sequence continues at coordinate 88,009,087 of NC_029790.2, forward strand.
AATCTAAAAAGGTTCACCTAGGTAAAGTGTATGTGGCATGAATGTATCCGGTGGTAATACTGGAAAACAGAGTGCTTAGGGTCACGGTCAAGACTCAAAAAGCTGTGTTCAAGAATCAAAATATGCTTAACTAGGAAAGTCAATGATATCATCTGGATTCTAAGTTTCTAAGGATGCCAACATCTCTAAGTTTCAATGGACAGTGAGATGCCAAAACTATTCAGAAGCAAAAAGCTACTAAGTCCCGTTCATCTGATTTTAACTAAGCTTCATTTAAAACTTAGAAATTTATTGTATCTTAATTTTCTTTTTTATCCTACTGTATTTTTAGTTGCTTGGGGACAAGCAATGGTTTAAGTTTGGTGTTATGATGAGCGGATATTTTATACGCTTTTTGACATCACTTTCATATAGATTTTAGTAGTTTTTATTTTGTTTTTATTAAGTTTTTATAGCTTTTAGTGTTAAAATCACATTTTTGGATTCTACTATGAGTTTTTGTATTTTTGGGCAATTTCAGGTATTTTCTGGCTAAACTTGAGGAGCTGGAGTAGAAGTCTGATTCAAAGACAGAGAAAGCACTGCAGATGCTGTCCAGATCTGACCTACCTACATTTGGAAGAGCTTTTCTGAAACTAAAGAAGTCCAAATGGAGCGCTCTCAACAGCTATGAAAAGCTGAATTTCAGAGATTTCCAGCAATATATAATAGTTTATACTTTTCTTCGAATTAGAAGGCCCAAAACTAGCATCTAACGCTAGCTTCCTGCACCCTTCCAAGTATCCAGCGCCCAAAGAGCAGAGCCCAGCGTCCAAAGGCCCAGAGAGGACCCCCATCTGGCATTCCACATCCAAGGAACCTCAATGCACGTGGATCTCATCAAAGCTCAGCCCAAACACTCACTAAGTGGGCCCCATAAGTGGATTTTAGCACTAAATAGACTATTTTACCCTACTAGTCATCTATTTAAGGGGATTAAACTTATGTAATTCAAAAGAACTTTTACCTTCTTCAAATTCTCCATTAGGGGAGACCTCCCGCTAAGGGAGGTCTGCCATTATGTTCGTTCTTCCATTGTTTTATTTTCAGTATGAGTTTCTAAACCTCCTAAGTTGAGGGGAGGAGCCCTGCTGAGACCTATGAATTAATAAAAGTACTATCTCTTCTTCTTCGATCCGTGTTTGATCTATCTCTTAGATGTTTATTCGTACTTCATCGTGATGAATAGGATGATCTAACCAATTAGCTCTGTTCATCACATTAAGACGAACGTGCCTGACAAACACCCGCGTCTACTTGGATTCAGAACACGTCTTTCACTAGACAGTAATAAACAACAGCTTGAATATACATCTCTCAGACGGCTAATCCGCGACTTCATTGGGGACTTCTCGAGACATCAGTTTAGCCGATTTCTGGGGAGATTAGGGTCTTTGTGGGAGAGGCTAGAACCTAAAGATGCAGCATTCTCTGATCCGAAAGATCCGACCTTGTCTGTGGCATTTTGAGTAGGATCATGAAGGAGAATGGACTGTACGTGCCTCACCCTCAAGTAAAGATGGATCTACCTTAAACTGGGAGTTCAGATCCGGAGGAGTATTGGCAGCTGCTCAAACCAGTGTCAATCACATACATCCTGCCATAGAAGAAGATCATTCACAAGCAAAGAAGACAGTAGTACCAGAGCTACTTCAGAAAGACAAAGCAACTCCAACTCTCAACTCTATTCCATTCTCTGAAACACTTGGTTTTACAAATACAAAATTCAACATAAAATCAACAACCTTCTGAGTCCGCCTGACTAAGACCTGCAAGACAACCATAAGCTTGCTTCAAGCCACAATCCTTGTGGGATCGACCCTGACTCACTCAGGTATTACTTAGACGACCCAGTGCACTTGCTGGTACTGCTACTGTTGTACAAAATAGTGTGGGTTTTGCGTACACGCGCACCACCGACCTCAATAAAGCCTGCCCTAAGGACCCTTACCCACTCCCCAGCATAGATGCTTTGGTCTACTCAGCATCAGGCTACAGATACTTGTTTTTTATGGATGGTTATTCGGGGTATAATCAAATCCCTACGTATAAGTGGTGCATGAATTCCCACACTTTTGTACAACTGTAACAGCAAGTGCACTGGGTCGTATAATTAATACCTGAGCGAGTCAGAGTCGATCCCACGAGGATTATGTTTTGAAGCAAGCTATCGTTATCTTGCAGGTCTTAGTCAGGCAGATCAAGAGTTGTTGGATTACGGAGTTTAGGATAAAGATCTATTATAACAGGGTGCTAATACTTTATGAATTTATTGGAATCAGTAATAGTAATATAATTGAAGATTGGATTTGCTTTGTCTTTCTGAATTAACTCTGGTATCACTGTCTTCTCTGCTTGTAAATGATCTTTTCTATGGCAGGCTGTATGTGATCAAAGCCATTGTCCGTGGTCATTGATCTCCTCTGCTCCAGATCAAATGCCATTGCCTGTGGTCATCCAATCTGATGGAGGGTGAAGCTTTAGCAGTTCATTCTCTTAGCGATCCTACTCAAAATGCCACAAACAAGGTCGAATCGTCCGGATCAGAGAATGCTGCTTCTTTGGATTAGCTGTCTGAGAGATGTATAAACATAGTTGTTCGTTCACGCTTTTCGACCACGTATTCACACGAACCTAAGTAGACGCGGGTGTTTGTCAGGCACGTTCATCTTAGTATGATGAACAGAGCTGATTGTCACTGATCATCCTATTCACCATGTTGAAGAACGAATATACATTTTAGAAATAAATCAGACACGAATCGAAGAAGAAAAACTAATACTTTTATTAATTCATAGGACTCAGCAGGGCTCCTCCCCTCAACCCAGGAGGTTTAGAAACTCATACTGATGTGAAAAACAAAGTAATACATGAAAATATGTTGAATGATGGTAAAAGATGTCCGAATAACATAAATCAAATCCCTTAAATATTAAACTAATGACTAGTAAGGGTAAAACATTCTTTTTAGTGCTAAAATCCACTTCTGGGCCCCACTTGGTGAGTGTTTGGGCTGGACTTTAATGAGATTCATGTGCTATAAGGTCTTTTAGGCATGAAACGCTGGCTAGGGGGTCCTCTCTGGGCATTTGGATGCCTGGCTCTGCTCCTTGGGCGCTGGACGCCAGAAAGGGGCAAGAGGCTGGCGTTGGACGCCAGTTTTGGGCCTTCTAATCCGTAGCAAAGTATGGACTATTATACATTGCTGGAAAGCTCTGGAAGTCAGATTTCCATAGTCATTAAGAACGCTCTATTTGTACTTTTGTAGCTCCAGAAAAGCTCTTTCGAATGCAGGTAGGTCAGATCTGGACAGCATCTGCAGTGCTTTCTCTGTCTCTAAATCAGACTTCTGCTCTAACTCCTCAATTTCAACCAAAAAATACCTGAAATTGCCCAAAAGCACAAAAAGTCATAGTAGAATCCAAAAATGTGAATTTAACATTAGAACTAATAAGCTGGATTAAGAGAAGACCTCATTCATAACTCCAAAAGCTAACTATTGCTAGGTGGTAATTCCTTTTAGATTAAAGAACACACGGGCTACATATCAGCAATTGATGAATAAGGTGTTTTTCACTCACATAGGAAAACTCATGGAAGTATATGTCGACGACATGCTCGTCAAGACCCAAGAGGATGCAACACTAATGTCCGACCTCCCTAAAGTATTCTCGACTATAAGAAAGTATGAGATGAGGTTAAATCCCTCAAAGTGCATCTTTGCAGTAGAAGTTGGGAAATTCTTGGGATTTACGTTGACACAAAGAGGAATAGAAGCAAACCCCGATAATGCCAGGCTATACTCAATATGAAAAGCCCGAATTATGTTAAAGAGGTTCAACAACTAAATGGAAGGTTGGCCGCTCTATCTAGATTTTTAGCCGGGTTAGCTCTGAAATCACTTTTCCTCTACTCAATTCTAAGGAAAAGGAAGCAATTTGAATGGACTCCAGAATGCGAACAGACCTTTCAAGACTTCAAGATATTCTTGGGGCAACCACCCATACTTATCCAACCTAAAAAAGGGGAAGAACTCGTGCTATACGTATCTATTGGAAGTCGGGCTATAGCCTCGGCCCTGGTCCGAGAGGGCAAAAAGGAGTAGCAACCTATCTACTTCATCAGCAAGGCCTTACAAGGGTCAGAGTTGAATGATCAAAAGATAGAGAAGTTTGCTTATGCTCTTATCATTACATCTCGAAGGCTCCGACCTTATTTCCAAGCTTACACTATCAAAGTCTGAACTAATCAACCAATGAAACACATTCTACAAAAGACAGACTTAGCAAGTCGGATGCTATAATGGGCGGTAGAGTTGTCCGAATTTGACATAAAGTATGAAGCTCAAACGGCCATTAAGTCTCAGTATCTTGCTGACTTCATTGTCAAATACACCAAAAGTCCAGGAATCCCAGCTACATGGAGTTTGTATGTAGACGGTTGACAAACCCCATTTGTAGGGTTTATCTTGTATTGATTTTTGGGGATTTTATCACCTTTTACCCACATGTATTCAATGAATTAGCATGGTTTTACATATTCTCCTTTAATTGTGCTTAAGAGTGAAAACATGCTTTTTAGGTCCTTAATTGTTTAATCTTGATTTACCTTTGATTCCATTAGATGCCTTGATATGTTTGCCAAGTGATTTCAGATTTAGGAGGCAAGGATTGGATCAAGGAAATGAAGGAAAAGCATGTAAAAATGGAGAACTCATGAAGAAATGAGGGAATTGCAAAAGCTGTCTAGACCGACCTCTTCGCACTTAAACGACCATAACTTGAGCTACAGAGGTCCAATTGATGCGGTTCCAGTTGAGTTGGAAAGCTAACATCCGGGGCTTCGAAACGATATAAGATTTGTCATAGTTGCTACACGTATGGTGGCACGCACGCGCAAAGTACGCGCACGTGCCGTCGCTGCCACCTGGTTCACTTAAAGCAAAACGTGGCCAATGAATTCTAAAGCCTTGTGGGCCCAATCCAACTCATTTCTGATGCTATTTAACCCAAGGAGTGAAGAGGGAAACATATGTTAGTTACCAATTAGTTTTAGTTTAGCTTTGTAGTTAGTTTCTTTCCGACCATCCACGCGCGCGCGCCATGCGTGCGTACGCGTGGATTGAGAAGTTCCAACCTCCATACATTTTCCAGAGAGTTGTGCCTGCGCCGCGCCAACGTTGTGCCCTTCGCACAAACCAACTCGCGCGTACGCGCACATGACGCGTACGCGCCACTCTCGAAATAAGCCAACGACGCGCGCGCGCCATGCGTGCGTGCGCGTGGATGCCCCGTTCTTCCATCCATTTCTTTTCTTCTCCTCCTTCCATTTCTCCCTTTTTCCTTTCTTCTTCCCTCCTCCTACCCCTCATCCAACACTTCCAAACACCATTGATAACCATTTATTTTAGTTAACAAATTAGTTAGTTAGTTAGTTGATTAGTTATTTTTAGTTTAGTTTTCATTTTATTTTCTCTCTTTTCATCATAAGTGTTGGAGTATTGACTTTGTTTACTATACATTGCTATATCCCTTATTGCCTAAATGCTATTTTAGCATGAATGTTTTTAGATAATCTTTGATGGACTCTATGATTGAGGTTATATTTTGTTACTTGGTTTTGAGTTCCTCATGCTTACCTTTTGAAAAATACCAAGTGATGAGAATTGTCTTCGAGCTTATAACTCTTTTGAATTGCATGTTGTAGCTAGCCACCATGTGATTTGGATCCCTTTTCCCTCGATTAGGCAACCTCTTGATGGATGATGTTATGCATTTACCTTAATGCATTGTATTTTATGATTATATCCATCCATATGTTTGACTTGAATGCTTTCATGCTTCTCTAATGCTTGTCTTACCTTACAAGCTTACTTAAAGCATCTCAAGCACACTAGGATAAGTGAAGTGCATGCTTCTTTTGTGACATAGCTTTTCTGCTAATGTGTATTCTAAACCGCGCAATTTAGAATTCACACACCTAATATTTCTTAATGTCACACTAATTCACTCACCTCATTCTAGTGATTTACCTCATTCCAACAATGTATGCTTCCTTGCTTTTATAAAAATCAATACAAGATAAACCCTACAAATGGGGTTTGTCAACCTCCCCACACTTAAACCAAACATGTCCTCATGCTTAAACCAAGAATGAAGTAAGGGTATGGCATTTATTCGATGGAAACTAACTAAATGCAATCTACCTATATGCAACTAACTAAATGAATGCAAGTGCTTGGTCAAAATAAATCAATTCCCAAGAAACATATATGCACAAGGGCTAAGGACTAGCAAGTCTAATCCACAATTGAATTGAGTTATTAAATATTTTTACAAACTTGCATGAAGAATGATGATCTCATTTCACAACTCATATAGGTAGATTGCATTTAGTTAGTTTCCATCGAATAAATGCCATACCCTTACTTCATTCTTGGTTTAAGCATGAGGACATGTTTGGTTTAAGTGTGGGGAGGTTGACAAACCCCATTTGTAGGGTTTATCTTGTATTGATTTTTGGGGATTTTATCACCTTTTACCCACATGTATTCAATGAATTAGCATGGTTTTACATATTCTCCTTTAATTGTGCTTAAGAGTGAAAACATGCTTTTTAGGTCCTTAATTGTTTAATCTTGATTTACCTTTGATTCCATTAGATGCCTTGATGTATTTGCCAAGTGATTTCAGATTTAGGAGGCAAGGATTGGATCAAGGGAATGAAGGAAAAGCATGTAAAAATGGAGAACTCATGAAGAAATGAGGGAATTGCAAAAGCTGTCAAGACCGACCTCTTCGCACTTAAATGACCATAACTTGAGCTACAGAGGTCCAATTGATGCGGTTTCAGTTGGGTTGGAAAGCTAACATCCGGGGCTTCGAAACGATATAAGATTTGCCATAGTTGCTACACGTATGGTGGCGTGCACGCGCAAAGTACGCGCACGCACCGTTGCTGCCACCTGGTTCACTTAAAGCAAAACGTGGCCAACGAATTCTAAAGCCTTGTGGGCCCAATCCAACTCATTTTTGATGCTATTTAACCCAAGGAGTGAAGAGGGAAACATATGTTAGTTACCAATTAGTTTTAGTTTAGCTTTGTAGTTAGTTTCTAGAGAGAGAAGCTCTCTCTTCTCTCTAGGATTAGGATTAGATTAGTTCTTAGATCTAGATCTATTTCTTCTTATTCTCTCTTCTAATTTTCGTTCTTCTCCTCTATTGCACTTGTAAGATTCTTCTTCTAATGTAATTCCTTTGTTTGTAGTTTGTGAATTCTCTTTTGTAGATCTACATTTCTCCTTCAATGCAATTGGTAAGTTCTTTGTTGTTTCATGATTGATTTAGTTTTCTATTGTGGACCTCTTGCCTTTGTAGTTAGATCTCTCTTTAATTCTTGCAAATTTATGTGTTCACTTGTATTGCACTCTATGTTTTTGATGAAATGTCTCTTATAGCTATTAGTTAGATTTTGTTCCTCTTGGCCTAGGTAGAGTAATTAGTGACACTTGAGTTATCTAATTCCTTTGTTGATTGATAATTGGAGAGATTGCTAATTGGTTTGGAGTGCACTAAAGCTAGTCTTTCCTTGGGAGTTGGCTAGGACTTGTGGCTCAAGTCAATTCATCCACTTGACTTTCCTTTCTTTAGTAAGGGTTAACTAAGTGGTAGCAATGAACAATTCTCATCACAATTGAGAAGGATAACTAGGATAGGACTTCTAGTTCTCATATCTTGCCAAGAGCTTTGTTAGTTGTTAGTTTATTTTCTTTGCCATTTATATTTCTTGTCCAAAAGCTTAAAAACCCCAAATATAATTCACAACCAATAACAAGACACTTCATTACAATTCCTAGGGAGAACGACCCGAGGTCCAATACTTCGGTTTATAAATTTAGGGGTTTGTTTTAGTGACAAACAACTTTTTGTATGAAAGGATTAGTGATTGGTTTAGAAACTATACTTGCAACGAGAATTCATTTGTGAATTCTAAACCGTCAAAAATCTAATCGTCAACGGGTCAACAAATAAGGATGGAAATGGGGCTTGTGTTATCCTAGAAAGTGACCAAGGAACTCGGATAGAGCTATCTTTAAGGTTCGAGTTCCCCGCTTCCAATAATCAGGCAGAATATGGGGCCCTACTTGCTGGCTTGAAGCTGGCTAAAGAAGTGGAGGAAGAAAAGGTGGTGGTGTACATTGATTCGCAAGTAATCACTTTGCAAATTAATGGCACCTACCAAGCTAAAGACCCACTATGAAGAAGTACTTGGATGAGATGCGAGAACAACTGACACACTTTTCAGAAATTTTAACTTGTCAAGTTTCAAATTTTTTATTCATCGAGATCTGATTATGAGTTATTAAAAGGTAAACTGAATAAAAATTTAACACTTGAAGTGCTATTCCTACGGGACCTTATGAATTCTTAATTGGAATTTTAAGATCCTTTTTTATTTTTTTATTCTCTTTTTTATTTCAGCTCGTTGTAGTATTTTACATTGCTAAAAGGTCCTGATATTATTTGAGAATACAAATCCTTGTTAGACCCCAAAAATTGATTTTTACTCAAATATATCAACAGACATATAACTCAGGAGTCCAATGCTCGAGCTGATGCTCTATCAAAGTTAGCTAGCACCAAGCCAGGAGACAACAATAGAAGTCTTATTCAAGAGACTCTGCAAACCCCATCCATATCAAAGGAAGAGGAAGTACTGACTATACACAATCAACATTTAGGGTGGATGACCCCCATAGTCAACTACCTCAAATTTGATATACTTTCCAAGGATGAAAAGGAGGCCAAAAGGCTCATAAAAGAGGCACAAAACTATACACTGGTCCATAATATCCTATACAAAAGAGGGATCACATCCCTCTTAAAATGCGTCCCGACCTCCATCACAAAGGAAGTCTTGGAAGACATACACAGTGGTATATATGGAAACCACCTAGGAGCTCGGTCACTGGCCAAAAAAGTGATTCGAGCCAGCTTCTTTTGGCCGACCTTGCAGAAGGAGATGGCTGAGTTCGTCAAGGTATGTTTGCCTTGTTAGAAACATGAAAACTTCTATATAACGTCTCCTAAAGAACTTATCAGTGTTACCTCACCATGGCCATTTGCAAAATGGGGCCTTGACCTACTCAAACCCTTTCTACAAGCACCAGTCAAATACCTCATACTAGAAATTGATTATTTCACTAAATGAATTGAGACAGAGCCCTTAGCAACTATCACTGTCAAAAGAAGTCGGAAATTTCTATATAAGAACATTGTCACAAGGTTTGGAATTCCACACTCTATCACCATAGACAATGGAACTCAATTTACCGAATTGACATTTAGAAACTTGGTGTCCGTGACGGAGAAAAAATGTTGGTAAAGAATTTCTCAATAAAATTGCGTTGCAAGTATAGATCTAAACTGAAAATTAAACCTCAATCAACGTTTAATTAGGTTGTCACAAGAACAAACCCCAATAAAAATAAACCGAAGTATTCAAACCTCGAGTCGTCTCTCAAAGGAATTGCAGGGAAGTGTTTATGTTATTGGTTATGAGGTATATTTTTGGGTTTTTTGAATGATGAACAAGGAATGTAAATAACGAGAAAATAAACTAACAACTAAGAAAGCTCTTAGCAAGGAAAGAGAATTAGAAGTCCTATCCTCATTAACGTCGTCAATTGTGATGGTAAATGTAAATTGCCTTCACTTAGTTAACCTCTAACCAATGAAGGAAAGTCAAGTGCATACAATCAAATTGAGTTCACAAGTCCAAGTCAACTCATAGTGACAGACTAGATGGAGTGAAGGTCAAACTAACCGGCAATCTTCATTTACCAATCAACAAGAGACTTTGACAATTCAAGAGTCTCCAAATCATCAACCCAAGCCAAGAACACAAAAATCTAATTTAAAATTCAACCAAACATTTTATCAAACACTTGGAAGGCACAAAATAAAGCATGTTAAAATTGCAACAATAATAAAATCTAACAACTACCAATTACAAAAAAAATGAATAATAACAACTAAAGAAAGCAATAATAACGTGAAGATATAAATTGCATTAACAAAGATCAAGAGTAGCAAGAGTGCATAACATAAAGGCAACAAAGTGAAGGTAATAACAAGTAGAATTAAAGGACAAAGGTGAAGGAACAATAGGTTGCAAGAAAATGTAAATGAAAGTAAGAATTAAATCTAAATCTAAGAAGAAATTGAAAGAAGAAACCCTAAACCTAGAGAGAGGAGAGAGCCTCTCTCTAGAATTCTACATCTAAAATCTAAAGTGTGTGAATGAATGAATGATGTGAATGATTGAATCCAGCTCTACTCCCCAGCCTCTTGTCTAAGTTTTTGGGCCTGAAACTGGGTCAAAAGCAGCCCAGAAATTGCCCCCAGCGTATTCCCTTTACTGAGGCACGTGACTCTCGTCGCGTGTACGCGTCAGCCATGCATACGCGTCAATGGAAGAAACTCCTGGTCACGCGTATGCTTCAGTCACGCGTACGCGTCGCCTGGAAGATGGTGCGATCACGCGTACGCTTTAGCCATGCACACGCGTCATCTCCAGCTTCTCAAAATTTCAATTTCATGTGTTCCTTCCACTTTAGCATGCTTTCTCTTCATCGTCCATGCCATTCTTGTCCTATAAACCCTGGAATCACTTAACAAACACATCACGGCATCGAATGGTAATAAAAGATAATTAAAAATAAGCAATTTTAAGGCTTAGGAAGCATGTTTTCAATCATAGCACAAAATTAGGAAGGAAACTTAAAAACATGCAAATTACATGGATAAGTGTGAGTAAAGTTGATATAATCCACTTGATTCGATCCAAAATAAGTCATAAAATAGTGGCTCATCAAATCTCCCCACACTTAAACGTTAGCATGTTCTCATGCTAAGCTCAAGGGAACCAAAAGAGCGAAGGAAAAATGGTAGGACTTATGCAATGCAACCTATCAATATGAATGCAACTACATGCTAAATCCTTCTACCTACTTGGTTAAAAGTAAATCAATCTTCCAAAAATAAATATGAACTGAATTTCACTAATTCAAATCTCAAAATGAAGTATAAGCAAACTTGTAAGAAGAAAGCTTATGAAAGTTGAGAACAAGGAATTAAGCATCAAACCCTCACCAGAAGTGTATGCACTCTAATCACTCTAGTGTTTGAGGGTTGATTCTCTCATTTCTCTACTAATCTTGTTTTCTAAGGCTTGCTCTTCTTCTACCAATCAACAAAAATTTAATACACAAATACACGTATCAAGAGGTCTTTTCAAGGGTTGTAATGGGGTTAGGGTCAAGGTAGGAATGTATTTGGTTAAGTGGACTAAAATCCGAATCCTTGATTAACCTAAACTTCTTACCTAACCTAAGACAATCCATGTAATCAAAATACAAAACCTAACTACCCATTAACTATGTTTTCCACATATTCATGCATCCCAAATTCGAGTACAATACATATGCATTGCTACCACCATTTACTTTGGGGCATTTTGTCCCCTTTTATTGCTTGCTTTTTTTTCTTTATTTTACTTGTTATTTTTTTCCTTTCTTTTTCTTTCTTTTTTTTATATATGTGGTGGATATACATATATGTGAAATCAATGCATATGATTAAGGTATTGAATGCATGTTCATGTGCTCAACTATCTTTTTCACATTTTTAAAAAAATATACAATACCCAATTCACAAACCAAATATTTTCAAACCCAGTTTTTCCACACTTAAATCATGCACACACTCACTAGTCTAAGCTAACCAAGGATTCAAATTAAGAACATTTATTATTTTTCGCTTAGAGTTAGTGATGTACTAAAATAAGAACAAATGGGGTAAAATAGGCTCAACATTGGTTTGCAATGGATGATGAAAGGTTAAGGCCATATGGGTATGTGAGCTTAGTGAAACAAATGCCTCAATCATATAAATGCATGCATACATCAAACAATGGAAATATAGAATCAAACAAGACACAGATCACAAATTTAGAGAGAACAACACACACCAAAACAAAATATTGGTTGATAAGATGGCATATGGTGGTGGTTGTTGATAATCACAAGGAGATCCACCATAACCGTTGGATTGGTATACATCAAGGAATGGATCTTGCTCATAGTGCATTGAAGGAAGTTGTTGCCATGAAGGTTGATCATAGGCATATGGTTCCTCCCACCTTTAATTGTCCTATCCTTGATGCATGTTTTCATTGTAATTTCTATCTCCTACAACATAGTTTAAACCAAACTCATAGCCAAAGTGGTGAGAATTCATAGTACCAATGGAAGATAAAAACAAAAACTAACAAGAAATAATGAAAATCAAATCCTACAACTAGCAAAAACTAACAAACAAACCAAAATTCAAGCTATTCACAATATTAACATATGTACAATAGCCAACAATATAACACCATTGCAACTCCCTGGCAACGGCGCCAAAAACTTGACGTGAGAATTAATGGTTGTTTAGAATTTCACACTAGAAAAGAGCATTTTCGTTGATAGCATAGTCTAAACCAACAATTAACTCTCAATCAAAGTTTAAATAAAAGAATGTCACAATTCAAATCAAATAACCGGGAGTTTGAAACCCTGGGTCGTCTTCCCTAGGAGTTGCAATGAAATCTTAATTATTGGCTATGAGGGAAAGGGGGTTTGATGATAGAGAAGCAAGGAATTAAATGAGTAAACAATAACTAAATACCAAAAGTAATCAACTCAAGACAAGTAATCAAAAGAAAGGGAAATTCAAAGGCTAAGAAACCTCTTGGCAAGGATTGAGAGTCAAGGTTACCTATCCTAGCCATTGATCACAAACACATGATGATTATGAAGAGTTAATCCTACTTAATCAACCCTAACTTCGAGGATAAGTCAAATAGGCATAATTGATCTCAATCCACAAGTCCTAGCCAACTCACTAATTAGCTCAGTGAAAGACTAGCGTTAGTGGAAACCAAATCAACTAACTATTCTAATATATCAATCAAGAATGGACATCAATGACTCAAAGTCACCTAAGTCCTCAACTCCAAGCCAAGAGTGAGAAGAACTATACTAAAACTAAGCCAAGCATTTCATCAAATACTTGGTGTGCATGAAAATAAAATCATATTAAATTGTAATAATAATAAATTCTAAAACTATCAAAAGCAAGAAAATAATAACAACAATTCAATTAAATGACAATAACCAAAGAAACATTAAATTGCATTAATGGAAATTCAAGTTAACAAGAGTTTATCAACAATAAAATAACCAAATAAAAGAAATAACAAGTAAAACTAAAGGAAGTAAGATACTAGAGTAAGAAATAGTAAAGAAACTAAATCAATAAAAGAATTAAAGCATCAATCTAAGAGAAAACTAAATCTAACCTAATTCTAGAGAGAAGAGAGAGTTTCTCTCTCTAGAATAACCTAAAGTATGTTACTAAACTAAACCTAATTGCTCTCCCTTTATTTCCTCTTGAATTCTGCTTGAAATAGGTTCAGAAATGAGTTGGATTAGGCTCTGGAGGTCCAGAAATCGCCCCCAGTGTTTTGCATTAAATGAGGTCACGTGCAGGACTTGTGCATACGCACACTTGTTAAATCTCCTCTTGTGCGTACGCATGACTGCACGAACTCCTACTTGTGCGTACGCACGCATCAATGTGTGTACGCACACTTGCTGACTTGCTCCAAACTCCATTTCTTCATGAATTCTCCACTTTTACATGCTTTTTCTTCATTCCTTCAATCCATTCTTAGCCTTCTAAACCTGACTTCACTCAACAAACACATCAAGGCATCAAACGGGATTAAAGTGAATAAAATTTAGCAATTCGGGGCCTAAAAAGCATGTTTTTACTTTTAAACACAAATTAGGATAGATTCACAAAACCATACTATTTCATTGAATAAATGTGGAAAAAGTTGATAAAATCTACCTAATTAGAGCAGATAAATACCATGAAATGTGGATTTATCATGTACCTATATCCTCATCTATTGGCACGTTTTGTAAGTGTAGCCGTATTTTTTTTGTAGTTATAAATAGCCATGCTTACCAAGCATAGCTATATATTACTCTATTGGTTGCTATTGTTTCATCAAATTTATAATTAGGTTCCTATATTTTCTTTTGAATTGAGTTTTTACACTATTTTTAATTTTTTTAATTAGATCCTTCATCGTATAAAAAGTGTTGAAGTAATTGAATATTTCTCTACAAATTGAATGTATTCACAATTAAGAACTTAATTATATCTTTGANTTTCAATTTATATTTATTAGTTAGTACGAATTTACAGGATTTTTTATTTTAATAAATAAAATAAATGTAATAATTACGAAAATAAATATTTTTCAGAGAAATTACCGATTTAAATTCCATTGTCATATCTCGTTTACAGTGTAAACGAGATGACAATGCGCGTATCTCGTTTACACTGTAAACAATATGTGACACATCAGCGTGACACATGTATATCTCGTTTATAGTGTAAACGAGATATGCCTATTGTCATCTCGTTTACACTGTAAACGAGATATGATCCGTACGCGCCTATATATAAAAGTCGTTCACAGCTGACTTCTGGGCCCTAGTTTCACTTTGTCAACATCTGTCTCCCGTCTTTTAACCCTTTCTGACTATACCTTTGACCCAAGCGGTGATGGCACGCCAAGTAAAGAATGACGGGGACATAAACAGGCTGAACGAGACGACACATTAACCGGGACGGCCGACTTCGAGGTTAGTTTCGTTATAGTTGTTAAATTTAATGATGTTGCTATTGTTAGGGTAGTCATGAAGATCTGGAACATTGGTATATGAGTTAGTAGTTAGGTTTGTAAGCTTAATTTAGAACTCTATCCGCTTGTGTTAGGTTGGTGTAAACTGAGATATGATTAGTTTGGAACCCTATTATGCCTGTGCTATTTTTTTAGTATTTATAAATTTATTGCCATTATAGTATAACAGTGGTTAGGTTAATAAATTTTGATATTTTTATTTTATTAGAAATTTAAGACTTTATTTTGTTGTATTATATTATTGAATTTGTAATAAAGTAATAATCAAAATAATTAATCTTGAGACTTTTGAGAGATAAATATTATGAAAAGTAAAATTAATTTTTTAAATATTAAAAAATAATTTATAAGTTATAATTGATTTTATATAATTTAACTATATTTTCGTTTGTCATTATTCAGAGGCCTCGCCTCCTACTGCCCGGCGAGTGAGCCATACTTTGCCTCCACCGGACGCCATCGTCCTGTATCTAGCTGAGGCCGGATTCGGCGACACCGTGCCCCTCAGGGATTTTACCTTTGACAATTCCCTGATTTCGGCACTGGTAGAGCGATGGCATCCTGATAAACCCCAATTTTGTGGTTTATCTTGTGCTTAATTTGGGGGATTTTATCAACTTTTCTCACATTTATTCAATGAAATAGCATGGTTTTGCAATTCTCCCTTGATTTGTGCTTAAATGTGAAAACATGCTTTTTAGGCCTTAAAATAGCTAAATTCAATTCACTTTAATTCCATTCGATGCCTTGATATGTTTGTTGAGTGATTTCAGGTTCATAAGGCAAGTATTGGATGGAAGAAGTGAGGAAAAAAGCATGCAAAGTGGGAGAACACATGAAGAAATGAAGGAACCGTAAAGTTGTCAAGTCTGACCTCTTCGCACTCAATCGACCATAACTTGAGCTATAGAGGTCCAAATGAGGCGGTTCCAGTTGCGTTGGAAAGATAATATCTGGGGCTTCGAAAGGATATAAAATTTTCCATATGTTGCTTTGCGTTTAGAGGCACGCACGTGCCATGTACGCGTGCGCGCCGATGCTGCTCGTGGACCACTAAAGTGAAATCGCCCCCAGCGATTTCTGAAGCACTTTGGGCCCAACCCAACTCATTTCTGATACTATTTCATGTAGAATTCAAGCTTGGGCAAGAGAGGAGTAATTGTTTGTAGCATTAGCATTATGTAGTGCAGTTTCTAGAGAGAGAAGATCCTTCTTCTCTCTAGAATTAGGTTAGGTTAATTCCATCTTAGATCTAGGTTTTGATTGTTGTTCTCATCTTATTTCTTTTATGATTTCTTGTTCCTACTACTTGATTCTCTTAGTTTTCATGTTAATTTCTCTTTTATGTTTCTTTTGTGATGATGAACTCATGTAGGATTTGATTTACATTTAATAAAATTTAATGTTTGATGTTCTTTTTATTGTTGATTTAGATTGTGTTCTTACTTTTCTTGCAATTTGTAGTTGGTAGATTTTACCATATCTTGTCATTTATTATGATTTCTTTATACACCCACCAAGTGTTTAACAAAATACTTGGTTGGACTTTAGAGTAGATCTTGAGCATTCTTGGCTTGGAAAGAGTAATTGGGCAATCTTGAGTCATGAATACCCAACTCATGTTGGTGATCTAGAGTTGTTAGTTAATATTATTTCCATTGACTCTAATCTTTTGCTAATCCAATTAGTGAGTTGATTAGGATATTTGGATTTAAGATTAACTAGTCTTGTTTGACTTTCTCTCATAGAAGATAACTTACACCTTCTTCTAACATTGGAGATGACGTAATGAGATAGATTCTTGTTTATTATTGTGACATGATTAATTAGTCTTGTTTGACATTCTCCCTATGCGAAGATGACATGATACATTCTTCCATTTGTTGGAGTTGACTAAATAAGATGAATTAATTATTGCATGACTAGGATAGAAAGCCTATATTCTCAATCTTTGCCCTGAATGTCTCTATTTATTAATTGCTTTCTTTAATTGCTTGTTTGAATTATTTTTCTTGCATATTTAATTTCTTGCTCTCTTATCAACCAAACCCCCCATACATCCTTCATAGCCAATAATTGAGCACTTCATTGCAATTCCTTGTGAGACGACCCGGAGTTCAAATACTTCGGTTAATTCTTATTTGGGGTTTCTTACTTGTGACAACCAAATTTAATTTGATGTGAGAGTTGTTTGTTGGTTTGGAGCTATGCTTGCAACGAAGTAATTCCTTTCTTTAGGATGAAAATCTAGACCATCACAACAATTCTCATTATCAAAGTAGTGCTGTTGCCGGGGAGTTGTAATGGTGTTACATTATTGGCTATTGTATATATGTTAATATGCTTCTTTGCTAGTTTTTGCTTGTTTTAGGAGTTAGTTTTTATTAGTTCTTACTAGTTTTGTTTTTATTTTCTCTTGCTATTATGAATTCTCACCACTTTGGCTATGAGTTTGGCTCAAATTATGTTGTAGGAAATGGGAGCTACAATGAGGATATGCATCAAGGATGGAACAATCAAAGATGGGAGGAGCCTCAAGGGATTGATCAACCTTCTTGGCAACAACAACCTCCGGATTCTTATGGGTATAATCCTAATCCTAATGCATATCAATCTAATGGATGTGGTGACCCTTATTGTGATTGTCAACAACCACCACCATATGCGTATGAACCACCTCCTCAATATAATTTTGCACTACCTTACTCACAAGCCCCTTTTCACCAAACACCTCCATATGACCCCAACCTATATCCACCATACCAACCACCTTGTGAACCATATGAACCATATGAAGGACCACCCCAATTCCACCACCAATACCCTCAAGAACCACCACCTCCATACTATTACTAAGATGAATCACCTCCCATGTATGATAACTTTCAACCACATAATGAATTTCCCTTTCCACCACAACCCTCTATGGAAGAACACCCATATCCATCCATTTAAGAGCCAATGGATCATCTCAAGGAAGCAATGGATCGGCTTCAAGCAATAATCCGTCAAAAGGAGCAAGAGGAAGCCCAAAAGAATTATGAAGCTATCGAGGCTAACCTTGCCAAAATTAAAGCCAACTTGGACTCATGGGACTCATGCAACAAGCAAAGCATCTCCACAGATGAATGTGAGAAATCAACCGAAGAAAGGAGCATGAAGGAGATTTTAGAATCTCAACATGAGGACAAGGAGATGGGGTATGTCTTGCAACAACTGGGGAGTGAAGAGATTGTTAATGAAGAAGAAGTGGTTGAAGAGCTAGGCGAAGTTGAGCAAGAGGTAGATTCCAAGCTTGAGAACACTTCCACACCAAGTGATGTTGTTGATGATCTTGTGGAAGTTGTTGAACTTTCTTCCACTGAACTTGAAGATGATGTTGAGGAGGGTAATGCGCAACCTCCTAAGCATATAATGAATGATGAAGAATTGGAAGAAGGTGAGCAAACAACAAACCTTCCTCATGAAGATGATCCCACACCAAAACATGGTCCTTTGGTATTTGAGGAATCTTCTCCTATTGAAATTGAGGTAGATATTGAGGTGAGTTCTACATTACCTCCAAATTGTGATATGAAGAATGGAGAAGAGCTAGAAGAGGTTGGTGAGGAAGTAATCAGACATGAAGAGTCTTGTCAAGAGGTGAACATGGAAGAAGCTTGCCAAGAGGTGGAGGTATTCAAAGAAGAGCACAACGGAATGGAACTTACAAGACCATTAGTGACGTCCCTTCCTAAGTCACCATCCAACATAATATTCAAGTGGGTAAAATTCTTATCTGTAATCTTTATTTTCCCACTTGAATATAGTTTGATTGAGACTGATGAGCAACTTAGAGCTCTTTGTGGGGTTAAGAACAAAATGAAATTGAGTAGTGGGTGGAAATGCCAATCAAGGTTCCTTATGGTTGGAAACTCAAAGTCTAAGTGCAATGGTTGGTATAGTTCTCAACTAAAGGGGTCTAGGAAGATGCTTTGGTGTTTACTTGAGAATTCGGATCACTTCTCACCCAATTGAAATTGTGATGATCAACTTGAAGATGGGATTAGAAACAAGATTTGGGATCCGGAAATAAATGAAGATCAATTTTGGAAGCCCATAGCTTGTGTGGAACTTCATCAAAGCTTGGTGCCATTGGTTTTGAATTTTGGAGCTTACTTGAAGTCCAAGCATTGGTGGAGGTTTCAAGATGAGTACAAGCATAAGCCACCATAACAAGGAGCCTTGCAAATGTCCAACTTAAGGACTTAAACTAAAAGTGCTAGGTGGGAGACACCCCACCATGGTAAACTCTTTCCACTCTCTTTTAGATTTGGTTAATAAGTGATTTGAGTTGCCATTATAGGTAGTTTTTCACTTTTCTATACTCTTATACATTTTGCTTTTATTGATAGGTTGTTTGTTAAATTCATGTTTTGATTAGAGTAGTTGTTGTTAAGTTGTATTTTGCTTAAGGTGCAAGTTTTATTTGTTTTGACTTTGAAAATTTTTCAAAAAAAAAACTTAAGGATTTTTGTTGAATTTGAATTTTGGTTGCTTTAGAATGTTTATAGATTAGGAGAGTGCCCTGTTTTTGAAAAAAAAAAGGGCATCCACGCGCAAGCGCACTGCGCGCGCGCGTCGGTGTGGTTTCACAACTCCTAGTACTAAAACCCGAGAGTTGTGCCCACTTTATGCCTACTTTTTGCCAAGCGATCTGCGCGTGAGCACGCATGACGCGCGCGTGCAGATTGTCCCTGCTGCATCCGCACGTAAGCACGCATAGCGCGCGCGCGCCGATTGTCCCTGCCGCATCCGCGCGTAAGCATGCATGGCGCGCGCGCACGGATTGTCCCTGCTGCATCTGTGCTTAAGCATGCATGGCGCGCGTGTGCGGATTGTACCTGCTGCATCCGTGCATAAGCACACATGGCGCATATGCATGGATTTGCACCCTGTTTTTTTCCTTTCTCCTTTCTCCTTTCTCCTTCTTTCTTCTTTTCTTCTTCTTTCTTTCTACTTTTTTTTCTTTTCTTCTTCCTCTCTTGAAAAAAAAAAACAAAAAAAATTTCTTTTATAAATAAAAAAAAATTCGTCCATTTTTTTTTTGTTTTTTTTTTTTTTCATATATTACATTTTAATTTTGTTTTTATAGCTTGTTCTTATTTTCTTTTCTAAGTTTCTCATTTTAATAATGGTGTTGAATTCTCTTACTCAATTGTTGAGACTTCCTTGGTTAGTATTGGTGCTCTGTGACTTGTTGCATTAATTGTAATATTCGCTCTACATAACAAGATTAGTGCTTTAGTCCTTCCTAACTCATTATTCTTTGTTTTTATACCTCATTACCATTGAGTTAGGATAAGATCAATTGCTCTCATGCTTATCACTAATCTTGTTTGTGTCCACTCTTTCTAGATGAACTTGATGCTTTTGAGTGCTCTTCATGCTTTAACTTGTTCTTGCATCAAGTATTAATTGATATACCCTTTGCCTATATTATTTTCTCACTTACATGTGTAGCTAACATGTAGTGAGAACCCTACTCTTAGTTGGCATTAGCCCCCGCCTATGTTCTACTTGCTTTGCTATCTTTGTTGTAGGCTTAATTTCCCTTTCTTTCTCTTTCCTTTTAGGTTAGCCACCAAGAAGGAAAGGAATAGAAAAGCTTCTAAAAGAGGCAACAAACAAGTTCACCCGCACAACCTTTTGAAGGAGCTCATCAATTGTAGCAACCCGTCCACCTTGCTCTTCTTTGCATGCACCGAGGACGGTGCAAATTTCTAAGTGTGGGGAGGTCGTCCGACCGATCTCCATGGGTAACAATCTCCTTTTTCAACACCAATTCTTAATTTTTTTTCTTTGTTAGTTAGTTGTTGCATTGCATGATAGGTTGCATGCTAGTTAGAATTTGTACATATTTTACCACTTCTTTTTATGTTAGGACTACTTGGTTAGGGTGATGATTTCTTTTCCAAGAAAAATTGTTTTTAGAGCACCCTACCAATTTGAAAAATTTTTTTTTCTTGTTGAACTTCCTTGAAGAATGTATTTTGGAACATGGTTTTTGAGCTAAGAACACAAGCATGTGAGTTTTGAGCCCAATTGTGTGGTTATATCATATAACCACTTATTTTCATTCTTGTGTGCATTATTCTCTTTCTATGATTGTAATCTTTGATTTGTTTGATTCTATATGTCCATTATTCCATGTATACATTTATTTATATGATTGAGGCCATCGTTTCATTTAGCTCACTTACCCAAAAAGCCTACCTTTCATCAACCATTGTTAGCCAAATTTGAGCCTATTTAATCACTTTTGTTCTTAATATTAGCACATCACTACCCCTAAGTGAAAAACAATAAATGTCCCTTAATTTGGATCTTTGATTAGCTTAGGCTAGTGAGGGTGTGTATCATTTGGGTATGGGAAACTTGGGACATTGGTTGAGGTAAAAGTATAATTTTTATTTTTTTTTTGAAAATTTTGGGAATAGGGTACATACTCATGTATTAATTATGTTTAAACCATATGCATTGATACTCTTGTATATGATTTATTACAAAAAAAAATTTACAAAATAAAAAAAATATAATATATAAAAAGAGAAAAAAATATAGAAAAAGAAAAAAAAAATAAAAAGGGGACAAAAATGCCCCAAAGTAAAGTTCAATAAAAACCAATGCATATGGAATGTGAATTAAAAAGAATGCATGAGTTTGTGAAAAAAAAGTTGGGAATCATGGGTAGCTAGGCATTGTATTAGAATTGTACAGGTTGTTATGTGTTGGGTGAGAGCTTAGGCTAATCAAAGATTCAAATTTCAATCTCACTTGACCATATACATCCCTACCTTTACCCTAGCCCCATTACAACCTATGAATAAGTCCTCATGATGAATGTATGCATGCATTGAATAATTGTTGATTGTTAAATGAAAAACAAATCTTGGAAAGCATGAGTAGAAGAGAATTGAGTGATCGACCCCATACACTAGAGCGACTAGAGCAGATACACATCCGGTGAGGGTTCAATGCTCAATCCCTTGTTCCCGGCTTTCATGAGCTTTTCTTCTTGCAAGTCTACTTGTACTTCATTTTGATATTTGAATTGGTAGGATTCATGAGTCATCATACGACTTAACCCTACATGTGCATATGTGTTCTTGGAGATTGATTTGCTTTTGACCAAGTAGATAGAGTCATATTGCATTTAGTGCATTCATATAGATAGGTGCATATAGTTTCTTTACATTGAATAAATGTTCATACCCCTTTTCTTGTCCTTCTTTATTCTTAGCATGAGGACATGCTTGGTTTAAGTGTGGGGAGATTTGATAAACCCCAATTTTGTGGTTTATCTTATGCTTAATTTGGAGGATTTTATCAACTTTTCTCACATTTATTCAATGAAATAGCATGGTTTTGCAATTCTCCTTTGATTTGTGCTTAAATGTGAAAACATTCTTTTTAGGCCTTAAAATATCTGAATTCAATTCACTTTAATTCCATTCGATGCCTTGATATGTTTGTTGAGTAATTTCAGGTTCATAAGGCAAGTATTGGATGGAAGAAGTGAGGAGAAAAGCATGCAAAGTGGGAGAACTCATGAAGAAATGAAGGAACTGTAAAGCTGTCAAGTCTGACCTCTTCGCACTCAATCGACCATAACTTGAGCTACAGAAGTCCAAATGAGGCGGTCCCAGTTGCGTTAGAAATCTAACATCCGGGGCTTTGAAATGATATAAAATGTGCCATATGTTGCTTTGCGTTTAGGGCCGCGCACGCGCCATGTACGCGTACACGCCGATGCTGCTCGTGGACCACTAAAGTGAAATCGCCCCCAGCAATTTCTGAAGCACTTTGGGCCCAACCCAACTCATTTCTGATACTATTTCATGCAGAATTCAAGCTTGAGAAATAGGAGAGCAATTTTTTGTAGCATTAGCATCATGTAGTATAGTTTCTAGAGAGAGAAGCTCCATCTTCTCTCTAGAATTAGGTTAGGTTAATTCCATCTTAGATCTAGGTTTTGATTATTGTTCTCATCTTATTTCTTTTATGATTTCTTGTTCCTACCACTTGATTCTCTTAGTTTTTATGTTAATTTCTCTTTTATGTTTCTTTTGTGATGATGAACTCATGTAGGATTTGATTTACATTTAATGAAATTTAATATTTGATGTTCTTTTTATTGTTGATTTGGATTGTGTTCTTACTTTCCTTGCAATTTGTAGTTGGTAGATTTTACTATTTCTTGTCATTTATTATGCTTTCTTTATACACCCACCAAGTGTTTGACAAAATGCTTGGTTGGGCTTTAGAGTAGATCTTGAGCATTCTTGGCTTGGAAAGAGTAATTGGGCAATCTTGAGTCATGAATACCCAACTCATGTTGGTGATCTAGAGTTGTTAGTTAATATTATTTCCATTGACTCTAATCTTTTGTTAATCCAATTAGTGAGTTGATTAGGACATTTGGATTTGAGATTAACTAGTCTTGTTTGACTTCTCTCATGGAAGATAACTTACACCTTCTTCCAACGTTGGAGATGATATAATGAGATAGATTCTTGTTTATTATTGTGACATGATTAATTAGTCTTGTTTGACATTCTCCCTATGCGAAGATGACATTATAACTTCTTCTATTTGTTGGAGTTGACTAAATAAGATGAATTAATTATTGCATGACTATGATAGAAAGCCTATATTCTCAATCTTTGCCATGAATGTCTCTCTTTATTAATTACTTTCTTTAATTGCTTGTTTGAATTACTTTTCTTGCATATTTAATTTCTTGCTCTCTTATCAACCAAACCCTCCCCCCACACATCCTTCATAGCCAATAATTGAGCACTTCATTGCAATTCCTTGTGAGATGACCCGGAGTTCAAATACTTCGGTCAATTCTTATTTGGGGTTTGTTACTTGTGACAACCAAATTTAATTTGATGTGAGAGTTGTTTGTTGGTTTGGAGCTATGCTTGCAATGAAGTAATTCCTTTCTTTAGGAAGAAAATCTAGACCATCACAACAATTCTCGTTATCAAAACATACAAGACGGAAAAAGGAACAACAAGGATAATGAGACGGAGGGAGAAGCTTGGAATTTGATAAAGAATGTTGCCGAGGCTACACAACATACAAGGGTGAGAAGTAATCCTCTCAAGGGTGTGGTAGAACCATCCCCTTCCGAATCAAACCTAACCAAAGCACTTGGGTATATGACCACCATCCTTACACAAATACAAAAGGATAAAAAAGAATACTACTCCATCCAAGTCATCCAAGCCCCACCTCCAGTTGCTCAACTTGAAGGCCCTCCTAGGATTTGTGATTTGTGCTCTAGCACCACACATTACACCGATCAATGCCATCAAATTCAAGAGGAACATGCTCTTGTAGTAGCCAATGTGAATTACAACAACCGTCCACCCTATCCTTCTCAAGGCCAAAATAATTACCCTCAAGGTGGTTACCAACATCAAGGGTGGAGGGATAATGCACAAGGGAACAATCAAAACCAAAGATGGAACAACTCTTCTTCTCACCACAACAATAACCAATCTTCATCCCAATACCACCATAACAATACCAACTACCAAGCCAACCAAGGCCACTCCAACCAAAACCAAAATAACTACACCAAGTACCAAGTACCAAGCACCACACCATAGACAACAATCCAACCAAACTCCTCCATCTTCCAACAATCAAGTTGATGAGCTTAGAGCCACCATGTAGAAACGGGATGAGAGCAACAATGCTCAATTTGATGCCTTGGGCGCTCAATTGGCTAACCTCACCAACATACTTTCAAAGATGACCATGTCAAACCAACCATCAACTCCCAACAACAGCACCAACCAACCCTCAAGTTCTTCTAACCTTTCATCCCAACCCCAACCAAACCCAAAGGGCGGTCTCAATGCCATCACTCTACGGTCGGGGACTACATTGGAGGAGATACCTCCAAGAGTCATGGGAGACATTTATGAGGAAGAAGTGGTTGTTAAAGCTCCACAGGAAGAAGAGGTGGTAGACAAAAGGCATGAGGAAGAAGGAGTAAACCTCAAGGAGCCCAAAAGGAAAGTTATAGTGGATGAGTCCATTCCTATTCCATTCCCTTCCATGGTGAAGAAGGCAAAGAAAACATCGGAATCCGATTTTAACATGCTTCAAGTATTCAAGAAGGTTGAGGTAACCATACCACTTCTTGATGCTATTCAACAAATTCCAAAGTATGCAAAATTTTTGAAAGACTTGTGTACACACAAAGATAGGATAGGAGAATTGGAGATATTATCCTTGAGTAGTTCAATTTCTTCCTTGATAGAACCTATTCCAAAGAAATGTGGTGACCTTAGACCTTGTTTGGTGTCTTGTTGTATTGGCGGACGCAATTTTCATGATTGTATGTGTGACTTGGGAGCTTGTGTAAGCATCATGCCACTTTCTATCTATGTGCGGTTGAATTTAGCTCCATTAAAGAAGTCGGCGGCAAAGTTTACCTTAGCTGATAAAAGTGTGATTACAGTGATGGAATAGCGGAAGATGTACTTGTGGCGATCAAGGATTTGGTTTTTCCGGTTGACTTTTACATCCTTGAAATGCCTCCAACAGAAAATAGAAGCCCATCCTCCGTTCTACTTGGTAGACTGATAAACCACTATTTTATGGTTTATCTTATGCTCAATTGAGTGGATTTTATCAACTCTTTACCCACTTATTCATAATATTTGCATGGTTTTATATTTCCTTCCTGATTTTGTGCTATGATTGAAAACATGCTTCTTTAATCTTATAATTGCTTATTATTAATCCTCTCTTATTGCCATTAGATGCCTTGATATGTGTGGTAAGTGCTTTCAGAGATTATAGGGCAGGAATGGCTTGGAGGATGGAAAAGAAGCATGCAAGAGTGGAAGGAATACAAGAAGTTGGAGAAATTGCTAAGTTGTCCAGCCTGACCTCTTCGCACTCAAACGGCTATAACTTTAGCTACAAAGGTCCAAACGATGCAGTTCTAGTTGGTTGGAAAGCTAACGTACGGGGCTTCGATTTGGTATATAATATGCCATAGTTGTCCTAACACTAGGTGACACGACCGCGTGCTCCATGCGGCCGCGTCGCAGTGACAGAAATCAGCGTGTTTGAATTCTTCTCCAGCGATTTCCGGGCTGTTTCTGACCCAGTTTGCGGCCCAGAAAACACAGATTAGAGGCTATAAAGTGGGAGAATGCATCCATACATAGGAGGCTCATATAATTCACTTCTCATGATTTAGATTAGTTTTGAGAGAGGTTCTCTCCTCTCTCTCTTAGGATTTAGGACTTCTCTTAGTTTTAGGAGTGACTCTCAATCCCAGGTTCTTTATTTTTATTTAATTTATGAACTCTTCCATGTTACATATAATTTTCTTAATTAATGTTATTTGAGGTATTTCAATTCATGATTACTTTCTTTTATTTACATGATTACTGCTTCCCATCTGAAGACATTTTTATTCCAGTAGATTTACTCTTTTCCTTTTGGTTTTGGTTAAGAAATCAGTAACTCAGGAGTTATCCAATTCAACAGCAAATTTGTTAATTGTTATCTTGCCAATTGAGTTGAACTTCAATAATCACAATCTTTTCTTAGGAAATAAATAGGATTCGAAGATCAAACCAATTTGTCCCTTGACTTTCCTTTGCTTTAGTAAAGGTTAACTAAGTGGAATTAAGATTCAACTTTCATTGTTGTTGATAAGAATAACTAAGTCTGGACTTCCAAATTCTCATACCTTGCCAAAAGTTTGCCTTGCAGCTATTTATTTATTTTTAATTGCCATTTAAATTATTTGTCATATAACATATTCCCACCTTACTTCCAAAATCCCAATTTACAAACTCATAACCAATAATAAGAACATACCTCCCTGCAATTCCTTGAGAAGACGACCCGAGGTTTAAATACTCAGTTATCAATTTTAAGGGGTTTGTTACTTGTGACAACCAAAACGTTTGTACGAAGGGATTTCTGTCGGTTTAGAGACTATATCTACAACGCGACTGTTTTTATGAAATTCTTTACTGGCAAAAATCCTAACGTCATAGACCCTTCCTCAAGACCTCTAAATTCAAGTTAGATGCTAATGAGCGGATAATTTATACGCTTTTTGGCATTGTTTTTAGTATGTTTCTAGTAGAATCTAGTTACTTTTAGGGATGTTTTCATTAGTTTTTATGTTAAATTCACATTTCTAGACTTTACTATGAGTTTGTGTATTTTTCTGTAATTTTAGGTATTTTTTGGCTGAAATTGAGGGACTTGAGCAAAAATCAGATTCAGAGGTTGAAGAAGGACTGCTGATGTTGTTGGATTCTGACCTCCCTGCACTCAAAGTGCATTTTCTGGAGCTACAGAACTCAAAATGGCGCGCTTCCAATTGCGTTAGAAAGTAGACATCCAGGGCTTTCCAGCAATATATAATAGTCCATACTTTGCCCAAGTTTAGATGACGCAAACTGGCGTTCAATGCCAGCTCTCTGCCCAATTCTGGCGTCCAGCGCCAGAAACAAGTTGCAAAGTGGAGTTCAACGCCCAAAATGGCACAAAAGGTGGCGTTCAACTCCAAGAATGACCGCTCCACGTGTAGACTTCAAGCTCAGCCCAAGCACACACCAAGTGGGCCCCCGAAAGTGGATTTATGCATCAATTACTTACTTCTATAAACCCTAGTAGCTAGTTTATTATAAATAGGACCTTTTACTATTGTATTAGACATCTTTGATCAGTTGTATGCTATCTTAGATCACATTTTGGGGGCTGGCCATTCGGCCATGCCTGGACCTTTAACTTATGTATTCTCAACGTTAGAGTTTCTACACTCCATAGATTAAGGTGTGGAGCTCTGATGTTCCTCAAAGATTAATGCAAAGTACTATTGTTTTTCTATTCAATTCAACTTGTTCCGCTTCTAAGATATTCATTCGCACTTCAACCTGAATGTGATGAACGTGACAATCATCATCATTCCTTATGAACAACGGTGATGCCCTTACAGAAAGCTTGCCATGGAAAGGAGTAAGACTGATTGGATGAAGACAGCGGGAAAGCAGAGGTTCAGAGGGACGAAAGCATCTCTATGCGCTTATCTGAAATTCTCACCAATGAATTACATAAGTGTTTCTATCCCTATTTTCTGTTTACTTATTAATAATTTTCGAAAACTCCATAACTATTTTATATCCGCCTAACTGAGATTTACAAGGTGACCATAGCTTGCTTCATACCAACAATCTCCGTGGGATCGATCCTTACTCACGTAAGGTTTATTACTTGGACGACCCAGTGCACTTGCTGGTCAGTTGTATCGAAGTTGTGACAAATTATGAATTTGAGATTAGAGCACCAAGTATTTGGAGCCATTACCAGAGATCACAATTTCGTGCACCAAGTTTTTGGCGCCGTTGCCGGGGATTGTTCGAGTTTGGACAACTGACGGTTCATCTTGTTGCTCAGATTGGGTAACTTTCTTTTCGTTTTCTTTTCAAAAAGTTTTCAAAAAGTTTTCAAAAAAATCTTTCAAAAATGTCTCCTTTGTTTTCGAAAAAAAAATAAAAATGTTTTCAAAAATATATTTTTTCTTCAGAATTTTCAAGAATGAATTCTAGTGTTTCAAGAAGCATGTTGAAGCCTGGCTGGCTGTAAAGCCATGTCTAATTCCTCTGTAGGGAATGTCAGACGTGTCATGTCTGAGTTACATACTAAAGCTTGGCTGGCTATTAAGCCATGCCTGACCCTTTGATTGGAGCTTTAGACTAAAGAGCATAAGATTCCTGGAATTCATATTAAAAATTTTGGAATCCTTATTTTTGTTTTTGAAATAATTTTCGAAAAAAAAAATTACAAAAAAATTAGAAAATCATAAAAATCAAAAATATTTTTTGTGTTTCTTGTTTGAGTCTTGAGTCATGTTATAAGTTTGGTGTCAATTGCATATTCATCTTGCATTTTTCAAAAATTCATGCATTCATAGTGTTCTTCATGATCTTCAAGTTGTTCTTGGTAAGTCTTCTTGTTTGATCTTGATGTTTTCTTGTTTTGTGTTGTATGGTGTTTTTCATATGCATTCTTGAATTCTTAGTGCCTAAGCATTAAAGATTTCTAAGTTTGGTGTCTTGCATGTTTTCCTTGCATTAAAAATTTTTCAAAAATGTGTTCTTGATGTTCATCATGATCTTCAAAGTGTTCTTGGTGTTCATCTTGACATTCATAGCATTCTTGCATACATTCATTGTTTTAATCTAAAAATTTTCATGCATTGCATAATTTTCATGTTTTTCTCTCTCATCATTAAAAATTCAAAAAAAAATCAAAAAAATATCTTCCCTTTTTTTCTCTCATCAAATTCGAAAATTTGAGTTGACTTTTTCAAAAATTTTTAAAATCAAGTTGTTTCTTATGAGTCAAATCAAATTTTCAATTTGAAAATCATATCTTTTTCAAAATCTTTTTCATTTTTCTTAGTTATTTTCGAAAATAACATCATCAATTAATGTTTTGATTCAAAAAATTTCAAGTTTGTTACTTACTTGTTAAGAAAGATTCAAACTTTAAGTTCTAGAATCATATCTTGTGATTTCTTGTGAATCAAGTCATTAATTGTGATTTTAAAAAAAAAATCAAATCTTTTTCAAAACTAATTTCTATCATATCTTTTCAAAATATCTTCTTATCTTACCTTTTTCAAAAATTTGATTTCAAAATATCTTTTCTAACTTCCTAACTTCTTATCTTTTCAAAATTTGTTTCAACTAACTAACTAACTTTTTGTTTGTCTCTCATCTTTTTCAAAACCACCTAACTAACTCTCTCTCTCTATTTTCGAAAATATCTTCCCCCTTTTTCAAAAAATTTTTTTTAATTAACTAATTATTTTTTATTTTAATTTTTGAAAACTACTAACCTTTTTCAAAAACTATTTTCGAAAATCACTAACTCTTTTTCAAAAATTATTTTCGAAAATTCTCCCCCTCTCATCTTAGTCTATTTATTTATTCATCTACTAACATCTCCTCATCTCACATCTCTACTCTCCTTACCCTTGTGTTTGGATTCTTCATTCTTCTTCACCCCTATTCCTTTTCTTTTTTTTACTAACGTTAAGGAACCTCTTTACTGTGACATAGAGGATTCCTCTTCTTTTCTTGTTCTCTTCTCTTTCTTATGAGCAGGAACAAAGAAAAAGGCATTCTTGTTGAAGCTGATCCAGAACCTAAAAGGACTCTGAAGAGGAAACTAAGAGAAGCTAAATTACAACAATCCAGAGACAACCTTATTGAAAATTTTGAACAAGTAAAGGAGATGGCAGCCGAACCCAACAACAATAATGCAAGGAGAATGCTTGGTGACTTTACTGCACCAAATTCCAATTTACATGGAAGAGGCATCTCCATTCCTACTATTGGAGCAAACAATTTTGAGCTGAAACCTCAGCTAGTTTCTCTGATGCAGCAGAACTGCAAGTTTCATGGACTTCCATCTGAAGATCCTTTTCAGTTCTTAACTGAATTCTTGCAGATCTGTGATACTGTTAAGACTAATGGAGTAAATCCTGAAGTCTATAGGCTCATGCTTTTCCCTTTTGCTGTAAGAGACAGAGCTAGAATATGGTTGGACTCTCAACCTAAAGACAGCCTGGACTCTTGGGATAAGCTGGTCCCGGGTTTCTTAGCCAAGTTCTTTCCTCCTCAAAAGCTGAGCAAGCTTAGAGTGGATGTTCAAACCTTCAAACAAAAAGATGGTGAATCCCTCTATGAAGCTTGGGAAAGATACAAACAGTTGACCAAAAAGTGTCCTTCTGACATGCTTTCAGAATGGACCATCCTGGATATATTCTATGATGGTTTATCTAAGCTATCAAAGATGTCATTGGATACTTCTGCAGGTGGATCCATTCACCTAAAGAAAACGCCTGCAGAAGCTCAAGAACTCATTGACATGGTTGCTAATAACCAGTTCATGTACACTTTTGAGAGGAATCCTGTGAGTAATGGGATGCCTATGAAGAAGGGAGTTCTTGAAATTGATACTCTGAATGCCATATTGGCTCAGAACAAAATATTGACTCAACAAGTCAATATGATTTCTCAGAGTCTGAATGGAATGCAAGCTGCATCCAACAGTACTCAAGAGGCATCTTCTCAAGAAGAAGCTTATGATCCTGAAAACCCTGCAATAGCAGAGGTGAATTACTTAGGTGAACCTTATGGAAACACCTATAATCCATCATGGAGAAATCATCCAAATCTCTCATGGAAGGATCAAAGGCCTCAACAAGGCTTTAATAATGGTGGAAGAAACAGGTTTAACAATAATAAACCTTTTCCATCATCCACTCAGCAACAGACAGAGAACTCTGAACAAAACACCTCTAATTTAGCAAACTTAGTCTCTGATCTATCCAAGGCCACTGTAAGTTTCATGAATGAAACAAGGTCTTCCATTAGAAATTTGGAAGCACAAGTGGGCCAGCTGAGTAAAAGGATCACTGAAATCCCTCCTAGTACTCTCCCAAGCAATATAGAAGAGAATCCAAAAGGAGAGTGCAAGGTCATTGAATTAATTACCATGGCCGAACCTGTAAGGGAAGGAGAGGACGTGAATCCCAAGGAGGAAGACCTCCTGGGACCTCCAGTGATCAATAAGGAGCTTCCCTCTGAGGAACAAAAGGAATCTGAGACTCATCTAGAGACCATAGAGATTCCATTAAACCTCCTTATGCCATTCATGATCTCTGATGAGTATTTCTCTTCTGAAGAGAATGAGGATGTTACTGAAGAGCAAGCTGCCAAGTTCCTTGGTGCAATCATGAAGCTGAATGCCAAATTATTTGGTATTGAGACTTGGGAAGATGAACCTCCCTTGTTCACCAATGAACTAAGTGATCTGGATCAACTGACATTGCCTCAGAAGAGACAGGATCCTGGAAAGTTCATAATAGCTTGTACCATAGGCACCATGATCTTTAAGGCTCTGTGTGACCTTGGTTCAGGGATAAACCTCATGCCCCTCTCTGTAATAGAGAAACTGGGAATCTATGGGGTGCAAGCTACTAAAATCTCATTAGAGATGGCAGACAATTCAAGAAAACAGGCTCATGGACAAGTAGAGGACGTGTTAGTAAAGGTTGAAGGCCTTTACATCCCTGTTGATTTCATAGTCCTAGACACTGGAAAGGAAGAGGATGAATCCATCATCCTAGAAAGGCCTTTCCTAGCCACAGCAAGAGCTGTGATTGATGTGGACAGAGGAGAATTGATCCTTCAATTAAATAAGGACAACCTTGTGTTTACAACTCAAGGATCTCTCTCTGCATCCATGGAGAGGAAGCATAAAAAGCTTCTCTCAAAGCAGAGTCAAACAAAGCCCCCACAGTCAAATTCTAAGTTTGGTGTTGGGAGGCCACAACCAAACTCTAAGTTTGGTGTTGAACTCTCATATCCAAACTCTAAGTTTGGTGTTGGAGAGTCTCAACAATGCTCTGAACATCTGTGAGGCTCCATGAGAGCCCACTGTCAAGCTATTGACATTAAAGAAGCGCTTGTTGGGAGGCAACCCAATTTTTATCTAATTTTTATTTTCATTGTTTTTCTTGTTTTATTAGGTTCATGATCATGTGGAGTCACAAACTAAATATAAAAATTGAAAACGGAATCAAAAAAATAGCAGAAGAAAAATCACACCCTGGAGGAAGGCCTTACTGGCGTTTAAACGCCAGTAAGAAGAATGTTTTGGGCGTTCAACGCCAGAACAGAGCATGGTTCTGGCGCTGAACGCCAGAAATGGGCAGCATCTGGGCGTTTGAACACCAGAAATGCACCCTGGAGAAGAGCTGGCGCTGAATGCCCAGAACAAGCATGGTTCTGGCGTTCAATGCCAGAAATGGGCTACAAATGGGCGTTCAACGCCCAGAACAAGCACCAATCTGGCGCTGAACGCCCAGAGTTGTGTGCAAGGGCATTTTGCATGCCCAATTTGGTGCAAGGTTGTAAATCCTTAAACAGGTGTTGTGGCTAAGAAGAAGGTGATCCCCGAGGTCCCTTTCAAGCTCAAGAGAAATGAGTATCCAGAGATCCGACATGAAATCCAAAGAAGAGGTTGGAAAGTTCTAACAAACCCCATCCAACAAGTCGGCATCTTAATGGTTCAAGAGTTCTATGCCAATGCATGGATCACTAAGAACCATGATCAAAGTAAGAACCCGAATCCAAAGAATTATATTACAATGGTTCGGGGGAAATACTTAGATTTTAGTCCGGAAAATGTGAGGTTGGCATTTAACTTGCCCATGATACAAGGAGATGAACGCCCCTACACTAGAAGGGTCAACTTTAATCAAAGGTTGGACCAAGTCCTTATGGACATATGTGTGGAAGGAGCTCAATGGAAGATTGACTCCAAAGGCTAGCCGGTACAACTAAGAAGATTGGATCTCAAGCCTGTGGCTAGAGGATGGTTGGAATTCATCCAACGCTCCATCATCCCCACTAGCAACCGATCTGAAGTTACTGTGGATCGGGCCATCATGATCCATGCCATCATGATTGGAAGTAGAAGTTCATGAAGTCATCTCCCTTGAACTCTACAAAATAGCCAAAAAGCCCTCTCCTGGGGCAAGGCTAGCTTTTCCTCATCTTGAAAAAAAATAGGCGAAAAAAATAAAAATA
This sequence comes from Arachis ipaensis, assembly GCF_000816755.2. NCBI lineage: Eukaryota > Viridiplantae > Streptophyta > Magnoliopsida > Fabales > Fabaceae > Arachis > Arachis ipaensis. The sequence continues at coordinate 88,042,650 of NC_029790.2, forward strand.
AAAATAAAATAATAGAAAGCAAAGAAAAAGCAAGCAGAAAAAGCCAAAAGCTCTTAAAACCAAGAGGCAAGAGCAAAAAGCCAATAACCCTTAAAACCAAAAGGCAAGGGCAAATAAAAAGGATCCCAAGTCTTTGAGCATCAGTGGATAGGAGGGCCTAAAGGAATAAAATCCCGGCCTAAGCGGCTAAACCAAGCTGTCCCTAACCATGTGCATGTGGCGTATAGGTGTCAAGTGAAAACTTGAGACTGAGCGGTTAAAGTCAAGGTCCAAAGCAAAAAAAGAGTGTGCTTAAGAATCCTGGACACCTCTAATTGGGGACTTTAGCAAAGCTGAGTCACAATCTGAAAAGGTTCACCCAGTTATGTGTCTGTGGCATTTATGTATCCGGTGGTAATACTGGAAAACAAAGTGCTTAGGGCCACGGCCAAGGCTCATAAAGAAGTTGTGTTCAAGAATCATCATACTGAACTAGGAGAGTCAATAACACTATCTAAACTCTGAGTTCCTATAGAAGCCAATCATTCTAAACTTCAATGGATAAAGTGAGATGCCAAAACTATTCAAGAGGCAAAAAGCTACAAGTCCCGCTCATCTGATTGGAGCTATGTTTCATTGATAATTTGGAATTTATAGTATATTCACTTTTTTTATCCTATTTGATTTTTAGTTGCTTGGGGACAAGCAACAATTTAAGTTTGGTGTTGTGATGAGCGGATAATTTATACGCTTTTTGGCATTATTTTTAGTATGTTTCTAGTAGAATCTAGTTACTTTTAGGGGTGTTTTCATTATTTTTTATGTTAAATTCACATTTCTGGACTTTACTATGAGTTTGTATGTTTTTCTGTGATTTCAGGTATTTTCTGGCTGAAATTGAGGGACTTGAGCAAAAATCAGATTCAGAGGTTGAAGAAGGACTGCTGATGCTGTTGGATTCTGACCTCCCTGCACTCAAAGTGGATTTTCTGGAGCTACAGAACTCAAAATGGCGCGCTTCCAATTGTGTTAGAAAGTAGACATCCAGGGCTTTCCAGCAATATATAATAGTCCATACTTTTCCCAAGTTTAGACGACGTAAACTGGCGTTCAACGCCAGCTCTCTGCCCAATTCTGGCGTCCAGCGCCAGAAACAAGTTGCAAAGTGGAGTTCAACGCCCAAAATGGCACAAAAGGTGGCGTTCAACTCCAAGAATGACCTCTCCACGTGTAGACTTCAAGCTCAGCCCAAGCATACACCAAGTGGGCCCTGGAAGTGGATTTATGCATCAATTACTTACTTCTGTAAACCCTAGTAGCTAGTTTATTATAAATAGGACCTTTTACTATTGTATTAGACATCTTTGATCAGTTGTATGCTATCTTAGATCACGTTTTGGGGGCTGGCCATTCGGCCATGCCTGGACCTTTCACTTATGTATTCTCAACGGTAGAGTTTCTACACTCCATAGATTAAGGTGTGGAGCTCTGATGTTCCTCAAAGATTAATGCAAAGTACTACTGTTTTCCATTCAATTCATCTTATTTCGCTTCTAAGATATTCATTCGCACTTCAACCTGAATGTGATGAACGTGACAATCATCATCATTCCCTAGTTCCGCTTCTAAGATATTATTCGCACTTCAATCTGAATGTGATGAACATGACAATCATCATCATTCCTTATGAACGCGTGCCTGACAACCACTTCCGTTCTACCTTAGATTGAATGAGTATCTCTTAGATCTCTTAATCAGAATCTTCGTGGTGTAAGCTAGATTGATGGCGGCATTCAAGAGAATCCGGAAAGTTTAAACCTTGTCTGTGGTATTCCGAGTAGGATTCAATGATTGAATGACTGTGACGAGCTTCAAACTCGCGAGTGCTGGGCGTAGTGACAGACGCAAAAGGAGGGTGAATCCTATTCCAGCATGATCGGGAACCTCAGATGATTAGCCGTGCCGTGACAGGGCATCTTGGACCATTTTCACAAGAGGAGGGGATGTAGCCACTGACAACGGTGATGCCCTTGCATAAAGCCAGCCATGGAAAGGAGTAAGACTGATTGGATGAAGACAGCAGGAAAGCAGAGGTTCAGAGGAACGAAAGCATCTCTATGCGCTTATCTGAAATTCTCACCAATGAATTACATAAGTGTTTCTATCCCTATTTTCTGTTTACTTATTAATAATTTTCGAAAACTCCATAACTATTTTATATCCACCTGACTGAGATTTACAAGGTGACCATAGCTTGCTTCATACCAACAATCTCCGTGGGATCGACCCTTACTCATGTAAGGTTTATTACTTGGACGACCCAGTGCACTTGCTGGTCAGTTGTATCGAAGTTGTGATAAATTATGAATTTGAGATTAGAGCACCAAGTTTTTGGAGCCATTACCAGAGATCACAATTTTGTGCACCAGATGCCTTCACCGGCACATATTCTTTTGAGGTTTGAGACAATACTATCAAGTTCAATTTGGAAGATGCCATGAAACATCCTCCTGAAGAACATTCCGTGCTCCGATGTGATGTAATTGATGAAGTGGTAGCGGAAGTGCAAGAAGAAGACCACCACAAGTTGTACTACCCTATTGTTGAGGAGACGAATGACCAAAGGATGAACATGAGAAAGTTGTCAAGAATGAACTCCATGAGCTTGATGAAAAGGAACCTCAGCTTGAGGTAAAGAGTGAACTGAAGCCCCTTCCATCTCATTTGAAGTATGCTTTCTTAGAGGACAACCAAAGATTTTCGGTTATTATTGCTAGTGAGCTTTCAAGTGAAGAAGAAGAAAAGCTCCTAGATGTTCTAAGAAAGTACAAGAAGGCAATAGGATGGAGCCTAGCGGATATTGTGGGAATTGACCCCCGCAAGTGCATGCATAAGATATTTCACCAAGATGGAGCTAGGCCGGTTAGGCAACCGCAAAGGAAGCTCAATCCAACCATCCTTGATGTAGTGAAGAAAGTGGTCACCAGATTACTGGATGCAGGTATCATATATCCAATCTCCGACAATGAGTGGGTGAGCCTAGTCCAGGTTGTCCCCAAGAAGTCGAGCATCACAACGGTCAAAAAGGACGACGGTGAAATGGTCACTAAAAGAGTACAAAATGCGTGGCGAGTGTGTATTGATTACAGAAGATTGAACGCCGCTACACGGAAGGACCACTACCCCTTGCCCTTCATCGATCAGATGTTAGACCGTTTGGCAGGTAAATCTCACTACTACTTTCTTGATGGATTTACTGGCTACTTCCAGATTTATATTGCTCCTGAAGATCAGGAGAAGACCACGTTTACTTGTCCGTTTGGCACCTTTGCCTATAAAAGGATGCCATTTGGACTATGTAATGCACCCGCTACTTTTCAGCGGTGCATGACGAGTGTCTTCTCCGATCTAATGGAGAATTGTCTGGAAGTCTTTATGGATGACTTCAGCGTTTATGGTACTTCATTTGATTGTTGCTTAGAGAATTTGGCCAAGGTCTTAGCTAGATGTGTTAACACTAACCTTGTCTTAAATTTTGAAAAATGTCACTTCATGGTACGACAATGCATAGTGTTAGGACATGTAGTATCTCATGAAGGTATTTCTGTAGACCCGGCCAAGGTCGATGTTATCACCACTTTACCTCACCCCTCATCTGTGAGGGAGGTCCGCTCGTTTTTGGGACATGCAGGATTCTATAGGCGCTTTATCAAAGATTTCAGCAAGATTGCTTTGCCACTGTCGCGCCTACTCGAAAAAATGTGGATTTTGAGTTTGACAGTGAATGTGTGAAAGCTTTTGAAGAGCTAAGGAGAGTTCTTACCACGGCAACGATTGTGTGAGGCCCCAACTGGATGTTGCCATTTAAGATAATGTGTGATGCGTCAAACCATGCTGTAGGTGCCGCGCTTGCACAGCGCGATGGTAAACTCCCTTATGTCATTGCTTACTCTTCTAAAACACTGGATGCAGCACAATCCAACTATACCACTACTGGAAAAGAACTCCTAGCTATTGTTCATGCTTTAGATAAATTTATATCTTATTTGCTAGGATCAAAGATAGTGGTATACACGGATCATGTAGCTTTAAAGTACTTATTGACAAAGAATGAGTCAAAGCCTAGACTCATACGTTGGATCATGCTTTTGCAAGAATTTGACATTGAGATTAGGGACCGGAGTGGATCTCAAAATCTGGTTGCGGATCATTTAAGCCGCATTGAGAATTTGAAATTTGATCCATTTCCGATCAATGACTCATTCCCATTGGATAGTTTGCATGCTGTGTCGGATAGCTTTCCTTGGTTTGCCCCAATGGCGAACTACTTGGTTGCGAAAATTTTTCCTCCCAATTTTTTGAAAAACCAAAGGGACAAGTTGAGGAGTGATTCTAAATACTATATTTGGGATGACCCTCACTTGTGGAAGAGGGGCGTGGACCAAGTAATTCGAAGATGTGTCCCAAAGTCTGAAATCCAACCAATTCTTGAAGCTTGTCATTCGTCCGAATGTGGTGGCCACTTTGGCCCACAAAGGACCGCTAAAAAGGTGTTGGATTGTGGATTCTGGTGGCCAACCTTATTCAAGGATGCTAACCGGTTATGTGTGTCTTGTCATCAGTGTCAGAAGTCAGAAAACACATCCCAAAGGGATGAAATGCCTCAGTAACCTATGTTGTTCTGTGAGATATTTGATGTATGGGGCATTGACTTTATGAGACCATTTTCCAACTCTAGTGGGTATCTGTATATTCTGTTAGCGGTTGACTACGTGTCAAAGTGGGTAGAGGCCATACCTACCCGCCTTGACGACGCCAATACCGTTGTTTCTTTTATTAGGAATAACATTGTATGCCGTTATGGGTCGCCACGAGCAATCGTGAGCGACCAAGGATCCCACTTTTGTAACAAGAAGGTAGAGGCATTGCTCAAGCGCTATGGAGTGTCACATAAAGTTACTACTGCTTATCATCCGCAAACAAATGGACAAGCGGAAGTGTCCAACCAAGAGATTAAGAGAATCTTAGAGAAAGTGGTCAATCTGCAAAGGAAGGATTGGAGCCTCCGGTTAGGAGATGCACTATGGGCGTATAGAACGGCCTACAAGACTCCGATAGGGATGAGTCCCTTCTGGATCGTCTATGGTAAGGCATGCCACCTTCCGGTGGAGATTGAGCATCAAGCCTATTGGGCGGTAAGGTAATGCAACATGGATTTAGCCAAGGCGGGTGAAACCAGGAAGTTACAACTAGAGGAGCTTGAGTGTTTGAGGAACGAGTCATATCAGAATGCCTGGATTTACAAAGAAAAGACTAAAGCATTCCATGACCATCACATCCGGAAGTAAGACTTTCAAGAAGGTGATGAGGTCCTCTTCTACAACTCAAGGCTTCGATTCATGCCTGGCAAGCTCCGTTCTAGATGGGAAGGACCTTTCAAGGTGAAGGAGATAAAGCCCTATGGAGTGGTGGAGTTGTTTGATCCCATGAGTGAAGCAACTTTCAAAGTGAATGGACAAAGAGTGAAGAAGTATCATGGCTACAAGCCCCCAAAAGCACTAGAGGTGTTCCTATTGGAGGATGCACCAAGGAGAGAGGAAGCTTAAGCAGAGGACCGTCCAACTTAAGGACGTTAAAGAAAAGTGCTTGGTGGGAGGCACCCCACTGTGGTAAGATCTTCCTTGTGCATACCATCTAGTTTGTAACCTTAAATTTTTGTGAATTTTGTGATTTCTTGATGATTGATTGATTGCATAGGAATGTTAGTTTTATTCTTCTTGTGAATAGATAGGATGTTCATATAGTTTTCATCATTTTGGTATGGATGAATTGTTGAAGTAGGGAGAATGCTATGTTTTGGATAATGCATGAAATTGTGAAGTATTCTCTTTGACTACTAGCTTAAGCACCTACCAAGAATGTGTTAGAATAGGTTTTGTTATGTTGAAAAAAAAAAGAGAAGATAAAGAAAAAGAAAAAATGGGCACCGACGCGCTAGCGTACTGTGCACGCGCGCTGGTGGTGCACTTCCTACTCTTGGGCCAAAAACTCGAGAGTCATGCCCACTTCATGCCCATCTCGCGCCAGGCACTCACGCGTCCGCGTACTTGCCGCCTGCGCGCACCATTGCAATTCACCCATCGACGCGCATGCGCACTGTGCGCGCACGCACCGATGGTGATATATGGACTCCCTGGTATAAAAACCAGAGAGTTGTGCCACACTTGTGCCAGAACTGACACATCCGCGCGTTGCGCACGTCCGCGCCGGTCGCGAATTCCTTAAGGCACGCTTCCGCACAAGGTGTGCGTCCGCGCGCCTGCACCACTTACCAACTCTGGTACAAAATCCAGAGACTCATGCCAACTTTGTGCCTGCTCTGTGCCAGGGACACAACTCCCCTCGCGTGTGCGCGCCACTGACGCACACGCGTCCCTTGCCAAAACCTCACCGATGCGCCAGCGCACTGCGCGCGCATGCCGATTGCGCGAATCAGTTTTAAAGCCTCACGCCTTGTTCTGTTTCCCTTTCTCACCTCCTTTCATATCTTCTTCCTCTTCTTCCTTCTCCATCACTTCACCTTTCTTCTTCTCCTCCCACAATCCACTACCACTGTCTCTGGCCACTCACCGGCGACGACCACCTCTTCCGGTGGCACTACATCTCTTTTACTCCTTTCTCACCTTCACAAAGGAAATTTCAACCATGTTCTTTTCTACTTCTCAAGGTTCCACTTCCTTCATTTCTCATCTATTATTTTCTTTCCATTATTTCTCCTTCTAGTTAGATTCTTCTTGTTGCTTTACTTAGTTTCTATTTTAGTTGCATGATGATATTTCTTACTTTTTGTTTGCTTACTTTTCCTTTTCCCTTATTTTTCCATGGATGTTGAATGTGAGTTTAATTTGCTTTAATAGATCTTTTGTCATTCTTTTTTCCTTATCTTTGCCAATATGTGATGTTTATATGATGATTGATATTTCATTTTGGGCTTTAATTTAGTTGAGTATCTTATAATTGTTCTTTGCTTGATAATTACACACCAAGTGTTCGAGGAAATGCATCAATGCTATTTTGGTTTCTTTTAACAATGTGCTTTCAATTGGGTGCTTCTCCTCATTCACTTGTTGTCTTCTATACGCATTGAGTCCACTTTGCTTGTTGATTAGATACTCATTGAACATGACTTGCTCTTTGTTATGGATGCTTGAGACTATACTTCTCATGCCACTTTGCATGCTTCACTTCCTCTTGCATCCCATGCCAAGTGTTATGACCCATGTCTTTATGACTAGATTATTGCAATGTTCTTTTTGGGAACTACCTTTCACTTGCATGTTTTTGTTAAAATAATTCTTTGGATTTAATGTTTTCTTATTTCCCTTCCTTTCTCAGGATGGCCACCAAGAAAGGCAAGGAGAAAGTTCCAAGGAAACCAGCCACAAAGAGGGCACTCCAAAGATCAACTTCTAAGGCGCACTCTTCGTTAGGAGCCAAACCCCTATCCAAGAAGGCTAAGATACCCGCTCCTATTGATGAGAAAGAAAAGAGCAAACCGGCAAAGGATTCTTCAAGGTTCCCCAACCGCTTCTGTGAACTTGTGTTCCCCTCTATGGTTGTCAGGAACTATCATCCTGAGTATCTACTCGCTCTGCCGGAAAAGGTTGCTCCTTATATTCTACCCCGCATTGAACAGCGAGGATGGGAGTTTCTTATGAGGAAACCAAGGGCAATCAACCTCTCTTGGGTGGAAGAATTCTACACTAACTATCATCTCTCCTCTCTTTAATCGGTATACATGCACCGGAAGCAAGTCGCGGTTTCAAAAGAGGCTATTCAGCAAGTGCTTAATGTCCTACCGGTACCGAGTAACATGGATGGCTACCAAAAAGTCTTACATCAGCGACAGAAGTTTGGATTTGATCGGGACTCGATCCTCTGAGTCATTGTTGAGCCAGAGACATTTTGGACACATGGTCGACTCCAGATGAGGCCTAAGTCCATTGACGCTCGCTTCCTCACTGTAGAAGCTAGAGCTTGGGCCCAGATCCTATCCCACTATGTGCTACCTAGCACTCACAAGTCGTCCTTCATGGTGGTTCTCACCTTGCTTGTCTGGTGTGTTCTCACGGAGAGGCCGGTGAACATTCCGTTTCTTATCAAGCAAGCGATGAGTCAAGTTCACGTCCGGGGTGATTTGCCATTTCCAGCATTGGTACCTGATTTAGTTGCTGCTGCGGGTGTTCCTTGGGAAGCCAAGGACAGGAAGATTATAGTTCCGGCTAAGGGCGATGTGGTCCCAAGCGGAAAATACTTACATCTTCCCATGAACAACCCAAGCCTTGACATCGCCCTCCCATCTACTATTCCTTCCACTTCATCATCACCACCACGGCAAAGATCCACACTTCAAAGGATAGAAGATCTACACCGGAAGCTTGATAGATATGAGCGGCGCAATCAATGCCGATACACTTACATCAAGAAGCTTCTGCGTTGTGTTACCCCTAGCATGGAGGAACCCGAAATATTCACATCCACCTCAAACCCAAGTGATGGGAGCTCTGAAGGAGAGGATAGTGACGGTTCCGGTCCCGACCGCCCTTTGCGTATTGTTCGTAGCACAGAGGACCGTGCTAATTTCTAAGTGTGGGGAGGTCATCCGACCGATCTCCATGGGTAAAAATCTCTTCCTTTCAATACCCATGGACTTATCTTTTGCTTAGTAGTTAGTACATTGTTAGTACATTGCATGTGTAGTTAGTTTTGCTTGTAAATACTGCTTGCATGATAGTTAGTTTCTATAGAGTTGCTTAGTCGAAACAATAACTTCTTCCCCAAGAAACTATGTTTTGGGGTACCCTACCAAACTTTGAAAAAATTTTGCAGTAAACTTGCTTTAAGAATGTATTTTGGAACATAGTGATTGAGCTAAGAACACAAGCATGTAAGTTTTGAGCTTATTGCATGGTTACATCTTCTAACCATTAATTCTCATTCTTGTCTGCATATCTCTCTCTATGATTGTGATCCTTGCTTTGTCTGATTCTATATGTCCATTACTTTGTGTATGAATGCATCTACATGATTGAGGCCATCATTTCAATAGTCACTTGTTCCAAATGGCCTTAACCCTTTTATCTACCATTGCTAACCAATTTTGAGCCCATGATAAACCCTTTTTGTTCATAAATAGAGCACATCAACAACCCTAAGCGAAAAACCATGAATGTTCCTAAATTTGGATCCTTGATTAGCTTAGGTAAGTTAGGATGTGTATTGATGAGCGGATATTTTATACGCTTTTTGGGGTTAATTTCATATAGATTTTAGTATGTTTTAGTTGGTTTTTAGTTTATTTTCATTAGTCTCTAGGCAAAATTCATATTTCTGGACTTTACTATGAGTTTGTGTGTTTTTCTATAATTTCAGGTATTTTCTGACTGAAATTGAGGGAGCTGAGCAAAAATCTGATTCAGGCTGAAAAAGGACTGCTGATGTTGTTGGATTCTGACCTCCCTGCACTCAAAATGGATTTTCTGGAGCTACAGAACTCCAAATGGCGTGCTTTCAATTGCGTTGGAAAGTAGACATCCAGGGCTTTCCAGAAATATATAATAGTACATACTTTGCTCAAGGATAGACGATGTAAACTGGCGTTCAACGCCAGCTCTCTGCCCAATTCTGGCATCCAGCGCCAGAAACAAGTTGCAAGTTGGAGTTCAACGCCAGAAAAGGATCCAAAGCTGGCGTTGAACGGCCAAAACAGCCCCAGGCACGTGAAAGCTTTAGTCTCAGCCCCAGCACATACCAAGTGGGCCCCAGAATTGGATTTCTGCACTATCTACCATACTTTACTCATTTTCTGTAAACCTAGGTTACTAGTTGAGTATTTAAACAATTTTTAGAGACTTATTTTGTATCTCATGACATTTTAGATCTGAACTTTGTAACTTTTGACGGCATGAGTCTCTAAACTCCATTGTTGGGGGTGAGGAGCTCTGCTGTGTCTCGATGACTTAATGCAAGTATTTCTTTTTCCATTCAAACATGCGTGTTCCTATCTAAGATATCCATTCGCGCCTCATTATGGAGAAGGTGATGATCCGTGACACTCATCACCTTCCTCACTCCATGAACGTGTGTCTGACAATCACCTCCGTTCTACATCAAATTGAATGAATATCTCTTAGATTCCTTAATCAGAATCTCCGTGGTATAAGCTAGATTGATGGCAGCATTCATGAGAATCCGGAAAGTCTAAACCTTGTCTGTGGTATTCCGAGTAGGATTCTGGGATTGAATGGCTGTAACGAACTTCAAACTCACGAGTGCTGGGCGTAGTGACAGACGTAAAAGGATAGTAAATCCTATTCCGGTATGATTGAGAACCTGCAGATGATTAGCCATGCGGTGACAGCGCACTTGGACCCTTTTCACTGTAAAGATGGATAGTAGCCATTGACAACGGTGATCCACCAACATACAGCTTGCCATAGGAGGACGTGCATGCGTGAATCAGAAACAGAGGAAAGCAAAATTTCAGAAGACAAAGCATCTCCAAAACTCCAACATATTCTCCATTACTGCATAACAAGTAACTTTTAATTTATGCTCCCTTGTTCATTTGCAAGTCAATTGATAACCACCAATTAATATCCTGACTGAGAATTGCAAGATAACCATAGCTTGCTTCAAACCAACAATCTCCGTGGGATTGACCCTTACTCACGTAAGGTATTACTTGGACGACCCAGTGCACTTGCTGGTTAGTGGTACGAGTTGTGAAACGTGTTATTCATAATTCGTGCACCAAGTTTTTGGCGCCGTTGCCGGGGATTGTTCGTGTTTGAACAACTAACGGTTTATTTTGTTTCTTAGATTAGGAAAATTTTTCTTTTTTGGTTTAGAGTCTCTTATTATTGTTCTTGGTTAAAAATATCCTTCTTCAAAACAAGTGTTACATTTACTGTCCAATTGGCTAGAGCGTTGGTCTAAGTCCGTGGCAGTTTGGTATAATTTTTTTTAAAAAAATTTTTCAAAAATAATAATTTCTCTATTAAATTTTGTGCCAAACTTTAAGTTTGGAGTTTTCTTATTGATTTCCCTTTGATTTTCGAAAATTTTAGTCTGGTTTTCTAAAAATTTTAAGTTTGGTGTTCTTTCTTCATGTTCTTGTATTCTTGTGAGTCTTCAAAGTATTCTTGAGTTTTCCTTGTGTCTTGATCTTAAAATTTTTAAGTTTGGTGTTCCTTGGTGTTTTTCCTCCAAAATTTTCAAAAAAAAAAAAACAAGGAGCATTAGATCTAAAAATTTTAAATCTTGTGCTATCTTATTATTTTTCTCTCTCCTCTTTAAATTCAAAAATATTTTTTCTCTCTATTTGAAAGCAAATTTTCGAAATTTACCTTTAAAACTCAGATTTTTTTTGTTCAAAATTTAAAACCTTTTTCAAAAAAAAAATCATCATATCCTTTTCAAAACTTCCTAACCACTTTCTCTCTCCTCATTTTTTCGAAAATCTTCAACCATTTTTGTCTATTTTATTTTAATTTATTTCATTCTCGAAATAAATAAATAAATAAAAATAAATTTTTTTTATTTGACATCATCTCCCTTTCTCCATTATGGATCTAAATGGAAATGAACAGTCCAGGAGGACTCTAGGGTCATATGCTAACCCCTCTACTGCTTCATATGGGAGTAGTATCTGCATACCCTCCATTGGAGTCAGTAGCTTTGAGTTGAATCCTCAACTCATTATCATGGTGCAGCAAAGCTGCCAGTATTCCGGTCTTCCACAGGAAGAACCTACAGAGTTTCTGGCACAATTTTTACAAATTGCTGACACAGTACATGATAAGGAAATAGATCAGGACGTCTACAGACTATTACTGTTTCCGTTTGCTGTAAAAGATCAAGCTAAGAGGTGGTTAAATAACCAACCTAAGGCCAGCATAAAGACATGGAAACAGCTGACAGAAAAATTCCTGAATCAATACTTTCCCCCAAAATAGATGACACAGCTAAGGTTGGACATCCAAGGCTTTAAACAAGGAGATAATGAATCTCTTTATGATGCCTGGGAGAGATACAGAGAGATGCTACGAAAATGCCCCTCTGAAATATTTTCAGAGTGGGTTCAGTTAGAAATCTTCTATTATGGGCTTGCAGAAGGAGCTTAGATGTCTCTAGATTACTCAGCTGGTGGATCTATCCACATGAGAAAGACAATTGAAGAATCTCAAGAGCTCATTGATACAGTTGCCAGGAATCATCATATGTACCTAAGCAGTGACCCTTCCATGAAAGAAGAGGTTAAAACAGTAGATGCTGAACTCAGCCCTGTAAAACAAGCTGCTGAATTCAATCAGCAATTGGACTTTCTAACAAAGCAGTTAGCAGAATTCAAGGATAAACTACAAGAGACAAGGATGGCTAATATAAATATGGAAGAACAATTAAAGCAAACAAAGCAGCAGCTGTCAAGACAAATAACAGAAGAATGCCAAGCAGTTCAATTAAGAAGTGGAAAAACATTAAATACCCCACCTCAAGGCAGCAAAGAGCTAAGGAATGAGCAAACCACCCAAAATTCACCTGAGGACAGTAAGAGCCCAGGGAAAAGTAATTCTGGCGTTAAAACGCCAGCAATCTGGTGGAAGGCTGGCGCTGAACGCCCAGATGATGCCTAAGACTGGCGTTCAACGCCAGTAACAAGCAAGGACTGGCATTCAACGCCAGAAACAAGCAAGGATCTGGCGTTGAATGCCCAAAATGGGCAAGATCTGGCATTGAATGCCCAAAATGGGCACAGTTCTGGCGTTCAGACGCCAGGAACAGACAAGGAGTTGGCGTCTCACATCACTCCAGCTTCTAACTCTTGCACTCAATTGCCAGTGAGGGATCAGACACACACAAGTGCTGATGACAACCCCGCTAAAAAGGCTTCTTCAACCACTTCTCTAGGTAATAAACCTACAGCAACTAAGAGAAATGGAGGAGCACAAGAGTGCTACTCTCATTTTAGAAAGACCCTTCCTAGCAACTGGACGAACCCTCATTGATGTCCAATAAGGGGAAATAACCCTGAGAGTCAATGATGATGAGTTTAAGTTGAATGCTGTCAAAGCCATGCAGCATCCAGACACATCAAAAGACTGCATGAAAGTTGATCTTATTGACTCTTTGGTAGAAGAGATCAACATGGATGAGAGTCTCGAATCAGAGTTGGAAGACATCTTTAAAGATGTTCAGCCTGATTTGGAGAATTCAGAGGAGATGAAAGAGCCTCTGAAATTTCCTCTGGAAGAGAAAAAACCTCCTAAGCCCGAGCTCAAACCATTACCACCATCCCTGAAATATGTATTTCTGGGAGAAGGTGACACTTTTCCAGTGATCATAAGCTCTGCTTTAAATCCACAGGAAGAGGAAGCACTTATTCAAGTGCTAAGGACACACAAGACTCCTATAGGGACCTCTCTGTACCAACTGGTCTATGGTAAGGCATGTCACCTGCCCGTGGAACTGGAACATAAAGCCTACTGAGCAACCAGATTCCTGAACTTTGATGCCAAATTAGCTGGAGAAAAAAGATTGCTCCAGCTAAATGAGCTAGAGGAATTTAGATTCACTACTTTCGAAAATGCCAAGCTTTATAAAGAAAAATAAAAAAAAGTGGCATGATAGAAAGCTGTCATCTAGAATCTTTGAACCAGGACAAAAGGTTCTGTTGTTCAACTCCAGGCTCAGGCTATTCCCCGGGAAACTGAAGTCCCGGTGGAGGGGACCATATGTGATTACAAATGTATCACCATATGGTTATGTGGAGCTTCAAGATATTGATTCTGATAAGAAGTTCATTGTCAATGGACAGAGAATCAAGCACTATCTTGAAGGCAATGTTGAGCAAGAGTGCTCAAGGCTGAAGCTAAACTAAAAGCTCAGCAAGGTCCAGCTAAAGACAATAAAGAAGCGCTTGCTGGGAGGCAACCCAGCCATGGGCATCAATCCTCTAAGCATTTTTCCCTATTTTTATTTTTATTTGTTTATATAAAGTTCACTGATCCTAAGGTAAAGAGTCAATTGTATAAGTTCACAGGGTTACAGAAGGATTCTGCACACAAAACAGAGAAAAAGAGCTCACTGGCAAGAAAACGCCAGTAAAAGTCTATTTTGGGCGTTCAACGCCCAACAGAAGCATCCACTGGGCGTTGAACGCCAGTGAGGATAGCCATCTGGGCATTAAACACCAGAAAGAAGCTCTTTCTGGGCGTTTAACGCCAGATTTACAGCATTCTGGGCGTTCAGAAAAACACCCAATAACAAAGGACTTCCTGGCGTTCAACGCCAGAAAGAAGCAGCAGCTGGGCATTGAACGCCCAGGAGAGGCAGCATTTGGGCGTTGAACGCCCAAAACATGCAGCGTTTGGGCGTTCAAATGCCAGGATGGTGGGGAGGAGGTAAATTCATTTTTTCTTCATATTTTTCATTTTAATCTTAATTTTCATGCTTCAATTCATGATTTCTTGCATAAACATGTTAAGAACCCTGATTTCTAAAATCCCTAATTTCTAAAAACCCTACCTTAAAAATATCAAATGTATCTTAATCCATAAGCACAAACCCTCTTTTTCATTCCATTCAACTCTTTTTCAAATTTTCAAAACAAATCTATCTTTTCAACTAATATCTTTTTCAAATCTCCACATTATCTTTTTCAAAATCTAGATTTATCTTTTTCAAAAATTTTTCATATCTTTTCAATTTTAAACTATATCCTCTCTTATCATATCTTCTATCTTATCTTTTCCAAATCAATCTTTTTTTATCATATCTTATCTAAATTTTCGAACCCACCCCTCTCCCTTTAAATATGGGTTCGGCCTCCCTCCCCTTCCATCAACAATTACACCTAGCTCTCCTTCTATCCCTCTCCTTTCTTTTCTTTTGCTTGAGGACAAGCAAACCTCTAAGTTTGGTGTGTTTATCCGTGATCACTAAGATCATGGCTCCTAAGGGAAAACAACCCACTTCAAGAGGCAAGAAAGAGAGCGTTCTAAAACTACTTTGGAATCAAGGGAAGTTCTTATCTAAAGAACATTTAGACCATTATTACAAAATAATGGGTCTAAGATCAGTGATCCCGGAAGTTAGATTCGATCTGAAAGAAGACGAATATCCGAAGATCCAGGAGCAAATTCGAATCAGGAACTGGGAAGTCCTAGCTAATCCTGAGACGAAAGTGGGAAGGAATATGGTCCAGGAGTTCTATGCTAACATGTGGCAGACAGACAAGCAAAAACTATCTGGAACTGCTTTCTATGAATATCGGACCGTGGTCAGAGGAAGATTGTTCATACCAACCCTGACAAGATCAGGGAGATCTTAAAGCTACCTCAGCTGAAAGATGATCCAGACTCTTTCAACAGGAGAATAATGAGAACAGACAAGGGCCTGGATAAGATTCTAGAGGATATATGTATCCCTGGAGCCAGGTGGACCACCAGCACGAAGGGTGTCCTAAATCAACTCAAAAGAGAAGATCTCAAACCAGTCGTCAGAGGATGGCTGGACTTCATTGGGCATTCTCTGCTGCCCACCAGCAACCGTTCTGAAGTCACTGTTAAAAGAGCAGTGATGATCCATTGCATCATGATGGGAAAAGAAGTGGAAGTTCATCAACTGATTTCAACTGAATTCTACAAAATTGCTAATAAAAATTCTAAAGAGGCCAGGTTGGGTCTATTTTTCTCATCATCAGCAAACATAAATAAAATAGTAGATCTTTTGAATAAGAGGCAATAAAATTCGAGTTTTTAATAAGAAAAATTCTAATTAGTAACATGTGGTGGCAATGCTTTCTGTCTTCTGAATGAATGCTTGAACAATGCATATGTCTTTTGAATTTGTTGTTTAAGACTGTTAAATATGTTAGCTCTTGAAAGAATGATGAACATGAGACATGTTATTGATAATCTGAAAAATCATAAAAATGATTCTTGAAGCAAGAAAAAGCAGCAAAGAACAAAGCTTGCAGAAAAAAAAAAGGGAGAGAAAGAAAGAGAAAGCGAGCAGAAAAAGCCAAAGCTCTTAAAACCAAAAGGCAAGAGTAATAGAAAGGATCCCAAGGCTTTGAGCATCAGTGGATAGGAGGGCCTAAGAGAATAAAATCCTGGCCTAAGCGGCTAAACCAAGCTGTCCCTAACCATGTGCTTGTAGCGTGAAGGTGTCAAGTGAAAACTTGAGACTGAGCGGTTAAAGTCAAGGTCCATAGCAAAAAAAGAAGAGTGTGCTTAAGAACTCTGGACACCTCTAATTGGGAACTTTAGCAAAGCTGAGTCACAATCTAAAAGGTTCACCCAATTATGTGTCTGTGGCATTTATGTATCCGGTAGTAACACTGGAAAACAAAGTGCTTAGGGCCACGGCCAAGACTCATAAAATAGCTGTGTTCAAGAATCATCATACTGAAATAGGAGAATCAATAACACTATCTGAATTCTAAGTTCCTATAGATGCCAATCACTCTGAGATTCAATGGATAAAGTGAGATGCCAAAACTATTCGGAAGCAAAAAGCTACTAGTCCCACTCATCTAATTAGAATCTGAGCTTCACTCAAAAAAACTCTGAGATATTATTGCTTCTCAACCTATTAGTCTTCCATTTTATTTGTCTAGTTGCTTGAGGACAAGCAACAGTTTAAGTTTGGTGTTGTGATGAGTGGATATTTTATACGCTTTTTGGGGTTAATTTCATATAGATTTTAGTATGTTTTAGTTGGTTTTTAGTTTATTTTCATTAGTCTCTAGGCAAAATTCATATTTCTGGACTTTACTATGAGTTTGTGTGTTTTTCTGTAATTTCAGGTATTTTCTGACTGAAATTGAGGGAGCTGAGCAAAAATCTTATTCAGGCTGAAAAAGGACTGCTGATGCTGTTAGATTCTGACCTCCCTGCACTCAAAATGGATTTTCTGGAGCTACAGGACTCCACATGGCGTGCTTCCAATTGCGTTGGAAAGTAGACATCCAGGGCTTTCCAGAAATATATAATAGTACATACTTTGCTCAAGGATAGACGACGTAAACTGGCGTTCAACGCCAGCTCTCTGCCCAATTATGGCGTCCAGCGCCAGAAACAAGTTGCAAGTTGGAGTTCAATGCCAGAAAAGGATCCAAAGCTGGCGTTAAACGCCCAAAACAGCCCCAGGCACGTGAAAGCTTTAGTCTCAGCCCCAGCACACACCAAGTGGGCCCCAGAATTGGATTTCTGCACTATCTACCATAGTTTACTCATTTTCTGTAAACCTAGGTTACTAGTTGAGTATTTAAACAATTTTTAGAGACTTATTTTGTATCTCATGACATTTTAGATCTGAACTTTGTAACTTTTGATGGCATGAGTCTCTAAACTCCATTGTTGGGGGTGAGAAGCTCTGTTGTGTCTCGATGACTTAATGCAAGTATTTCTGTTTTCCATTCAAACATGCGTGTTCCTATCTAAGATATCCATTCGTGCCTCATTATGGAGAAGGTGATGATCCGTGACACTCATCACCTTCCTCACTCCATGAACGTGTGTCTGACAATCACCTCCGTTCTACATCAGATTGAATGAATATCTCTTAGATTCCTTAATCAGAATCTCCGTGGTATAAGCTAGATTGATGGCAGCATTCATGAGAATCCGGAAAGTCTAAACCTTGTCTGTGGTATTCCGAGTAGGATTCTGGGATTGAATGGCTGTGACGAACTTCAAACTCACGAGTGCTGGGCGTAGTGACAGACGCAAAAGGATAGTAAATCCTATTCCGGTATGATTGAGAACCTGCAGATGATTAGCCATGCGGTGACAGCGCACTTGGACCCTTATCACTGGAAGGATGGATAGTAGCCATTGACAATGGTGATCCACCAACATACAGCTTGCCATAGGAGGACGTGCATGCGTGAATCAGAAACAGAGGAAAGCAGAATTTCAGAAGACAAAGCATCTCCAAAACTCCAACATATTCTCCATTACTGCATAACAAGTAACTTTTAATTTATGCTCCCTTGTTCATTTGCAAGTCAATTGATAACCACCAATTAATATCCTGACTGAGAATTGCAAGATAACCATAGCTTGCTTCAAACCAACAATCTCCGTGGGATCGACCTTACTCACGTAAGGTATTACTTGGACGACCTAGTGCACTTGCTGGTTAGTGGTACGAGTTGTGAAACGTGTTATTCATAATTCGTGCACCATGTATCATTCAATTAGGAGGGTATACTTGGGAAATTTGGGTAGATATATAGGTGTATAATTGTAGTGTAATTAAAATTCTAGGATTTGGGAACATGCTTATGTATTGAATGATTGAACTATATGCATTGAAACTTTTGTACATAAAACCCCAAGAAAAAAGGATAAAAAAAACTAACAAACAAAGCAATAAAAGGGGACAAAGAAACTCCAAGACAAAGTAATAAAAAAAACAATGCATATGGGTCTGAATTGAAAAGAATGCATGAGCATGCAAAAAGTGAAATTCAAGGGTAGCTAGGTAATGTATTATAGTTATATAGGTTGTTCTATGTGTCTAGTGGGATCCAAGGTTAATCAAGGACTCAAAGTTTAAGCTCACTTGGCCACATACATCCTTACCTTCACCCTAGTCCCGTTACAACCCATGAATAAGACCTCATAATACTTGTAAATATGCATTAAGTAATTGTTGATTGTTAGATGAAAGACAAATCTTGGAAAGCATGATTAGGAGAGGATTGAGTGACGAACCCTATACACTTGAGCGAATAGAGCGGATACACTTCTGGTGAGGGTTCGATGCTCAATTCTTTGTTCCCGGCTTTCACAAGCGTTCATCTAGCAAGTTATATGCACTCCTTAGTGATGTTCAATTTGGTAGGATTCATGAACTACATACTATTTTCACCCCATATATTCACATGTATTCTTGGAGGATAGATTTACCCTTGACCAAGTAGGCAGATGATTTTACATTAGTTGCATGCATTCACTTAGGTAGTTTGCATTTCATAAACCCTTTCTCACCATGATCTTTGGTCTTTTTATTCTAAGCATGAGGACATGCTTGGTTTAAGTGTGGGGAGATTTGATAAACCCTAATTTTGTGGTTTATATTGTTAGAATTTGGGGGGTTTTGTCAATATTTCTCACACTTATTCACAAGAAATGCATGGTTTTGTGTTCACTTCCTAATATTGCTCCATGATGAAAAACATGCTTGTTTTGCCTTAAAATTACCATATTTTGATCCTCTTCTATCGCTATTCGATGCTGTGATGTATTTGTTGAGTGATTTCAGGAGTTATAGGATAGGAATGGACTAGAAGAGAGAAAGAAAGCATGCACAAAAGGAAGGAACATGAAGATTTGAATTTTTGGGAAAAGCAGCATTGGCGCGCATGGGCACTCCACGCGCACGCGTGGATGAGGACGGCTGGAAGCGACGCGCAAGAAT
Source organism: Arachis ipaensis (assembly GCF_000816755.2). Taxonomy (NCBI): domain Eukaryota; kingdom Viridiplantae; phylum Streptophyta; class Magnoliopsida; order Fabales; family Fabaceae; genus Arachis; species Arachis ipaensis. The sequence goes on from NC_029790.2 coordinate 88,062,120, forward strand.
GGACTCATCCGCGCGGATCAGAGGATTCCTATCGACGCGCACGGGCACTTGGCGCGCAAGCGTGGATCACAAAGGCAATCGGCGCGCGCGCACGTATGGCGCGCACGCACGGGAAGCTGCACGTGATCTCATTAAAGGAAATCGTGCTTGGCAATTTCTGAGGCTCATTAGGCCCAAATTCAAGCTGTTTCTGCATGGAAAAGACCCAAGGATGCTAGGGGAAAAGGGGGGATCAATCATTTTACCCTAAGACACAATTTTTAGCTAATTTTTGGTTCTTTGTTCTTCTAGAGAGAGAAACCCTTGTTCCTCTCTAGATCTAGTTTTAATTTGATCTTCCCTTGTTGAATTCTGAATTGGATCTTGTTAATTACTAGTTTTGATAGTTTAATTTGAATTCCTTAGTATAATTTTGCTTAGATCCTATGTTAGTTTTATGAATTCTTATCAATTGTCATCTTATACCCATTTCATGAATGTTGTGAATCTTACTTTGTTGATGTTACATTGATGATTTCTATGATTAATTGTGTTGTTTGGATGATTGTATGTTAATAATTGTTAGTGGGTACTTGTTAAATTCAATTTAATTGCAATTTGAACATGTCTTTTATTAATGCTTACCAAGTGTTTGATGAATTGTTTACCTTGATTATGGAGTAGTTCTTTTCACTCTTGGCTTAGGCTAAGGGAATTGGGTAAACTTGAGTCATTGGGTCTAATGGATTTGATGATTTGAGAGTCTTTAGTGGTCAATTTGATAGCCACTGACGCTAACCTTTTAGTAGTGAGGTTAGAACTTATGGGTTGATGTTGACCAAACCATTTGACGTACTTCAAGTATAGAAGTAGACTTAATGAGTTTGGTTCCTCATAATTGTCAAGATATGGTTATTGGACAAGGATGGTGACCCCAATTATCATGCCTAGCCAAGAGTTGCTTTTATTATTCATATTTGAAAACCCAAAATTCTTGATTACTTGTCTTAGTTATAGTTACTTGTTTAGTTTAGAATAGAATCATGTTGGATGTTACTTTGTTAGTTTGGAATTGCTCATGTTTTGCTTAGTTATTTGAATTAATTTCTTGCATTTTAAGATTGCTTGCTTGTTAAGATTCCCATTTTATTTTCTTGCTTATGACTTGCAACCCCAGAATTCTAACCACTATTGAAGCACATGTTTGCCCATTCCTTGTGAGACGACCTGAGGTTTGAATACTTCGGTTATTTCTATTGGGGTTGAACTTGTGACAACCAAATCCCTCTCTAAATTTGATCCTCGAGGCTTGTTATCGGTAGAGCTATACTTGCAACGCAACTTTATTGAGAAAATCTTTACCGACATAGTCCACGAGTGCAAGCATCACGTCCAGAGATGCACACGTTTCATCTCTCGTGGGGTGAGGTCACTATCACCCTGCAGGACGTGGCGTACCACCTAGGCCTACGCGCACACGGTAACCCTGTCGGGGGTGCCTCCGTGACTTTGGTAGGTGGTACCATACGGAGACATGGGAGTTGGTGGAGCAGCTCCTCGGTGTTCGGCCTCCCGTGGTAGCACAGCAGGCAGCGCAGAAGAAGGAGTCGTTCATGCTGAAGCTTGTGTGGCTACAGGATCGTGTCCGTCAGATGCCCCAGATAGACGATCCCGAGACCCTCCGACAGTACGCCAGGTGTTATATCATGTTACTGATCGGAGGGTATCTGATGACCGACAAGTCCAACAATATGGTGCACCTTCGTTGGCTACCGTTGTTGCGGGACTTTGCGGAGTGTAGAGCATTTTTCTTGGGGCTCCACTGTGCTGGCCTGGACATATCAGTCCCTTTCTTTGGTGGCTCAACGGGGCGTCACGGATATCACTGGCTGCACTCCGTTGTTGATGTCCTGGATATATCAGAGATCCTCCCAGTGGTGTCCACTAGATAGAGGCGTCTACCAGTATCCACTGGCTGCGAGGTGAGAAATGTATTTTTATGTATTTGAGTTAAATAATTTTGTCAAATCTTTTGGTATGTTACTTAACGAACCGTATTTGCTCTCCTTCGATGTGTTAGGTTGGTTGGATTGCCGCAGCAGAGCAGGGATCAGTATGAGGCCAGGATCCTGCATTGGAGGGTGTCCCTCGACCGGCTACGGTTCGATGAGGTCAGTAGTTAAAATACGTATATTGTTATTTTGGATAATTAGATAGATATCGTATGCTTTAGTATGCTTGTTATATGGATAATTCGAGAGATTTCGTATAATAATTGTGTTTGTGTTACGATGAAAACTTTCTTTCTTCAGTTTGCATGGAAAGTCTACGATAACCCCGCCCTGCAGGCATTGTGTCTGCCCTGGTTTCGTGAGGAGGAGGAGTAGGGGACATGGTTGTCAGCCATCCCCCTGTTGTGCTTTAATATCGTCCAATTTCACCATGTTGATCGGGTGAAACGGCAGTTCAACGGAGAGCAGCAAGTACCGGGCACTCCAGTAAATCTTGATAGGTGAGATTGATGCTATATTTCTACTTACTTATCTGTTAAAATATTTCAGTTATTATGACTTAAGGAAGTATTTCACACAACATCTTCATTGACAGGTACCTAACTACTACTGGTCGAGGTGAGAATGTATGGTGGCCGCTCAAGCTGAAGAAGTGGTACGATAGATGGCACCAGAGGTTTGAGCCCGGTTGTCGGATCACTGTGCACCACACATTTGACACGAGACCGACCCTGGAGTACTATGACTGATGGTGTAGGGCTTGTCGTATTAGGCATCTATCGGGGCAGGAGGTATTGGAGGACCCGAGGCTGGCCGAAACCGGGATCCTCTCATGCATAGCGTCCAGATCTACACTGTGATAGTGACTAGGCACAGCAGATAGCGCCGGAATCGGGTGAGGTGGAGGCAGCACATGGCATGGCACAACCACTGCAGGTGTCTCCGGCACAAACTCATCATCATCGCCACCATCGGAAGACTCACTGTCTCCACTGTCCGCCACATAATCCTCGTCCGACTCCTCCTCACCCTCCTCTGCCTCATGCTCCGAAATCACGACATGAATGGGCGGTGGTGCGAGAGGTCGTTCGTCCTGCACATAAGTTTCTTGTGCGGAACCCTCACTACCACCGTGACCCACCTCGGCGGACAGCTCCATTACCTGTTCACATATGTTCCTCCATGAATGTCGAACATCAGTTGCACATGCTCGTCCCCTGAAGTTGGAATAGTCGAAACCAAAAGACTCCATTTACCATGGGTGCCAGCAACCTATACGCCACCCTTCCGATTTCCCTCCTTTCTGTCCCACCAAACTTGCTTAATATCAAACTCTTCAAATCTGACAACGTCTCCATACGCTGAGTGCGAAACAATATCGGATCCGGACACTCAAATGTCACCCCATTATCGTCATTTCTCATACGACAATTCGGATAAAGAAGCACAACTATGAATGGATTGTTACTGGCCATTCAGCTATGTTTTTGAGAGAAAAAAGAGACAGAGGAAGGATATGAAATGTGTGTGAGGAATACCAAGGGGTACACATCCTTTTATAGAAGCTGAATATTTGTCTTATATATATATATATATCGTTTACATTATAAACGAGATATGGCAAGGGAATTTAAATCAGTAAATTCTCTGAGAAATATTTATTTTGGTAAATTTTATATTTATTTTGTATTTTTAGTATATTTTCACAAAATTAAATTTTCATCCCCAATTCACAATAAACTGTGAGAAAATTTTTTGGTCCTTAAATATGTCTAGGTTTTTCTTCTTTCTTTTGATATATTTTCGTCAAAATTTCATGTATAATACATTAATACTATAATGTAGGAAAAATTTTAAATAAATCAGATACACAGATAGTCTAATAATTTTAACTGTAAATTTAAATTATAATGTATTTATCTCATCCAGTGACAGATGCAGAAAATTTTGACAGTGGAATTAAAATATATATAACAAAATAATAATTTTTATAATAAAAATATTATGTATACATAAAAATCAGCTATCAAATTATCTATTAATCATTATATATTTGTGTATAAATGCATGTATTGTTTAACTCATTTAAATTTATATTTTGTATTTCAATATATATATATACAAGTGATTATTTTTTATGTACATATAATATGAAATTGCTATAATTATATTTTGTTATTATAAAATATGGTTAGTTTTTAATTATCTAATTTATAAAGTAAAACATTAAAATAATAATTTAAATAATAATGTAATACCCTCACTATCAGAATATCACGCTTCCGGCTACGCCACTCTGATAGCAAGAGGTATTACGACGACTTCATAAATTTAATAATAAAATATGAGCCTTTGACTCGAAACCGTGTCGCTATTTTATTTGAAAAACCGGAAGAAATACTTTTACAATAAAACAAACAAGCATATACATAAACAAAACTTCTTACTCACGTAACTTATACATATTATATACATACAAATCATACAACTCCTATCCCTCTTACAAAATTATAATATTAATGGCAAGGGAAGAATAATAATAACTAAACTAATACATCTATATTGCAAAGTTAAACTAAAAAAAATCTTCATAAGCTTCTTCGTCCGTTTCCTGAAAAGAGAAGTCTGTAGGGGTGAGAACATCATCCTCGAAAGGGTTCTTAGTATAAAATTTTTAAGAATAGCCGTAAGAAGATATTGTAATTAAAACTATTTTCAAAACATAGTGATTATCAACCTACGGCAGCGGGTTTCGGGCGACAGAGGCGGTGTGGAGTGATGAGGAAAAATAGTTGGTAAAGAATTTCACATAAATAAGCGCGTTGCAAGTACAGTTCTAAACCGACAATTGAACCTCAATCAAATTTAATTTGTTTGTCACAAATACAAACCCAATAAAAATAAACCGAAGTATTTAAATCTCGGGTCATCTCTCAAGGAATTGCAGGGAGGTGTACTTATAATTGGTTATGGAAAAGTATATTTTTGGGATTTTTAAATGTTGAACAAAGGATGTAAAATGACAATAAAATAAACTAAAAACTAAGAAAATCTCTTAGTAAGGATTGATAATTAGAAGTCCTATCCTAATTATCATTATCAATTGTGATGGTAATTGTCTTTTACTTTCACTTAGTTAACCTCTAACAATGGAGGAAAGTCAAGTGAGTAAAATCAACTTAACTTCACAAGTTCTAATCAAAGATTACATTTGGTGAAGCCTAAGCCAACTAGCAATTATCAATTACCAATCAACAAAAGAGTTTTGATAACTCAAGAGTTTCTAATTGATCAATCCAAGTTAAAAATGTAAAAGTCTAATTTGAAATCCAACCAAGCATTTTATCAAACACTTGGAAGGCGCAAAATAAAAACATAGAGAATTAATAAGAGATAATAAAATCAAAACAACCAATTGCAAGCATTAATGACTAACAATTAAAGAGATTAACAATAAACATAGAAAACACAAATTGCATTAGAAGAATTCAAATGTAACAATAGCTCATAAACATGAAAATGGTGAAAAGGGAAATAACAAGGGAGGAAGATGAACTAAATTGCTTGAACAAATAAAAGTAAGAGAAAACTAAATTAAAGTAAAATTGAACATGAACCTAAGGAGAATTTGAAAGAGAAATCCTAAAACCTAGAGAGAGGATAGAGAGAGGAGAAAGCTTCTCTCTCTAGAAAACTACATCTAAAATCTCAAATTATCCAAAAGCGAATGAATGAGAAGTGAATTTCCAATCTGCCCACTCTGCAGCCTCTAAACTTCATTTTCGGGCTTGAAACTGGGCCAAAAATAGCACAGAAATTGCCCCCAATGATTTCTGATACGTGCAGGACGCGGCTCTATCACGCGTACGCGTCGCCCACGCATCGCGTCGCTTGTCTGCCGCTCTATCCATGCGTTACGCGTCATCCACGTGTATGTATCGCCTAACAGAAAGGTAACTATGGCAAATTGATAATCATTTCGAAGCCCCGTATGTTAGCTTTCTAAGGCAACTGGAACCGCCTCATTCGGACCTCTATAGCTCAAGTTATGATCGATTTAATACGAAGAGGTCAGGCTTGACTGCTTTGCAATTCCTTCAATTTCTTGTATTCCTTCCACTTTTGCATGCTTCCTTTCCATCCTCTAAGCCACTCTTGCCCTATAAACCTTGAAAAAACTTAACAAACATATCATGGCATCGAATGGTAATAAGAGAGGATTAAAATTAGCAAAATTAAGGCCAAAGAAGCATGTTTTCAATCATAGCACAAAATCACGAAGGAAAATGTAAAATATGCGATTTCTATGAATAAGTGTGAGAATAATGGATAAAATCCACCAAATTAAGCACGAAATAAACCGTAAAATAGTGGTTTCTCAATCTCCCTACACTTAATCAACAATATCAAGAAGTTTTTTCTAGGGTTGTAATGGGGTTAGGGTCAAGGTAGGATTGTATTTGGTCAAGTGGACTAAAATCTGAATCCTTGATTAACATAACATTCCCACCTAACTTAAGACAATCCATGTAATCAGAATATAGGATCTACTACCCATTAACTATCTTTTGTCACCCATGCATGCATCCCAAATATGAGTATAGTACATATGCATTGCTACCACCATTTATTTTGGGGCATTTTATCCCCTTTTTTTTTCTTTTTCTTCTTTTTTTTTTTCGTTTTCTTTTTCTTTTCTTTTGTTTTTCTCAATGCATATGATTAAGGTATTGGATGAAAGAATATGTGCTCAACTATTTTTTTTCATGTTTTCATTAAAGATATATAATACCCAATTTCAAAACCAAATGTTTCCAAACCCAATTTTCCCACACTTAAATCATGAATACTTTCACTAGTCTAAGCTAACCAAGAATTCAAATTAAGGACATTATTATTTTTTTGCTTAAAGTTAGTGATGTGCTAAAACAAAGAATATATGGGGTAAAATAGGCTCAAAATTGGTTTGCAAAGGATAATGAAAAGGTAAGGCCATATGGGTATGTAAGCTATAGTGAAACAAGGCCTCAATCACATAAGTGCATGCATACATTACACAATGGAAATATAGAGTTAAGCAAGATAAAGATCACAATTTTAGAGAGAACAACACACACTAAAAGAATAAAATATTGGTTGATAAGATGCAACCAATCAAATAGGCTCAAAATCTCACTAGTGTTGTGTGTTCGAGCTCTAAAACTATGTTCAAGAATAAATTTCTTCAATCAATTTTAACAAAAGTTTTAATTCAAATTAGTGAAATTCTCTAAAATAGTTTATTGAAAAGAAAATCATTACTTTCACCAAGTAGTACTTAAATGCAAATAATTAACTACACATGCAATCTATCATGCAATGCAAAAACTAAGTAACAAAGAAAATGAAAAATAAGTGTTGAAAAGAAAGTAACTAACTCACGGAAGTCGGTATCGACCTCCCCACACTTAAAGATTACACCATCCTCGGTGCATGAAAATGGTGTTTAAGTGGACGGATGGCTCCAACTGATGCTTTTTCTCAAAAGATTGTGCACAGGAACTCGTTTGTCGCTCCATTTAGAAGTCTTCCGTTTTTCTTCTTGGTGGCAATCCTGAAAGAAGAGGAAAAAGGAAGAAGAATAACCCACGAACAAAGATATGAAAAGAAATACAATATATGTGGGCTATTGCCAAACAATAAGGTTCTCAACTACATGGTAGCTACAACATGCAAGTGAGGAAACAATGGAAGTACATGGCATGTCAACTAAATAGCAAACAAGTTAAGAAGCACCCAAAATAATGCAAGAAATATGCCACAGTTGAGTAAGAAAATTTTGACACCAATGTGAAAACAACAATTATAGAAAAGAAAAGGAGAAGAAACAATAAAGTTAAAAAGCCATGAATGCGGGTATGCAGATGTAACAAATAGAAGAAAAGAAAGGGAATAAGGATGAGAGGGGATGAGAAGAAAGTGGGAAAGGAGGGGAAAGAATGAGATAGGAGAGAAGAAAGAAGAAAGAAATGAAAAACATGACGCAATGCGTGCGCGCAGGTCACGCGTGCGTGTGAAAACAGAAACAGCCATGCGAGGTGTACGCGTCGTCCATGCGTACGCGTGGATGGCCAAAAATGAACACTGACGCGTGACCGTCGGTCACGCGTACGTGTGACTACTTGCGCGATTCCAGCACCATACTCGCACAACTCTCTGTTCAATGTGGGTATTTACGCCGATTTTTCATTCCACGTGTACGCGTGATCGACGCTTATGCGTGAATTGACAAAACTGCATGCGACGCGTATGCGTGGGTCACACGTATGCGTGGGGTGGCTTGTGCACCAAGCACCCCTCCCGCACAGTTCCAGCGTAACTCTCTGTTCAACTCGATAGAGAGCGAAATTCACATCGACGCGTACGTGTGGGTCACGCGTATGCGTCACATCCCTCTTTTTTTTTAAAGCAAAATAAAGATAAACATGCAGAACTGGAAATGGATACTAATATTAATAAAATAAAACTAATAAACAGGAAAGATCATACCATGGTGGGTTGTCTCCCACCTAGCACTTTTAGTTAAAGTCCTTAAGTTGGACATTTGGTGAGTTCCTTGTCATAGTGGTTTGTGCTTGAACCCGTCCAGGAATCCCCACTAATGTTTGTACTTCCAATAGCCTCTGGAGTCACAAACTAGGGGCATATAGCTTTCAAGCAAGTTAAAGCAAGTGACAAGGCCCCAAGAGTATTGATTGCTAGAATAAATTCTGGGGTCCCAAACCTTGCTTTTGCACCCGTCTTCGTGTTGATCATCATTGTTCCAACCGGGTAGCAAGCAATCTGAATTCTCAATGAAGTACCCAAACGACTTCCTAGACCCATTCAATCGAGCTTTACACCAACCTTTGCATTTAGACTTTGAGCTCCCAACCATAACGAACCTAGGATTGTGTTACCAACCACTAACCATCTCTCTTTCATATTCAAGTGGGATTATAAAGCTTAGAGATAAGAGGTTTACCCACTTGAATGAAAGGATGGATGGTGATGGCTTGGGGAGAGGTGTTTCCAATGGCCTTACAAGCTCCACTCCCTTGTACTCTTCTTTGAATTCTTCCACCTTCTTGCAAGCCTCTTCAACTTCAACCGCGTCCTGATCAAATTCTTCTAATTCTTTCCCGTCACAAAAGTCATAAGTTGGAGGTTGAGAAAAGTCTACCTCAACATCATTTTCAGATTCACTTGGAGAAGGTTCTTCAAACTCAAGGGGTTCAATTGCGGGTGCAAGTTCATCATTATTAGGATGGTTTGATTTATGATCATCATCACCAAGGAAACTTGCCTCTTGATCTATTCCGTCCAATTCTTCATAAGGAACATGCCTTGGATGTTGTGCACTATCCTCCTCAACATCAATTTCAAGCTTCTTGGCAGAATTCTCTACAACTCTCGATTCCCATGGAAGTTCAGCATCTCCTAAGTCTTCAACCACTTCTTCCTCTGCAATAATTACGGCTTCCTCCAGTTATTCTAGTACAAAATCGAACTCCTCCTTGATGACTTCTAGCTCTTCACAACTTTCTTCATCTTCAAGGGTCTCTACTTCCTCCACCTTATAGGTCTCCTCTTGCTTCTTTTGAAGTATGGATGCATGAATCTGATCCACTAAGTCCCTTAGACGATCTCTTCTCTCTTGTTCCATGTGACTAGCATAATTGGGATCGTGTTGCTCATGCATTGATGGATGTGGGTGCTCTTCCATGGAGGGTGGTGATGGGATGGAGAGATCATTATGTGGTTGAAAAGGAAGTGCACTAGAGCTTGAGGGTTAAATATTGGGGATAAATGATGGATCCATGCGGGATATAAGAGCTTGGATTGAATTTTGAAGGTCTATTTGCCGTTGAAGCAATAAAGTGAGAGAATCATCCATTGGGGGTTGGGGTGGATAGGAGGGTTCATTATTTTGGAGAAAGGGTTCATAATAGGAAGGTGGTTCTTCTTGGTAAGGGCATGGAGATGGTGAATATTGAGGTGGTGGTTCTTGGGAGTAATTATGTTGGAATAGGGGTGGTTCTAAGTATGGTTCATAGGGCTCGTAGGGTGATTGGTATGGTGGGTAAGGGTTAGTGTCATATGGAGGTGTTTGGTGGTAAGGGGCTGGTGGTTCAAAATTATGTTGGGGAGGGGATTCATAGGCATATGGTGGTGGTTATTGATAATCAAGAGGGTGTTCACCATAGCCATTATCATGGTATGCTTCTTGGAATGGCTCTTGGTCATAGTATGTTGGTGGAGGTTGTTGCCATGAAGGTTGTCCATAAGCTTGCGGTTCCTCCCACCTTTGATTGTCCCATCCTTGATGCATGTTCTCATTGTAGCTTCCATTTCCTACAACTTAATTTGAACCAAACTCATAGCCAAAGGGGTGAGAATTCATAGTAGAAAATAAAAACAAAAACTAATAAAAATAAGCAACTAAGTCCTAAAAACTAACAAACAAGTAAAAAGTAAATATTTACAATAACCAATAATAAGGCACACGTTTGTAATTCCCCGGCAACGGCGCCAAAAATTTGATGGGAGAAAAATAGTCGGTAAAGAATTTCACATAAATAAGCGCGTTGCAAGTACAGTTCTAAACCGACAATTGAACCTCAATCAAATTTAATTTTTTTGTCACAAATACAAACCCAATAAAAATAAACCGAAGTATTTAAACATTGGGTCATCTCTCAAGGAATTGCAAGAAGATGTACTTATAATTGGTTATGGAAAAGTATATTTTTGGGGTTCTTAAATGTTGAACAAGGGATGTAAAATGACAATAAAATAAACTAAAAACTAAGAAAAGCTCTTAGTAAGGATTGATAATTAGAAGTCCTATCCTAATTATCATTATCAATTGTGATGGTAATTGCCTTTTGCTTTCACTTAGTTAACCTCTAACAATGGAGGAAAGTCAAGTGAGTAAAATCAACTTAACTTCACAAGTTCTAATCAAAGACTATATTTAGTGAAGCCTAAGCCAACTAGCTATTATCAATTACCAATCAACAAAAGAGTTTTGATAACTCAAGAGTTTCTAATTGATCAATCCAAGTTAAAAACGTAAAAGTCTAATTTGAAATCCAACCAAGCATTTTATCAAACACTTGGAAGGCGCAAAATAAAAACATAGAGAATTAATAAGAGATAATAAAATCAAAACAACCAATTGCAAGCATTAATGACTAACAATTAAAGAGATTAACAATAAACATAGAAAACACAAATTGCATTAGAAGAATTCAAATGTAACAATAACTCATAAACATGAAAATGGCGAAAAGGGAAATAACAAGGGAGGAATATGAACTAAATTGCTTGAACAAATAAAAGTAAGAGAAAACTAAATTAAAGTAAAATTGAACATGAACCTAAGGAGAATTTGAAAGAGAAATCCTAAAACATAGAGAGAGGATAGAGAGAGGAGAAAGCCTCTCTCTCTAGAAAACTACATCTAAAACCTCAAATTATCCAAAAGTGAATGAATGATAAGTGAATTTTCATTCAGCCCACTCTGCAGCCTCTAAACTTCATTTTCGGGCTTGAAACTAGGTCAAAAATAGCCTAGAAATTGCTCCCAGCGATTTCTGATACGTGCAGCACGCAGCTCTGTTACGCGTACGCGTCGTCACGCGTATGCGCCGCTTGTCTACCGCTCTATCCATGCGTACGCGTCACCTAACAGCAAGGCAACTATGATAAATTGCATATCATTTTGAAGCCCCGTATGTTAGCTTTCCAAAACAACTAGAACCGCCTCATTCGGACCTCTGTAACTAAAGTTATGATCGATTTAATACGAAGAGGTCAGGCTTGACAGCTTTGCAATTCCTTCAATTTCTTGTATTCCTTCCACTTTTGCATGCTTCCTTTCCATTCTCTAAGCTATTCCTGCCCTATAAACCCTAAAAACACTTAACAAACATACCATGGCATCGAATGGTAATAAGAGAGGATTAAAATTAGCAAAATTAAGGCCAAAGAAGCATGTTTTCAATCATATCACAAAATCAGGAAGGAAAACGTAAAACATGCAATTTCTATGAATAAGTGTGAAAATAATGGATAAAATCCACTAAATTAAGCACAAAATAAATCGTAAAATAGTGGTTTATCAATCTCCCCATACTTAAACATTAGCATATCCTCATGCTAAGATTAAGAGAAGCTATAAAGGAAGTGAAGAAGAATGGTAGAATGTATGAAATGCAACCTATCTATATGAATGCAACTAAATGCTACGTGCTTTTACCTACTTGGTTAAAAGTAAATCGAATTCTCCAAGACAAACATAAACTGGATTCCACTAATTCAAATCACAAAATAAAGTACAAGTAAACTTGCAAGAAGAAAGCTTGTGAAAGCCGAGAACAAAGAATCGAGCATCGAACCCTTACCGGAAGTGTATACACTCTAATCACTCAAGTGTTTAAGGTTCGATTCTCTCAATTCTCTACTAATCTTGCCTTCTAAGACTTCCTTTTCTTCTACCAATCAACAAAAATTTGATGCACCAATACACATATTAAGAGGTTTTTTCAAGGGTTGTAATGGGGTTAGGGTCAAGGTAGGATTGTATTTGGTCAAGTGGACTAAAATCTGAATCCTTGATTAACATAAGCTTCCCACCTAACTTAAGACAATCCATGTAATCAGAATATAGAATCTACTACCCATTAACTATCTTTTGTAACCCATGCATGCATCCCAAATATGAGTATAGTACATATGCATTGCTACCACCATTTATTTTGGGGCATTTTGTCCCTTTTTTTTATTTTTTTTGTTTTTTTTCTTTTCTTGTGTTTTTCTCAATGCATATGATTAAGGTATTAATGAAAGAATATGTGCTCAACTATTTTTTTTTTCACGTTTTCATTAAAGATATATAATACCCAATTTCAAAACCAAATGTTTCCAAATCCAATTTTCCCACCCTTAAATCATGAATACTCTCACTAGTCTAAACTAACCAAGGATTCAAATTAAGGACATTATTATTTTTCAGCTTAAAGTTAGTGATGTGCTAAAATAAAGAATAAATGGGGTAAAATGGGCTTAAAATTAGTTTGCAAGGGATAATGAAAGGATAAGGCCATATGGGTATGTAAGCTATAGTGAAACAAGGCCTCAATCACATAAGTGCATGCATACATTAAACAATGGAAATATAGAGTTAAGCAAGACAAAGATCACAATTTTAGAGAGAACAACACACACCAAAAAAAATAAAATATTGGTTGATAAGATGTAACCAATCAAATAGGCTCAAAATCTCACTGGTGTTGTGTGTTCGAGCTCTAAATCTATGTTCCAGAATAAATTTCTTCAAGCAATTTTAACAATAGTTTTAATTCAAATTAGTGAAATGCTCTAAAATAGTTTCTTGAAAAGAAAATCATTACTTTCACCAAGTAGTACTTAAATGCAAACAATTAACTACACATGCAATCTATCATGCAATGCAAAAACTTAGTAACAAAGAAAATGAAAAATTGGTATTGAAAAGAAAGTAACTAACCCACGGAAGTCGGTATCGACCTCCCCACACTTCAAGATTGCACCATCCTCGGTACATGCAAATGGTGTGTAAGTGGACGAGTGGCTCCAACTGATGCTTTTTCTCAAAATATTGTGCACATGAACTCGTTTGTCGCTCCATTTAGAAGTGTTCCGTTTTCCTTCTTGGTTGCCATCCTGAAAGAAGAGGAAAAAGGAAGAAGAATAACCCACGAACAAAGATATGAAAAGAAATACAATATATGTGGGCTATTACCAAACAATAAGGTTCTCAACTATATGGTAGCTACAACATGCAAGTGAGGAAACAATGGAAGTACATGGCATGTCAACTAAATAGCAAACAAGTTAAGAAGCACCCAAAATAATGCAAGAAATATGCAACAGTTGAGTAAGAAAATTTTGACACCAATGTGAAAACAACAATTATAGAAAAGAAAAGGAGAAGAAACAATAAAGTTAAAATGCCATGAATGCGAGTATGCAGATGTAACAAATAGAAGAAAAGAAAGGGGATATGGATGATAGGGGAGGAGAAGAAAGTGGGAAAGGAGGGGAAAGAAGGAGATAGGAGAGAAGAAAGAAGAAAGAAATGAAAAACATGACACGGCGCGCGCGCAGGTCTTGCATGCGCATGAAAATAGAAACAGCCATGCGAGGTGATGTGTCCATATTTTCCGATGTATTTTGACTTGATTTAGATAGATTCTAGTACATGAACTCACACTTAAGCATTAAAATAGCATACTTTTGTGTTTGATCCTTAATTTGGTCCTAAATGTGAAAACATGCGTTTTAATACTTAGATTAGTGATTTTTAATTCCACTTTTATGTCATTCGATGCTGTGATATAGTTTGTGAGTGATTTCAGGCCTTGGAGGCAAGAATGGATAGCCAAAAGTGGAAGAAAGCATGTACAAGGGAGAAAACATGAAGAAAACAAGGAAAAGCACACACAACGAAGTGTGCGTGCGCACAGCCTTGCGTGCGCGCGCACAAGCGAGAATTTTCACGTGTGCGTACGCACAGGTCAATTTTCAGCCACGTGTGTGGACGCACACGTCTGTGCGTCTGCACAGGTCCCAACACGTGATTTCATTAATGATGCACGTGCTTCGCGATTTCTGAGTCCTCTTGGCCCATTTTGGAAGGCTGGAATGCTGTTTTGGAGTGCTATATGAAAGAGAATTCATCACTTATGAAGGGGGCCTCACTTAGATAGTTTGAGAGAGTAATTAGGAGTAGGAGTAGGAGTAGTGTAGCATTGCTCTCTTAGGGTTTATGCAATTTTCATTGTAGCATTTTATAGCAAGCTTTGATCTTTCATTTTGCTTCTTTAATTGTAAGTACTCTCAATTTCCTCTTCAATTAAAGCACTTTTACTTTCATTTCCTCTTGGTTCAAGTTACTTTGTTCATATTTGCAATTTTGTGTTTCTTGAAGTTTTGATCAATAAATTTTATGTTTCATGCTTCCTTTATGTTTGATTGCTTGTTTATGTTTGGTTTTGTTGATAGTTGGTTATAGTTTTCCATTTTACTTTGCAATTTACCATGTTTTACTTTTATGCATACAAGGTGTTTGTGAAAATACCAACTCTAGATTTTGAGTAGATTTTCCCACCTTGGCTTGTGGCTTGTGGTAATTATTGGGTAGTTAGTTGACTCTTGTTTCCATTGACGCTAGCCTTTTATCAACTAGTTTGGTAAGTTGGTTAGGACTTATGGATTAAGGTCAATTATGCTTGCTTGACTTACTCCTCGATGGTTGGAGTTGACTAGGCAAGATTGACTCATCATAATTACCATAGTTGTGGTTATGGCGATGATAGGATTCCTTGGATACTCATTCCCAAGTCAAGGATCTTTTATTGCATTTATAGCATTTTCACTAGTTTTGATCCTATTTACCTTTGCTTGCATTAATTTCCAATTTTGATTATTGCTTAGTTCTTTTAATCTTTTGTTCTTTGATTACAAAACCCCTTTTGTTCTCTTCACAGCCGAAAGAAGTAACATTTCATTTGCATTCCTAGGGAGAACGACCCGAGGTTTCATTACTCTCGGTTTATATTTTGTATTGGATTTATTATTTGATTGATGTTCAATTGTTGGGTTTGGACTATACATGCAACGGACAATTTCTACTTTTAGTGTGAAAATCCAAACCCGTCCAATTGGGCTTCGTCAAATTTGGTGCCGTTGCCGGGGAATGCAAACGGTGTTATATCTTTTGGTTGTTGTCAATATGTTAATAGTGTAAATAGCTCTTTTTGGTTGTTTGTTTACTTTTGTTAGTAGGTTTTTGTTTATATTTTCTTGATGACTTTTTCACACCATCACCACAATGCACCCCAATGGAACCCAAACGCTTACCTTCATAGTCACCAATCTTACACACCATTCCCTCACTACATACAAAACCAAAACCCTTACCCTCATGAGTTTGATTGTCAACCTTCATCACCTCAATTTTCATCTTCACATATGGATCAAGCCACACAAGAAGTACTTTTCATGCTCATTCAAGAGCAACTAGAGTTCCGGAAGAAGCAAGAGCAAATCATGTCTACCTTAGCAAAAGCTTTGGGTCATTTAGCTTCATTACGTTCATGCCACAAGAAAGAAATTCTAGTAGATGAATGTATGAAACCAAGTGACAAGTGTGGAGTGAAAGAAGAATCACAAATTCAAGTAGAAGATGTCAAGTCACAACATGAAGTGCAAGAGGAGATAAGTGAAGAGTGGGTAGGAATTGATCAAAAGGATTCCATCTTTCAAGATTTTTTGTCCAACTTGGATAATTCTTTCTATGACCTTCATGAACCTCCCTTATTGGAATTGGAAGGAGATGTTGATGTGGACTTCACACAACCTCCAATTTTTGACTTGAGTGATGATGAAGAAGATTCAAAAGAGGTTGAGGAAAATTGTAGTTGCCAAGAAGTGAAAGCATTTATGCAAGAGCGAATTAAGTGGGTGAAGAATTCTCTAACAAGCTTTCTAGCCCCACATCAATATGCCGTTTTAGAAATAGATGGTCAACTTCAGACCTTTCTTGGAATAGTGGATGGTGAAGAGACGAATGTTAATTGGCAAGAAAAAGGAATGTTCATCAAAGGATCACAACTTAACATTTGGAGCTCAATTTTGGTGCAAGCGTCAATTTAGTGGATTCCGGGGAGTGCACAAGCATATCAATGGTGATAGAAAAACTCAAATATGGGATCCGGGCATTAATTTCAAGAATTAATACTTAAGGATCCTAGTTACTAGCTTGAAGTCTCTTATGAGTTTAATGCAATCTAATTGGGACCCCGGAGGTCAAATCAATAGCAAACTTGGTTGGAGATTCAAGGAGGAGTGGAAGCATAAGCTGCCCTAACAAGGATCTCCTCACCAAGCCCAACTTAGGACTATAAAACAAAGTGCTAGGTGGGAGATACCCCACCATGGTAATATCCTTCTAACTTTCTCTCTTTTAACTTTTATTTCATGAATAATTTGGCTATTTTGTTTGGTTGGTTAGATTTCTTTTGATGTTTGTTAAGCAATTTTGGTGAAATAATGTGTTTTTGGGAGTTTTGTGATGTTTTGGGACTTGAAAACCTGTTTTAGATGTCATGTTTGATGCCTTGGAGGCATAATTTTTGTTGCAGAAACAGAGACCTGTGCGTACGCACAGCCTTGTGCGTCTGCACAATTCCCCTGTTTTTCAGTTCCTGTGCGTCCGCACAGTAGCGTGCGCACGCATGACCCTCAACACTCCCTCTGTCCGCAGCACGCGCACGGCTTGTGCGTGTGCACACCACCTTCTTTTTCCCTTCTGTGCGACCGCACACGGGTGTGCGGCCGCACACGCCCCTCTTCTTCTTCTACCCAACCCTCTTTCCTCTCCCGTGCGCTCGCACACCCTCCTGTGTGGCCGCACAGGACGCGTTTCACCTTCTGCTCACAGCGTCCGCACGACCCTGTGCGCGTGCATACCCCTTCTTTCTCCCCTGTGCGCGTCCGCACACGACCTTGTGCGTCCGCACAGGTCACTTTTTTAACGTTAATTCGAAAAGGGGGTACTCTCGCACTTCAGTTCCAAACCCCCCCAACCTTTCTTCTTCTTCTCTCAGAACCCAACCCCTCCTCTTCATACCACCAATCCTCCACCCCGTGACTAAACACGGCCGACGACCACCACGCCCTCGCCGTCACACACTCTCTCTCCTTCTTTCTTTTTCTTTCTTCTCTCTCTTCTACATTTTCCTTCTCTCTTCCCTGTCTCTGCCTCCGCACCAGCGCCCAGCCCTAGGCCGCGCATCCTTGTTCCGGCGAGCAACCGCCAGTGGCGGCGGACCCCTGTGCCGCTGCGCCCCTCTCTGTCTCACCCTCACCTTCCTTCAATCCTTCTTCTTCTGCATTACAGGTTCAAGCCCTGTTTCCCTGCCCTATTTCATTTATTTTCGGCTTCTTTTTACTGCTTCTCTTTGATTCTGCTTTTTAATTCTGTTTTAGTTCCTAGGTGGTTTTAGGTTAGATGATTTCTAATTTTCTGGATTGAATGTGGATGTTGATACTGGCTGAGCATTTTGGATTATTTTCTGGACTGAGTATTGTTATCACTAAACTGTAGATGCTACTATTGATGAACTGTGATTGCTGCCTCTAAATTCTGCACATCTTAGGCTTGATAAATTGCTTGAATGGGGTTTTGATTCAATTTTTATGTCTGATCATCATAAATTTTGAATTTTCTTCCATTCTGCATTATTACTTCATACTTGTGCAACTTTCTGCTAAATATTGCCTGCATGAGATGATTTGGTTTATGCACTATGCTTTTGCTGAAACATTAACCTGGAATTTACATTACCTTGGAAATTCTATTATCTGATGTCAATCTTTTTGCTGAGCATATCATCCCTTGCTGATTCACTGCATTATATGCTGACTGCCAAACCATTTTGTTTTAAACCAAACTAGCTTGAATATTATCCGTCTTCAATTCTGTTTAGCGCTTTTTGCAGCAGTACATATAATGTTTGTTTGGTGAATTGACTAACTGCTTATTCATGTGCTCTTAAATATAAATGATCATGTACAATTACTTGTCCCTTGTAAATCTTTTTGAGCAATGAATCTAATTCCAATTGACATTGCTTTTGGGAACAAGGATTTGCTATGTGACCATTTTATTACTTTATTTTATGAATAAGCGAGTACTTTAAATTTCCAAGTTGATTATTGCCTTTTGCGTATAAATTTTTTTTTATAACATTGTGAATTCAAATGCAACAAGGTAATAATCAATTTCTTCCAACTCAATTCACATACATCATGCACCTAAATCTTGTGTATGCTTTAATTTTTGTTCACTCATTGATTTATCACTTAGGTTGCCTGATCTTGGGAAAACACATTTCTTTTGAGCATTTAACTATTTTATACATGTTTTCTCCTGATTGATGTTTGTTTATCTGACTGGCTTTTAATTTAACTGAAAGAGTGGTTGTGGAAGATGTTTTCTTGTTGTTACCCCCATTTTTTTGAAGAAAGAGTTGAATTGGTTAGTTATCCAGTAAAGTAACTGTTTCCTTCTTCTTTCTATGATTTTATCTGTTTCCCTGAGTTGTATTCTATTTTTATCTTTTTCAGGATGGCTCGAAAGGGAAAGTAGAAAGCCAATCCTTTGGCTCGTCCTCCTCCCGTGCTGCCAAGTGACCATCCAGACACTTTCATTAATTCTGAGGCCCAAGAACAATATAAGAAGCTAGAAAAGCGCGCCTTTCATGATGAGAGGAAGCTAAGCCTGCCTGAGAAATATGTGGATGCGATCCTTAACAGAATAAATTTTTATCATTGGGGATTCGTAAAATCCGACCCGGTGGAAGTAATTAAACACCAGGTCAAGGAATTTTACGCAAATCTCCTAAAGAGGGATGCCCAAATTGTTTTTCTAAGAGGTGTCATCTTGGACACCTCTAATACTGCTTTAGAGGCCCTCTTGGATATTCCGCATATTCCTCCAGCTCGAGATGCTTACACTCAAATAATGACGGACGTGACAACGGGCAAGATTTCTTTGGATGCGGTCCTGGAAAAGATTGGCCAGTCTGAGGCTAGATGGGATACAGCAAAGGAAAGCAACCGGTCACATTGACGTTGAGCATTGCGTGCACTGATCTCAATCCAGAGGCAAGGATCTGGCAGCAGATCATTGCCGATTACATTCTTCCGAGCATGCATGCCACGCATATCCGAGTCTGGGTGGCAATTTTGTTATGGGCCATTCTGGAGGGGAAGAGGATCTCTGTTCTTCCCCTTACCAGAGAGTCGATGATGAAGGTGAACCAACAGCTGAAATTCAACATTCCCTTTCCATCACTCATCACCAGATTAGCAGCTCTATCTGGTGTAGAGAGACGCCTAACAGACCGGACGTCTGTCTACATTAGTAAGCAGCCATTTCTGCCATATAGAGATTATGACGGGCCGCCTCAGAAACAGAGAAAGATTACTGAGAATACATCAGCAGCAGCAGAGACTTCAGCACCTCCTACAGCACCCGCACCTATACCCCGACCTCAGATACCATATGAGCTGTGCCGAGAGATCCTTTAGGCCCTCCACCGATCTGAGCGCTGCAACACTCACCACTTCCAGTGGATAGTGGTGAAGTTTGAGGGTAGAGACCCTGGCCACCTCCTCTAGATACACCAGAGCCTGAGGCCGAGGAGCCTGCACTGAGGAGCTAGTAGCTGAAGCTGGCCAGGCAGTCGAGCATCCTGAGCAGAGACCATAGGAGCCCACGGCTGAGGAGGCAGTGGTTGAGAGAGCTGAGGAGCATAGAGCCGAGGAGCCGAGAGTTGAGGAGCTGGCAGCTGTAGCCGAGCCGAGAGCTGAGACAGCATCAGAGCCAGCTGGCCACACACTTGAGGAGCATCGAGCTGAGACCACCACATAGCCATCCAGTGCCATCATTATTTACCAGCATCATCACCACCCACCACCGCCAGGCGGTGGAGCTTCTCATGGATGATTCCCCCCGATTGATTTCTTTGGCTCTGAGGACAGTGCATGACTTAAGTGTGGGGGAGGATCTTCTATTTTTAGGTGTACTCTCCTGAACACTCTTATTTAGTTTATTTTGAGTTTTACTATGCTTTTTGTGGATATTTATAGTACTTTGACTTATACACTATTGTTTAGTATTTTTGGTATATATATATTAGTTGCTTCTAGTTATCTTTAGTATTGCATTTCTAGTTTTGGTATATATATTGCATCCTTATATTACTAGTATGTAGTATAGATATGGATTGTGATTGGATGATGTGAATAGCCTATGCCTAGTTTATCTTGATCCTAATTGTTCATGTTACTTTTTGCTTGTTGAAAATTAGGAAAAGAACTAGGAAATTTTGAAAAATTTTGCATCCATCACATCATACATACATATAGGAAATAATTTTGGTAAAAAACAACAAGGATTTCTAAGAATTTTTCAAGGGCATGCTATTGAATTGATTGAGAAAACTGTTTTCAAACTTGCTTGAATGATTTCTTTTTGGAACATAGAAGAGTAAAGAACAATAACCTTGTGAGTTTTTGAGCTATATTGAGTGGTTACACATTTTAACCACTAATTTTGTTCATTGTGTGATATATCTCTTAATTCTTTATTTCCTATGATTGATGTTTTGAATTGCATTGAACATGATTGAGGCCACCTTTGATAAAAGCTTACTTTACCCATATAGCCCTACCCTTGCATCTACCATTGTTAACCCCTTTTGAGCTTTATTTACCCCATTGTTCTTGATATTAGCACATCACAACCTTAAGCGGAAAACTATGATTTACCTTGGATTGTATCCTTGATTAGCTTAGGTTGAGGAGTGTGTTTCGTTTAAGTGTGGGGAAATTTTGGGAAACATTGGTAGCAAATAAAATTGTTTGATTTTGGGTATTCATTGAAAACTTTGGAAAATAGGTGCATCCATGTATGAGCTATTGAACCATATGCATTGTCTTTATTAAAAAAAAAGAAAAAAAAAACCCTTTATCATAAAAAGGGTGCAAAGTCACCTAAAAGGGTAAACAAACAAATAAGGAATTGCATATGGGATGTTTATCAGAAAAGTGATGCACCACTATTTCATGGTACATTCTGTACTTAATTGAGTGGATTTTATCCACTAAACTCACACTTATTCATATAATTCGCATGTTTTACATTTTCCTTCCTAATTTTGTGCTATTATTGAAAACATGCTTCTTTGGCCTTAAATTTGCTATGTTTAATCCTCTCTTATTACCATTCGATGTCGTGATATGTGTGTTAAGTTTTTTCAAGAATTACAGGGGAGGAATGGCTTAGAGGATGGAAAGGAAACATGCAAAAGGGGAAGGAATACAAGAAACTGAAGGAATTGCAAAGCTGTCAAGCCTGACCTCTTCATACTAATTCGACCATAACATGAGCTACAGAGGTCCAAATGAGATGGTTCCAGTTGCATTGGAAAGCTAACATCCAGGGCTTCAAAATTATATATAATTTGTCATAGTTGCCACGCTGTTAGGTGATGCGCACGTGTGGATCACAAGTACGCGTGACCTGGCAAAAATTCAATCCACGCGTACGCGTGGACGACGCGTATGCGTGACAGAGCCACATGCTGGACGTATTAGAAATTGCTGGGGGTGATTTCTGGGCTATTTTTGACCTAGTTTTCGGCCTAGAAAATATAGATTAAAGGCTACAGAGTGGGGAAATGCATTCATTCATTCACACAACTTTCATTCACATAATTTTAGGTTTTAAATGTAGTTTCTAGAGAGAGAGGCTCTCTCCTCTCTCTAGGTTTTAGGATTTCTCTTAGTTTTAGGTTTATTTATTCTCAATTCCAGGTTCAATGTTCCTTTAATTTAGTTTCTCTTCTACTTTTATTTGTTCTAGCATTCTAATTTATTTATTTTCCTTATTGATTACTTTATGTTGCCATTTGGTTTATGAATTCTCTTGTTAGATTTGATTTCTCTATTTAATGCAATTTGAGGTATTTCATAATTATTGTTCCTTCCTTCAATTTATGTTATTGATGTTTGCAATTGGTTGTTTAGATTTATTATCTCTTATTGCTTTTCTATGCTTTTATGTTGTGGTTTCCAAGTGTTTGATAAAATGCTTGAGAGGGTTTTAAGTTAGATTCTTATATTCTTGGCTTTGGTTGAGTAATTGGAGAATCTTGAGTTATCAAACTCCTTTGTTGATTGATAATTGAAAGTTACTAATTGATTTGGATCCCTTTAAAGCTAGTCTTTCCTTAGGAGTTGACTAGGACTTGAGGAATCAAATTGATCCATCCACTTGACTTTCCTTTATTCGGTAAGGTTAACTAAGTAGGAGCAATGGACAATTGATGTCACAATCGATAAGAATAGCTAGGATAGGACTTTTAATTTTCATACTTTGCCAAGAGTTTTCTTAGTTATTAATTTAATTTCTTGCTATTTTATTTCCTTGTTCCTTATTTCAAAAATCCAAAAAGATACTTTTCCAAAACCAATAATAAATACACCTCCCTGCAATTCTTTGAGAGACGACCCGAGGTTTGAATACTTCGGTTATTAATTTTATTGGGTTTACTTTAGTGACAACCAAAATTTTGTATGAAAGGATTATTGTTGATTTAGAAACTATACTTTCAACGAGACTTTAATTGTGAAATTCTTTACTAGCAACAATCCGTACGCGTATGCGTGGGTCACGCGTACGCGTCACATCCCTCTCTTTTTTAAAGCAAAATAAAGGTAAACATGCAGAACTGGAAATGGATACTGATATTAATAAAATAAAACTAATAAACCGGAAAGATCATACCATGGTGGGTTGTCTCGCACCTAGCACTTTTAGTTAAAGTCCTTAAGTTGGACATTTGGTGAGCTCTTTGTCATGGTGGCTTGTGCTTGAACTCGTCCAAGAATTCCCACCAATGTTTGTACTTCCAATAGCCTTCGAGGTCCCAAACTAGGCGCATACAGCCTTCATGCAAGTTAAAGCAAGTGACAAGGCCCCAAGAGTGTTGATTGCTAGAATGAATTTCGGGGTCCTAAACCTTGCTTTTGCACCCTTCTTTGTGTTGATCATCATTGTTCCAACCGGGCGGCAAGCAATATGAGTTCTCAATAAAGTACCCAAACGACTTCCTAGACCCATTCAATCGAGCTCTACACCAATCTTTGCATTTAGACTTTGAGCTCCCAACCATAACGAACCTAGGATTGTGTTGCCAACCACTAACCATCTCTCTTTAATACTCAAGTGGGATTTTAAAGCTTAGAGATAAGAGGTTTACCCACTTGAATGAAAGGATGGATGGTGATGGCTTGGGGAGAGGTGTTTCCAATGGCTTTACAAGCTCCACTCCTCTGTGCTCTTCTTTAAATTCTTCCACCTCCTTGCAAGCCTCTTCAACTTCAACCGCGCCCTGATCAAATTCTTCTAATTCTTCCCCGTCACTCAAGTCATAAGTTGGAGGTTGAGAAAAGTCTACCTCAACATCATTTTCAGATTCACTTGGAGAAGGTTCTTCAAAATCAAGGGGTTCAATTGCGGGTGCAAGTTCATCACTAGGATGGCTTGATTCATGATCATTATCACCAAGGGAACTTGCCTCTTGATCTATTCCATCCAATTCTTCATAAGGAACATGCCTTGGAGGTTGTACACTATCCTCGTCAACATCAATTTCAAGCTTCTTGGCGGAATTCTCTACAACTCTCGATTTCCATGGAGGTTCAGCATCTCCTAAGTCTTCAACCACTTATTCCTCTTCCATAATTACGGCTTCCTCCAGTTATTCTATTACAAAATCGAACTCCTCCTTGATGAAATCTAGCTCTTCACAACTTTCTTCATCTTCAAGGGTCTCTACTTCCTCTACCTTTTGAGTCTCCTCTTGCTTCTTTTGAAGTATGGATGCATGAATCTGATCCATTAAGTACCTTAGATGATCCCTCCTCTCTTGTTCCATGTCACTAGCATAATTGAGATCGTGTTGCTCTTGGATTGATGGATGTAGGTGCTCTTCCATGGAGGGTGGTGATGGGATGGAGAGATCATTATGTGGTTGAAAAGAAAGTGCACTAAAGCTTGAGGGTTGAATATTGGGGGTAAATGATGGATCCATGCGGGATATAAGAGCTTGGATTGAATTTTGAAGGTCTATTTGCCCTTGAAAACTAAAGTGAGAGAACCATCCATTGGGGCTTGGGGTGGATAGGAGGGTTCATTATTTTAGAGAAAGGGTTCATAATAGGAAGGTGGTTCTTCTTGGTAAAGGCATGGAGATGGTGAATATTGAGGTGGTGGTTCTTGGGAGTAATTATGTTGGAATGGGGGTGGTTCTAAGTATGGTTCATAGGGCTCGTAGGGTGGTTGGTATAGTGGGTAAGGGTTAGGATCATATGGAGGTATTTGGTGGTAAGGAGCTTGTGAGTATGGAGGTTCAAAATTATGTTGGGGAGGGAGTTCATAGGCGTATGGTGGTGGTTGTTGATAATCAAGAGGGTGCTCACCATAGCCATTATCATGGTATGCTTCTTGGAATGGCTCTTGGTCATAGTATGTTGGTGGAGGTTGTTGCCATGAATGTTTTCCATAAGCTTGCGGTTCCTGCCACCTTTGATTGTCCCATCCTTGATGCATGTTCTCATTGTAGCTTCCATTCCCTACAACATAATTTGAACCAAACTCATAGCCAAAGGGTTGAGAATTTATAGTAGAAAATAAAAACAAAAACTAATAAATATAAGCAACTAAGTCCTAAAAACTAACAAACAAGTAAAAAGCAAATATTTACAATAACCAATAATAAGGCACACGTTTGCAATTCACTGGCAACGGCGCCAAAAATTTGATGGGGGAAAAATAGTCGGTAAAGAATTTCACATAAATAAGCGCGTTGCAAGTACAGTTCTAAACCGAAAATTGAACCTCAATCAAATTTAATTTGTTTGTCACAAATAAAAACCCAATAAAAATAAACCGAAGTATTTAAACCTCGGGTCGTCTCTCAAGAATTTTCAGGGAGGTGTACTTATAATTGGTTATGAAAAAGTATATTTTTGGGGTTTTTAAATGTTGAACAAGGGATGTAGAATGATAATAAAATTAACTAAAAACTAAGAAAAGCTCTTAGTAAGGATTGATAATTAGAAGTCCTATCCTAATTATCATTATCAACTGTGATGGTAATTGCCTTTTACTTTCACTTATTTAATCTCTAACAATGGAGGAAAGTCAAGTGAGTAAAATCAACTTAACTTCACAAGTTCTAATCAAAGACTAGATTTAGTGAAGCCTAAGCCAACAAGTAATTATCAATTACCGATCAACAAAAGAGTTTTGATAACTCAAGGGTTTCTAATTGATCAATCCAAGTTAAGAACGTAAAAGTCTAATTTGAAATTCAACCAAGCATTTTATCAAACACTTGGAAGGCGCAAAATAAAAACATAGAGAATTAATAAGAGATAATAAAATCAAAACAACCAATTGCAAGTATTAATGACTAACAATTAAAGAGATTAACAATAAAAATAGAAAACACAAATTGCATTAGAAGAATTCAAATGTAACAATAGCTCATAAACATGAAAATGGAGAAAAGGGAAATAACAAGGGAGGAAGATGAACTAAAGTGATTGAACAAATGAAAGTAAGAGAAAACTAAATTAAAGTAAAATTGAACCTGAACCTAAGGAGAATTTGAAAGAGAAACCCTAAAACCTAGAGAGAGGAGAAAGCCTCTCTCTCTAGAAAACTACATCTAAAACCTCAAATTATCCAAAAGTGAATGAATGAGAAGTGAATTTCCATTCTGCCCACTCTGCAGCCTCTAAACTTCATTTTCGGGCTTGAAACTGGGCCAAAAATGGCCCAGAAATCGCCCCCAGTGATTTCTGATATGTGCAGTACGTGGCTCTGTCACGCGTATGTGTCACCCACGCACACGCGTCGCTTGTCTGCCACTCTATCCAGGCGTACGCGTGGGTCACACATACGCGTGGGGTGGCTTGTGCGCCAAGCACCCCTCCCGCACAGTTCCAGCAAAACTCTCTGTTCAATTCAATAGAGAGCGAAATTCACATCAACACGTACGCGTGGGTCACGCGTACGCGTCACATCCTTTTTTTTAAAGAAAAATAAAGGCAAACATGCAGCACTGGAAATGGATACTGATATTAATAAAATAAAACGAATAAACAGGAAAGATCATACCATGGTGGGTTGTCTCCCACCTAGCACTTTTAGTTAAAGTCCTTAAGTTGGACATTTGGTGAGCTCCTTGTCATGGTGGCTTGTGCTTGAATTCGTCTAAGAATCCCCACCAATGTTTGTACTTCCAATAGCCTCTGGGGTCCCAAACTAGGTGCATACAGCCTTCAAGCAAGTTAAAGCATGTGACAATGTCCCAAGACTGTTGATTGCTAGAATGAATTCCGGGGTCCTAAACTTTGCTTTTGCACCCGTCTTCGTGTTGATCATTATTGTTCCAACCGGGTGGTAAGCAATCTGAATTCTCAATGAAGTACCCAAATGACTTTCTAGACCCATTCAATCGAGCTCTACACCAACCTTTGCCTTTAGACTTTGAGCTCCCAACCATAACGAACCTAGGATTGTATTGCCAACCACAAACCATCTCTATTTCATATTCAAGTGGGATTATAAAGCTTAGAGATAAGAGGTTTACCCACTTGAATGAAAGGATGGATGGTGCTGGCTTGGGGAGAGGTATCTCCAATGGCGTTATAAGCTCCACTCCCTTGTGCTCTTCTTTGAATTCTTCCACCTCCTTACAAGCCTCTTCAACTTCAACCGCGCCCTGATCAAATTCTTCTAATTCTTCCCCGTCACTCAAGTCATAAGTTGGAGATTGAGAAAAGTCTACCTCAACATCATTTTCAGATTCACTTGGAGAAGGTTCTTCAAACTCAAGGGGTTCAATTGCGGGTGCAAGTTCATCACTAGGATGGCTTGATTCATGATCATCATCACCAAGGGAACTTGCCTCTTGATCTATTTCGTCCAATTCTTCATAAGGAACATGCCTTGGAGGTGGTGCACTATCCTCCTCAACATCAATTTCAAGCTTCTTGGCGAAATTCTCTACAACTCTCGATTCCCATGGAGGTTCAGCCTCTCCTAAGTCTTCAACCACTTATTCCTCTTCAATAATTACGGCTTCCTCCAGTTGTTCTAGTACAAAATCAAACTCCTCCTTGATGAAATCTAGCTCTTCACAACTTTCTTCATCTTCAAGGGTCTCTACTTCCTCTACCTTTTGGGTCTCCTCTTGCTTCTTTTGAAGTATGGATGCATGAATCTGATCCGTTAAGTCCCTTAGATGATCCCTTCTCTCTTGTTCCATGTCACTAGCATAATTGGGATCGTGTTACTCTTGGATTGATGGATGTGGGTACTCTTCCATGGAGGGTGGTGATGGGATGGAGAGATCGTTATGTGGTTGAAAAGAAAGTGCACTAGAGCTTGAGGGTTGAATATTGGGGGTAAATGATGGATCCATGCGGGATATAAGAGCTTGGATTGAATTTTGAAGGTCTATTTGCCCTTGAAGAAATAAAGTGAGAGAACC
Source organism: Arachis ipaensis (assembly GCF_000816755.2). Taxonomy (NCBI): domain Eukaryota; kingdom Viridiplantae; phylum Streptophyta; class Magnoliopsida; order Fabales; family Fabaceae; genus Arachis; species Arachis ipaensis. The sequence continues at coordinate 88,090,315 of NC_029790.2, forward strand.
ATCCATTGGGGCTTGGGGTGGATAGGAGGGTTCATTATTTTAGAGAAAGGGTTCATAATAGGAAGGTGGTTCTTCTTGGTAAAGGCATGGAGATGGCAAATATTGAGGTGGTGGTTCTTGGGAGTAATTATGTTGGAATGGGGGTAGTTCTAAGTATGGTTTATAGGGCTCGTAGGGTGGTTGGTATGGTGGGTAAGGGTTTGGGTCATATGGAGGTATTTGGTGGTAAGGGGCTTGTGAGTATGGAGGTTCAAAATTATGTTGGGGAGGGAGTTCATAGGCGTATGGTGGTGGTTGTTGATAATCAAGAGGGTGCTCACCATAGCCATTATCATGGTATGCTTCTTGGAATGGCTCTTGGTCATAGTATGTTGGTGGAGGTTGTTGCCATGAATGTTTTCCATAAGCTTGTGGTTCCTCCCACCTTTGATTATCCCATCCTTGATGCATGTTCTCATTGTAGCTTCCATTCTCTACAACATAATTTGAACCAAACTCATAGCCAAATGAGTGAGAATTCATAGTAGAAAATAAAAATAAAAACTATTAAAAATAAGCAACTAAGTCCTAAAAACTAACAAAAACTAACAAACAAGTAAAAAGCAAATATTTACAATAGCCAATAATAAGGGACACGTTTGTAATTCCCCGGCAACGGTGCCTAAAATTTGATGGAAAAAAATAGTCGGTAAAGAATTTCACATAAATAAGTGCGTTGTAAGTACAGTTCTAAACCGACAATTGAACCTCAATCAAATTTAATTTGTTGGTCACAAATACAAACCCAATAAAAATAAACCGAAGTATTTAAACGTCGGGTCGTCTCTCACGGAATCGCAGGGAGGTGTACTTATAATTGGCTATGGAAAAGTATATTTTTGGGGTTTTTAAATGTTGAACAAGGGATGTAAAATGACAATAAAAAAAAAACTAAAAACTAAGAAAATCTCTTAGTAAGGATTGATAATTAGAAGTCATATCCTAATTATCATTATCAATTGTGATGGTAATTGCCTTTTGCTTTCACTTAGTTAACTTCTAACAATGGAGGAAAGTCAAGTGAGTAAAATCAACTTATCTTCACAATCAAAGACTAGATTTAGTGAAGCCTAAGCCAACTAGAAATTATCAATTACCAATCAACAAAAGAGTTTTGATAACTCAAGAGTTTCTAATTGATCAATCCAAGTTAAGAACGTAAAATTCTAATTTAAAATCCAACCAAACATTTTATTAAACACTTGGAAGGCGCAAAATAAAAACATAGAGAATTAATAAGAGATAATAAAATTAAAATAACCAATTGCAAGCATTAATGACTAACAATTAAAGAGATTAACAATAAACATAGAAAACATAAATTGCATTAGAAGAATTCAAATGTAACAATAGCTCGTAAACATGAAAATGGCGAAAAGGGAAATAACAAGGGAGGAAGATGAACTAAAGTGCTTGAACAAATAAAAGTAAGAGAAACTGGGGTAAAAATAGCCCAGAAATCACCCCCAGCGACTTCTGATACGTGCAGCACGTGGCTCCGTCACGCGTACGCGTCGCCCACGTGTATGCGTCGCTTATCTACCACTCTATCCACTCGTACGCGTCATCCATGCATACGGATCACCTAACAGTAAGGCAACTATGGTAAATTGCATATCATTTCGAAGCCCCGGATTTTAGCTTTCCAACGCAACTAGAACTGCCTCATTCGGACCTCTATTGCTAAAGTTATGATCGATTTAATACGAAGAGGTTAGGCTTGACAGCTTTGCAATTCCTTCAATTTCTTGTATTCCTTTCTTTTTTGCATGCTTCCTTTCCATCCTCTAAGCCATTCCTGCCCTATAAACCTTGAAAACACTTAACAAACATATCATGGCATCGAATGATAATAAGAGAGGATTAAAATTAGCAAAATTAAGGCCAAAGAAGCATGTTTTCAATCATAGCACAAAATCAGGAAGGAAATGTAAAACTTGCGATTTCTATGAATAAGTGTGAGAATAATGGATAAAATCTACTAAATTAAGCACAAAATAAACCGTAAAATAGCGGTTTATCATGGAGCCCCGGCGAGAACCTCCGGTAGTGGCGACAGAGCCAGCTTCACGGACAACGACGCGGTTCGGCGACGGGTCAGGCTCACATCTCCTCCCTTCGTGGCTGAGCTCCGTTGTAGTTCTGTTTCCTCCCTCGCACGCCCTTCTCTCATGACGGAACAGTGGTGGCGACAGCATGGAGCACGGCGGTGAAGGCGCGGCCGTTCCAGGCACGCAACCTCACTCACTCGTGAGCCCTCTCCCCTCACGGCTCTGTACTCGACGGCGACGGACCCGAAGGTGGCGGCGATGGCAAGATGCAACGGCGAAGACCCTCGGTGAGGACGACGATGGCACTGGGCTCCACGGTGAGTTGACGCGGTCTCCCTCTCTCTTCGTGGATCTTCTCCCGCGGCCCTCTCTTCCCAGCGGCATGGCGACACGACAGCGGCG
>NC_029790.2:88092847-88105070 GCF_000816755.2 Arachis ipaensis
AGAAAATGGGGATTTTGGGTAGTTTAGTAATTTTAATAAAATTAGTGTAATAGAGTAATTGAAAATCAAATTTTAATCCACTAATAATATCTATAAAAATACCATTTAATTATCAATTTACAAATTTATTTTCAAATAAATACTCTAATTCAATAACTAGAGATAATTAAATTAATTTCCTTTAAATCGTAAAATAAAATTCAAAATCTAATTATTCAAATTAAAGCAGATAAAACTCTCATTATTTTTCAATGACTAAAGTTTTAAATTAATAATAAGAAAATACTCAATTAATATAAAAATATTTGAAAATATATTCTCAAATAAATAAATTAAATCATAAATAATTTAATTTTTAAAATCTGATCAATCCTTTGAGGCTCCTCCCACCTTTGTTTATTCCATCCTTGATGTACGTTACCATTGTAGTTCCCATTCCCTACAACATAATTTGAGCCAAACTCATAGCCAAATTGAGGATGAGAATTCATAATAGCAAATAAAAACAAAAGCTAACAAAAATAAGCAACAAGTCCTAAGGCTAACAAAAACTAAGAAATAAGCAAAAGGCAAACATATTCACATATTCACAATAGCCAATAATGTAACACCATTGCAACTCCCCGGCAACGACGCCATTTTGATGATGAGAATTTGCTCGATGGTCTAGAATTTCTCTTCTAGAAATAAGAACTTCGTTGTAAGCATAGCTCCAAACCAACAAACAATTCCCACATCAAAAATTTTGGTTGTCACGAGTAACAAACCCCAAATAAGAATTAACTGAAGTATTTGAACTCCGGGTCGTCTCACAAGGAATTGCAATGAAGTGATCAATTATTGGCTATGAAGATGCTAGGGGGTTTGATTTGATATTTTGGCAAGAAAATAAATGGCAAGAGAAGTAAATAAATAATTAACTAAATAAAAGAAAGGAAAAATACTCTTGGCTAGACATAGGTAATATGAGATCACCATCCTTGTCTACAAACCATACATTGATAATTATGAGAGGCCAACCTATTAAGTCTACCTCCAAAAGCTTTAAGTACATAATATCTACTCCTAAGCTTAAGGTACGTCAAATAGGCTTGATCACATCGACCCATAAGTCCCAACCTATCTACTAATTAGATTAGTAGTGGGTTGGTATCAATGAGTATCAAATTGATCACCAAGGGTTCTCAAATCACCAAATCATTAAGACCCAATGACTCAAGGTCACTCAATTCCCTTAGCCTAGGCCAAGAGTGAAGGAAACTACTAAAAACTAGTGTAAACATTTCATCAAAAACCTAGTGTGCAATAAAAGTAAACTTCACAAAATGCAAGAATTAACAAAACCCATAACTATCATAAGTAAGAAATCAACAATAACAATGAAGATAAACATAGAAGAGCATGGAAACATAAAATTGCATTAAGGAAAATTAAGATCAAACAATGGTTCATCAACATAAAAGAGAACAAAACAAGAAATTAACAAGGGAAACTAAGAAGATTAAGACCATAGAACACTAAAATATAATGAGAATTAAAATCAAAACAAGAATTGAAAGAGAAATTTGAGAGTGATTAACCTAACTTTACGCTAATTTCTATCCTAAGTCTAGAGAGAGGAGAGAGCCTCTCTCTCTCTAGAATTCTACTCTAAAACATGATGAAAACTTAACTATGACTACTTGGTTCATTCCCCCTCCCATCAATCCTTGGGTTTAATAGCATCAGAAATGAGTTGGATTGAACCCAAAATGAGCTACAAATCGCTGGCCACGATTTCACTTTTAATGGGCCATGTGCAGCATCGGCGCGCACGCGTACATGGCGCATGCGCGCCCCGAAAAGCGAAGCAATATATGACAAATTTTATATCATTTCGAAGCTCTAGATGTTAGTTTTCCAACGCAATTGGAACCGCCTCATTTGGACCTCTGTAGCTCAAGTTATGATCGATTGAGTGTGAAGAGGTCAGGCTTGACAGCTTTACGGTTCCTTCATTTCTTCATGAGTTCTCCCACTTTGCATACTTTTCTCTTCACTTCTTCCATCCAATACTTGCCTTATGGACCGGAAATCACTCAACAAACATATCAAGGTATCGAATGGAATTAAAGTGAGTTAAATTTAGCTATTTTAAGGCCTAAAAAGCATGTTTTCACATTTAAGCACAAATCAAAGGAGAATTGCAAAACCATGCTATTTCATTGAATAAATGTGAGAAAAGTTGATAAAACCACCCAAATTAAGCACAAGATAAACCATAAAATCGGGGTTTATCAAATCTCCCCATATTAAACCAAGCATGTCTTCATGCTAAGAATAAAGAAGGACAAGAAAAGGGGTATGAACATTTATTCAATGCAAATAAACTATATGCACTGGTGCACGAAATTGTGATCCCTGGTAATGGCTCCAAAAACTTGGTTCTCTAATCTTAATTTATAATTTGTCACAACTTCGATACAACTAACCAGCAAGTGCACTGGGTCGTCCAAGTAATAAAACCTTACGTGAGTAAGGGTCGATCCCACGGAGATTGTCGACTTGAAGCAGGCTATGGTCACCTTGTAAATCTCAGTCAGGTGGATTCAAATGTATTAAGAGATTAAAGTGGACGAAAATTAAATAAAATATAAAATAGGATAGTGGTACTTATGTAATTCATTGGTGAGAATTTCAGATAAGCGTATAGAGATGTTTTCGTTCCTCTGATCTCTGCTTTCCTGCTGTCTTCATCCAATCAATCCTACTCCTCTCCATGGCAAGCTTTATGTAGGGCATCACTGTTGTCAATGGCTACATCCCATCCTCTCTATGAAAAAGGTCCAAATGCTCTGTCACGGCTAATCATCTGTCGGTTCTCGATCATACTGGAATAGGATCCATTGATCCTTTTGCGTCTGTCACTACGCCCAGCACTCGCGAGTTTGAAGCTCGTCACAGCCATCCCTTCCCAGATCCTACTCGGAATACCACAGACAAGGTTTAGACTTTCCGAATCTCAGGAATGGCCATCCATGGGTTCTAACTTATACCACGAAGACACTAATAACTCGGACTCGGTCCCCTGTATTAGATATCCAAGAGATATCCATTCAATCGAAGGTAGAACGGAAGTGGTTGTCAGGCATGCGTTCATAAGTTGTGAATGATGATGACTGTCATGATCATCACATCCATCATATTGAAGTACGAATGAATATCTTAGAAGCGGAATAAGTTGAATTGAATAGAAAAACAGTAGTACTTTGCATTAATCTTTGAGGAACAGCAGAGCTCCACACCTTAATCTATGGAGTGCAGAAGCTCTACCGTTGAAAATACATAAGTGATAATGGAGTTCATTGGTCTCGGCCCCAGAGGGGAACCGGAGTAACCAAGACTGTGAATACAATGATAAAAAGTTCTATATATACTAGACTAGCCACTAGGGTTAACAGAAGTAAGTAATTGATACATAAATCCACTTCCGGGGCCCACTTGGTGTGTGCTTGGGCTGAGCTTGAAGTTTACACGTGCAGAGGCTTCTTTTGGAGTTGAACGCCAAGTTGTAACGTGTTTCTGGCGTTCAACTCTGGTTTGTGACGTGTTTCTGGCATTTAACTCCAGACTGCAGCGTAGAACTGGCGTTCAATGCCCTTTTGCATCGTCTAAACTTTGGCAAAGTATGAACTATTATATATTGCTGGAAAGCCCTGGATGTCTACTTTCCAATGCTGTTGAGATCGCGCCATTTGGAGTTCTGTAGCTCTAGAAAATCCACTTTGAGTGCAGGGAGGTCAGAATCCAACAGCATCAGCAGTCCTTCTTCGACCTCTGAATCTGATTTTTGCTCAAGTCCCTCAATTTTAGCCAAAATATACCTGAAATCACAGAAAAACACAAAAACTCATAGTAAAGTCTAGAAATGTTAATTTAACATAAAAACTAATAAAAAAATCCCTAAAAGTAACTAGATCCTACTAAAAACATACTAAAAACAATGCCAAAAAGCGTATAAATTATCCGCTCATCACAACACCAAACTTAAATTGTTGCCGATAGCTTGGTTTAGCCGCTTAGGCCAGGATTTTATTCCTTTAGGCCCTCCTATCTACTGATGCTCAAAGCCTTTGGATCCTTTTTATTACCCTTGCCTTTTGGTTTTAAGGGCTATTGGCTTTTTGCTCTTGCCTTTTGGTTTTAAGAGCTTTTGGCTTTTTCTGCTTGCTTTTTCTTTTTCTATATTTTTTCGCATTTTTTTTCTGCAAGCTTTGTATTCACTGCTTTTTCTTGCTTCAAGAATCATTTTTATGAGTTTTTAGATTATCAAATAACATGTCTCATTTTTCCTTATTCTTCAAGAGCCAACATATTTAACATTCATAAACATCAACTTCAAAAGACATATGCACTGTTCAAGCATTCATTCAGAAAACAAAAAGTATTGTCACCACATCAATATAATTAAACTAAGTTCAAGGATAAATTTGAAACCATGTACTTCTTGTTCTTTTGTTTTTAAAACATTTTTCATTTAAGAGAGGTGATGGATTTATATTCACTACTTTAAGGCATAGACACTTAGACACTAATGATCATGTAATAAAGACACAAACATAGATAAACATTTAACATAAGAAAATGAAAAACAGAAAATTTAAGAACAAGGAATGAGTCCACCTTAGTGATGGTGGCGTTTCCTTCTTGAGGAACCAATGATGTCCTTGAGCTCTTCAATGTCTCTTCCTTGTCTTTGTTGCTCCTCCCTCATTGCTCTTTGATCTTCTCTAATTTCATGAAGGATGATGGAGTGCTCTTGATGTTCCACCCTTAGTTGTTCCCAATAATTGTGTGGAGGAAAATGTATCCCCTGAGGTATCTCAGGGATCTCTTGATTTGCAGTTAAATGTTCTACCACTGAGCTATAGACCCTTGAGATGAATCTTTCCATCTCCTATGACTCGGAGGTGGAAGCTTTTATCTTCCCTTTCCTCTTTCTAGAGGTTTCTCTGGCCTTAGGTGCCATCAATGGTTATGAAAAAACAAAAAAGCTATGCTTTTACCACACCAAACTTAGAATGTTGCTCGCCCTCGAGCAAAAGAAGAAGAAGAAGAAGAAGAAGAAGAAGAAGAAGAAGAAGAAGAAGAAGATATGGAGGAGATGGAGGGATGTGTGTATTCGGCTATATGGGTGGGAAAGAGATTTTAAATTTTGAATGTAGGTGGGGTGTATGGATGTGAGTGGTGAATGGAAAACAGAAAGGATGACTGTGAATGGAGAGAGAGAGGATGATATAGGATTATGAGGAGGTAAGGTGGGGATCCTGTGGAGTCCACAGATCCTGAGGTGTCAAGGATTTACATCTCTGCACCAATTAGGCATGTAAAATGCCTTTGCATGCAATTCTGGCATTTAAACGCTGAATTGATGCTTGTTCTGGGTGTTCAATGCCCAGATGCAGCATGTTTCTGGCGTTGAACGCCAGTTCTATGCTTGTTTCTGGCGTTCAGCGCCAGCTCTATGCTCTGTTCTGGCGTTGAACGCCAGCCCGATGCTCCTTACTGGCGTTTAAATGCCAGTAAGCCCTTCCTCCAAGGTGTTCTGTTTTCAATGCTATTTTTTCATTCTGTTTTTGATTTTTTTGTAGTTTTTGTGACTCCACATGATCATCAACCTAATAAATCATGAAATAACAAAGAGAAAATAAAATAAAATATATTAAATAACATTGGGTTGCCTCCCAACAAGCGCTTCTTTAATGTCAATAGCTTGACAGTGGGCTCTCACTGAGCCACATAGGTGATCAGGTCAATTTTATAGACTCTCAACACCAAACTTAGAGTTTGGATATGGGAATTTAACACCAAACTTAGAGTTTGGCTGAGGCCTCCCAACACCAAACTTAGAGTTTAATTGTGGGGGCTTTGTTTGACTTTGTACTGAGAGAAGCTTTTCATGCTTCCTCTCCATGGTTACAGAAAGAGATTCTTGAGTTTTGAATACAAGGTTGTCCTCATTTAGTTGAAGGATCAATTCTCCTCTGTCTACATCAATCACAGCTTTTGCTGTGGCTAGGAAGGGTCTTCCAAGGATGATAGATTCATCCTAATCCTTCCCAGTGTCTAGGATTATGAAATCAGCAGGGATGTAAAGGCCTTCAACCTATACTAACACGTCCTCTACTTGTCCATAAGCCTCTTTTCTTGAGTTGTCTGCCATCTCTAATGAGATTCTGGCAGCTTGCACCTCAAAGATTCCCAGTTTCTCCATTACAGAGAGGGGCATGAGGTTTATCCCTGACCCAAGGTCACATAGAGCCTTCTCAAAGGTCATGGTGCCTATGGTACAAGGTATTAGGAACTTTCCAGGATCCTGCTTCTTCTGAGGCAATCTCAGTTGATCCAATGCATTTAATTCATAAGTGAACAAGGGGGGTTCATCTCCCCAAGTCTCATTACTAAATAAATTAGCATTCAGCTTCATGATTGCACCAAGGAACTTGATAGCTTGTTCTTCAGTAACATCCTCATTCTCTTCAGAAGAAGAATACTCATCAGAGCTCATGAAGGGCATAAGGAGGTTCAATGGAATCTCTATGGTCTCTAAATGAGCATCAGATTCTTCTGATTCCTCAAAAGGAAACTCCTTGTTGATCACTGGACGTCCCAGGAGGTCTTCCTCACTGGGATTCATGTCCTTCTTCTCTCTTATGGGTTCGGCCATGATGGTCAATTCAATGGCCTTGCACTCTCCTTTTGGATTTTTTTTGTATTGCTTGGGAGAGTACTAGGAGAGATTTTAGTGATCCTTTTACTCAGTTGGCCCACTTGTGCTTCCAAATTTCTAATGGATGACCTTGTTTCATTCATGAAACTCAAAGTGGCCTTAGATAGATCAGAGACTAAATTTGCTAAGCTAGATGGATTCTACTCAGAATTCTCTGTCTGTTGCTGAGTGGATGATGGAAAAGGCTTGCTATTGCTAAATCTGTTTCTTCCACCATTATTAAAGCCTTGTTGAGGCTTTTGTTGATCCTTCCATGAGAGATTTGGGTGATTTCTCTATGAAGGATTATAGGTGTTTCCATATGGTTCACCCATGTAATTCACCTCTGCTATTGCAAGGTTCTAAGGATCATAAGCTTCTTCTTCAGAAGATGCCTCTTGAGTACTATTGGATGCAGCTTGCATTCCATTCAGACTGGGAAATCATATTGACTTGATTAGGGTCAATATTTTATTCTGAGCCAATATGGCATTCAGAGTATCAATTTCAAGAACTCCCTTCTTCTGAGGCGTCCCATTATTCACAGGATTCCTCTCAGAAGTGTACATGAACTGGTTATTAGCAACCATGTCAATGAGTTTTTGAGCTTCTGTAGGCATTTTCTTTAGGTGAATGGATCCACCTGCAGAATTATCCAATGACATCTTAGCTAATTCAGACAGACCATCATAGAATATATCCAGGATGGTCCATTCTGAAAGCATGTCAGAAGGACACTTTTTGGTCAGTTCCTTGTATCTCTCCCAAGCTTCATAGAGGGATTCACCTTCTTTTTGTCTGAAGGTTTGAACATCCACTCTAAGCTTACTCAGCTTTTGAGGAGGAAAGAACTTGGCTAAGAAAGCCTTGACCAGCTTATCCCAAGAATTCAGGCTATCCTTAGGTTGAGAGTCCAACCATATTCTAGCTCTGTCTCTTACAACAAATGGGAAAAGCATAAGCCTGTAGACCTCGGGATCAACCCCATTGGTCTTAACAGTATCACAGATCTGCAAAAATTCAGTCAAGAACTAAAAAGGATCTTCAGATAGAAGTCCATGAAACTTGCAGTTCTGCTGCATCAGAGAAACTAATTGAGGTTTCAGCTCAAAATTGTTTGCTCCAATGGCAGGAATGGAGATGCTTCTTCTATGTAAATTGGAATTAGGTGCAGTAAAGTCACCAAGCATCCTCCTTGCATTATTATTATTTTCGGCTGCCATCTCCTCTTCCTGTTCGAAAATTCCTGTAAGGTTGTCTCTGGATTGTTGTATTTTAGCTTCTCTTAGTTTCCTCTTCAGAGTCCTTTCAGGTTCAGGTTCTGCTTCAACAAGAATGTTCTTGTCCTTGCTCCTGCTCATATGAAAAAGAAGGGAACAGAAAATAATAATAGGGATCCTTTTTACCACAGTATAGAGGTTCCCTTGTGTGAGTAGAAGAAAAGAAGATTAAGAATGAAGAAGAGAAGAATTTGAACTCAGAGGAGAAGAAGGGGTTCGAATTTTGGGTGAGGAGAAGTGTTAGTAGATGAATAAATAAATAGAAGGAGATGAGAGGTGAGAGGATTTTCGAAAATTAATTAAAATAAAAATTAAAATTTAAAGTTAAATTTCGAAAATTAAAGTTTGAAATTAAAATTAAATTAAAATTTAAAATAGTTAGTTAATTAAAAAGAAATTTTGAAAAAGAGGGAAAGGATTTTCGAAAATAAGGGAGAGAGAGTTAGTTAGGTAGTTTTTAAAAAGATATGATTGAAACAAAAAGATAAGATTGATTGAAAAAGTTTTGAAATTTATTTTTGAAAAAGATATGATTGAAATTTAAAAAGATATGATTGAAACAACAAGATAAGATTTGAAAATCAATTTTAAAAAGATAAGAAGTTAGAAAAGATTTTAAAATTGAATTTAAAAAAGGTATGATTGAAATTTTAATTTGAAAAAGATTTGAAAAGAAAATTAAAAAGATTTGATTTTGAAAACTAAAGTTGATTACTTGACTAACAAGAAACTAAAAAGATAAGATTCTAGAGTTTAAAGATTGAACCTTTCTTACTAGGCAAGTAACAACTTAATATTTTTGAATCAATCACATTAAATTCGAAAATCATGAACTAAAATTAAGAAAAAGATTTTTGAAAATTAATTTGAAAAATTTTCGAAAATATTAGAAAGAAATTTTGAAAAAGATTTGATTTTTGAAAAGGATTTTGAAAAGATAAGATTTTTAAATTGAAAATTTGATTTGATTCATAAGAAATAATTAAATTTAAAAAACTTTTTTACTAAATCAAATCATATTTTCGAAAATTTTGAGTAAAATAAGGAAAAGATATTTTTTTTATTTTTGAATTTTTAATGAAGAAAGAGAAAAACATGAAAAAAAAACTCATAACATAAAAATTATGAATCAAAACACACAATGCATGCAAGAACACTATGAATGTCAAGATGAACACCAAGAACACTTTGAAGATCAAGATGAACATCAAGACTTATTTTTAAAAATTTTTAAGAAAAGAAAAACATGCAAGACACCAAACTTAGAAATTTTCAATAATTAGACACTAACAAATTAAAAATGCATATGAAAAACAAGAAAAGTCACAAAACAAGAAAATATGAAGATCAAACAAGAAGACTTTCCAAGAACAACTTGAAGATCATAAAGAACACTATGAATGCATGAATTTTTGAAAAATGCATAAATTTTTAGAAAAAATGCAATTGACACCAAACTTAAAAATTGACTCTAGACTCAAACAAGAAACAAAAAATATTTTTGATTTTATGATTTTATTAATTTTTTTGGATTTTTGTTTTTTTTTTTTTTTTGAAAACCTATAGGGAAAAGGAAGCAATGAATTCATGGTCCTCAATCAAGATTCCAGGAATCATACCAGGTTAGTCTAAAGCTTGATGGCCAGCCAAACTTCAGCATACCATTTTGAAACTTTAGAATTCATTCTTAAAAATTTTAAAATAATTTTCGAAAACAAAGGGGAAAAATTTTTTTGAAAGATTTTTGAAAAAAAAATTTTTTTGAAAATAAAACAAAAAGAAAATTACCTAATCTGAGCAACAAGATGAACCGTCAGTTGTCCAAACTCGAACAATCCCCGGCAACGGCGCCAAAAACTTGGTGCACGAAATTGTGATCCCTGGTAATGGCTCCAAAAATTTGGTGCTCTAATCTTAATTTATAATTTGTCACAACTTCGATACAACTAACCAGCAAGTGCACTGGGTCGTCCAAGTAATAAAACCTTACGTGAGTAAGGGTCGATCCCACGGAGATTGTCGACTTGAAGCAGGCTATGGTCACCTTGTAAATCTCAGTCAGGCGGATTCAAATGTATTAAGAGATTATAGTGGACGAAAATTAAATAAAATATAAAATAGGATAGTGGTACTTATGTAATTCATTGGTGAGAATTTCATATAAGCGTATAGAGATGTTTTCGTTCCTCTAATCTCTGCTTTCCTGCTATCTTCATCCAATCAATCCTACTCCTTTCCATGGCAAGCTTTATGTAGGGCATCACCGTTGTCAATGGCTACATCCCATCCTCTCTGTGAAAAAGGTCTAAATGCTCTGTCACGGCACGACTAATCATCTGTCGGTTCTCGATCATACTGGAATAGGATCCATTGATCCTTTTGCGTCTGTCACTATGCCCAACACTCGCGAGTTTGAAGCTCGTCACAGCCATTCCTTCCCAGATCCTACTCGGAATACCACAGACAAGGTTTAGACTTTTCGGATCTCAGGAATGGCCATCCATGGGTTCTAACTTATACCACGAAGACACTAATAACTCGGACTCGGTCCCCTGCATTAGATATCCAAGAGATATCCATTCAATCGAAGGTAGAACGGAAGTGGTTGTCAGGCACGCGTTCATAAGTTGCGAATGATGATGACTGTCACGATCATCACATCCATCATATTGAAGTACGAATGAATATCTTAGAAGCGGAATAAGTTGAATTGAATAGAAAAACAGTAGTACTTTGCATTAATCTTTGAGGAACAGCAGAGCTCCACACCTTAATCTATGGAGTGAAGAAACTCTACCGTTGAAAATACATAAGTGATAATGGAGTTCATTGGTCTCAGCCCCAGAGGGAACCGGAGTAACCAAGACTGTGAATACAATGATAAAAAGTTCTATATATACTAGACTAGCTACTAAGGTTTACAGAAGTAAGTAATTGATGCATAAATCCACTTCCGGGGCCCACTTGGTGTGTGCTTGGGATGAGCTTGAAGTTTACACGTGCAGAGGCTTCTTTTGGAGTTGAACGCCAAGTTGTAACGTGTTTCTGGCGTTCAACTCTGGTTTGTGACGTGTTTCTGGCGTTTAACTCCAGACTGCAGCATAGAACTGGTGTTCAACGCCCTTTTGCGTCATCTAAACTTGGGCAAAGTATGGACTATTATATATTGCTGGAAAGTCCTGGATGTCTACTTTCCAACGCCATTGAGAGCGCACCATTTGGAGTTCTGTAGCTCCAAAAAATCCACTTTGAGTGCAGGGAGGTCAGAATCCAACAGCATCAGCAGTCCTTCTTCGACCTCTGAATCTGATTTTTACTCAAGTCCCTCAATTTCAGCCAGAAAATACCTGAAATCACAGAAAAACACACAAACTCATAATAAAGTCCAGAAATGTGAATTTAACATAAAAACTAATAAAAACATCCCTAAAAGTAACTAGATCCTACTAAAAACATACTAAAAACAATGCCAAAAAGCGTATAAATTATCCGCTCATCATGCACCTATCTATATGAATGCAACTAGATGCAATATGATTCTACCTACTTGGTCAAAAGTGAATCAATCTCCAAGAGAATGTATGAACAATTTAGGCTAAGATCGTATGATGATTCATGAATCCTACCAATTCAAATATCAAAATGAAGTTCAAATAGACTTGCAAGAGGAAAGCTCATGAAAGCCGAGAACAAGGAATTGAGCATCGAACCCTCACCGGAAGTGTATCCGCTCTAGTCACTCTAGTGTATAGGGTCGATCACTCAATTCTCTTCTAATCATGCTTTCCATGATTTGTTTTTCTTCTAACAATCAACAATTATTCAATGCATGCATACATTCATCATGAGGACTTATTCATAGGTTGTAATGGGGCTAGGGTGAAGGTAAGGATGCATATGGTCAAGTGAGCTTGAAATTTGTATCTTTGATTAGCCTAAGCTCTCACCTAACACATGTAACAACCTATATAATTCTAATACACAACCTAGCTACCCATGATTCCCACTTTTTTCACATACTCATGCATATTCTTTAATTATCATTCCATATGTATTGATTTTTATTAAACTTTACTTTGGGGCATTTTGTCCCCTTTTATTTCTTTTTCTCTTTTTCTTTTTCTATTATTATTATTATTATTATTATTATTATTATTATATATATATATATATATATATATATGTTCTTTTTCTT
>NC_029790.2:88105209-88117607 GCF_000816755.2 Arachis ipaensis
TATTTTTTTCTCAAAACTCAATTGGGCTCAAAACTCACATGCTTATGTTCTTAGCTCAAAAACCATGTTCCAAAATAAATTCTTCAAGCAAGTTTGTCACAAAAAATTTTTTTTCAAATTGGTAGGATGCCCTAAAAATAATTTTTCTCTTGGAAAAGAAATCATCACCCTAACCAAGTAGTCCTAACATAAAAAGAAATGGTGAAATATGTACAAATTCTAACTAACATGCAACCTATCATGCAATGCAACAACTAACTAGCAAAGAAAATCAAGAATTGGTGTTGAAAAAGGAAGTTGTTACCTATGGAGGTCGGTCGGACGACCTCCCCACACTTAGAAATTTGTACCGTCCTCGGTGCATGCAAAGAAGAGCAAGGTGGATGGGTTGCTACAATTGATGAGCTCCTTCAAAAGGTTGTGCGGGTGAACTTGTTTGTTACTCCATTTAATACTTTTCTATTTCTTTTCTTCTTGGTGGTGATACATGCTTGGAAAGACAACAGGGGCATTCTAAGACAAAAGGGCAGAATGGGAATTTCACACTTCCAGAGGGCCCCATCACTAGAGCACGTGCAAAGAAGCTCAAGGAGAGTTTTGGGAACCTGGCAGCGCTTGTGCATATGAAGTTGCATCAAGTTCTAACCAAGGAAGAATGGGCAAGGCCCATTGGGCTAAGTCAGGACAGCAAAAAGCCCAATAATGCTTTCCGAATTCAGTGGGAGGCATAATTTATCTTTAAATTTCGAAATTCTAGGCTTTTGTTTTAGTTTGTTATGTGGTCAAAAGTTTGTTAGAAGACTTATTTTAAATCTGCTATGCTTAGTAGTATTTTAGGTATTTTAAATTTAAATCAAATCTGATCTAATCTAATAAGATCAAATCTGATTTAAATTAGTTATCATATCTTTAGAATTTTAAAATTTAAATCAAATCTGATCTAATCTAATAAGATCAAATCTGATTTAAATTAGTTATCTTATTTTTTAGTTAGTTGCTAGGTGCCTATTTAAACACCTTTGGTGAGACAATTTACATAACTTTGATGAATAAATTTCAGTTGCTTTTAAGCACTTTTTATTGTGTGAGAAGTGAGGTCAATGATTTGCTTCACTTGTTGCATGAGGAAGATTGGAGGATCCAACACTAAAGTGATCCGCGTGGTGATTTCTTTTAGTTTTCGTCCCTCTGATCTAGGTTGTCAAGGACAGGTTCTTTGAAGGTCTAGTAGAGAATCCTTTCTGGTGACCTAGGTTGCTAAGAACAGGTATCTTAGAGGTCTAGTAGGAAAACTTTATCTATCCTTTGTTTTTCCTTTATCTATCTTTTATGTTTCCGCTGTGTCTCTTTATGCCAATAAATTCCTCTTCTTGATGTCATTCTTTTCTTGTCCCCTTCCATTAGGATTTTATTACTTTGAATGTATTAAACCCTTAAACCCCAACTTTATTCCTTATCATTTGGTATCAGTTACAGGTCGTAGGTAAATTCTTATTTATCCACACGTTCCTTGGGTCTTGTTTAATCTCTTTATTTTTCTCTTCAATTTCTGCAAATTTACTTTAGATTAAAAAAAACAAAAAAAATTCTTTCTTAAATTCTATTACTGCAATTTCTGTTTATTCTAGTTAACAAAAAAACAAAAAAAAAAAGCAAAAAAAAAATGAAATTTAAATTTTCCCTTTGTTTTAACTTTTCAAATTTTCCTTGGGTTCCACTTAGGATTCAATTTTGCTAGTTTTTGTCATCCTAGTATCACTCCTTGTTTCTTTTTTCACATACTTTAATTGTCTTCTTGTCAAGTTGAACGTTTCTATCATTCAGATTATCTTAGTTTGGTGTCTCAATTCCTCATCTTCCGAAGTGCAACTTGTTAAGGCAATCCAAGAGTGGAAAAAGGCAAGAGTGGTGAGCTCATCAGAGGGTAAAAGCCACGTATTGAGTGAAACACGAGTGTCCTATTCCGAGTGATACACGTGAGAAGAGTGCTGTAAGGTCTTTTCTTTTACAGGTTCATTGATGTCTAACACTGAAGGGAACCCCGATCCACAACTAACTTTCCGCCTCGACGCACTTTCCAGCATCCTTATAGGAATTCAACAACATCTTGATGACATGGATTCTCGAATTAACTCTTTTTCTCCTAGGCGAAAAGCACAGTCACGAGAATCTATTCATAATGATTCTACGGAGTCTGAGGAGGAGACTTCATCCAGATCTCGACATCATAGACAACCGGCAGATGTTGATAATAACCTTAATACTATCAAGATGCGTATCCCAAAATTTAAAGGCAGAAGTGACCTTGAGGCGTACCTGGAATGGGAACGCAATGTAGAGCTCTTATTTCAGTGTCATAACTACTCTGATGTAAAAAAGGTAAGACTAGCGGCTGTAGAATTCTCATATTATGCCCTTGTCTGGTGGGCCGAGCTGGACAAACAGAGGAAACGGAATGGACAACCACCAATTCTGTCTTGGGAGAAGATGAAGAAGGTCATGCGACAACGGTTTGTCCCTTCTTACTATTACAGGGAGCTACATCAACGGCTCCAACGGTTATACCAAGGTTCTAAGTCTGTAAATGAGTATCATAAGGAGATGGAGATGCTGCTAATCTAAGCAAACATTGAGGAGGAGTCTGAGGCTACTATGGCACGTTTCTTGAGTGGGCTGAACTGAGACATTGCAAATACTGTAGAACATCTCCCATTTGTGACTATGGATGACTTGGTGAACCTAGCTATCAAGGTGGAAAGACAGCAAAAGGCGAAAGGGCTGCGTAATTCTACTTCAAGGTGGGATTCAAGAGGTGCTAATTTCAGGGAGAAGATTGGATCCAAACCTACCGAATCAAAGGAGAAGCCCACAGAGCAGCACAGGAAGACGCACACGCCTAATTCCACTTCTAAACCTCCTGCACGACATCGTGATATTACCTGCTTTATGTGCCGTGGATTAGGCCGTTATGCTTCCGAGTGTCCAAATAAAAGGACCATGGTAATTAAAGCAAATGATATTTTCTCAGAATCTGATAACTCAAATAGGTATGAAGACATGCCACATGCGGATGATGCTACAGATAATGAAGATATAGTTGAGTATGCTGTTAGTGGCAAGACCCTTATTACTAGGCGGATCTTAAATGTACAAGCCAAGGATGATAGTCTAGAACAGCGAGAGAACATCTTTCATACAAAAGTTTTATTGGGAGGTAAGGTTGGACTCATGATCATTGATGCTGGAAGTCATACAAATGTTGCTAGCTCTACTTTGATCACAAAATTGGGGTTGAAATGCACCAAACACCCTAACCCTTACAAACTGGAGTGGCTAAGTGATGTTGGTGAATTGAAGGTTATGAAGCAGGCCTGCATACAGTTCTCTATTGGGAGATATAGTGACGAGGTACTTTGTGACGTGGTTCCCATGCAGGCTTGTCATCTACTCCTAGGCCGTCCATGGCAGTATGATAGGAAGGTGGTCCATGATGGTTTCACAAACCAATACTCCTTCACTTATCTTAGGAAGAAGATTACCCTTGCACCTTTGACACCTAAAGAAGTGTACCTGGAGCAACCTAGCATTCACAAATCTACTAAAGAGTCTTTAGGATGTGAGAAAATTAAAAAACAAGAGGGTAAAGAGAGGGCTTTGAGAGATGAAACGTGTGAGAAAAAGAGTCAGGGTCTGAGTGAAAAAGAGAGTTCTAAACGAGAAGCATCTGTAGAGAGTGAGAGTGCTCACAAAATATGTTTTTATGCAAAAGAGAGGGATCTGAAACATGCTAGTTTAGGGGAAAAAAAGCATTGGTGTTAGTACGATTTAGAGAGTCTTTCTTTTCTACCATTGAAACTAACCATAACCTGCCTAGTGCTTTTATTTCACTCTTGCAGGAATTTGGCGATGTATTTCCGGATGAGATGCTCTCAGGTTTACCTCCATTACGAGGCATTGAACATCAGATTGACTTTGTCCCCGGATCAAGTATTCCTAACCGGCCAGCTTACCGGACCAATCCTGAGGAGACGAAGGAACTACAACGGCAAGTCGAGGACCTTTTGGCTAAGGGTTTTGTAAGAGAAAGCATGAGTCTTTGTGCTGTTCCGGTACTATTGGTGCCCAAGAATGATGGCTCATGGAAGATTTGTGTTGACTGCAGAGCTGTAAATAAGATTACGGTAAAGTATCGCCATCCTACTCCTAGACTTGATGATATGCTTGATGAATTGCATGGTTCTGTTATTTTTACTAAAATAGATTTAAGGAGTGGTTATCATCAAATACGAATGAAACTTTGTGATGAATGGAAAATAGGTTTCAAAACTAAATATGGTTTGTATGAGTGGTTAGTTATGCCATTTGGTTTGACTAATGCACCTAGTACATTCATGAGACTAATGAATCATATGTTGCGAGAGTTTTTAGGTAAATTTGTGGTTGTTTATTTTGATGATATCCTTATCTACAGTAAATGTCTTGATGATCATATTTTGCATGTTCAATCTGTTTTAGAGGTACTTAGAAAGGAAAATTGTATGCTAATCTCCAAAAGTGCTCGTTTTGTCTGAGTAAAGTCGTATTCCTAGTTTTGTGATAAGTTCTGCAGGAATTGAGGTAGATGACGAGAAGGTGAAGGCTATTAGAGAATGGCTCACACCTCAGAATGTCTCTGATGTTAGAATTTTTCATGGTCTTGCGGGTTTTTATCGGAGGTTTGTTAAAGATTTTTCTACTATTGCTGCACCTTTAACTGAAATCATCAAGAAACATGTCAACTTTAAATGGGATCAGGAACAAGAACTTGCCTTTAACACCTTGAAAGAAATATTGTGTTCTGCCTCCATTCTTATTTTACCAGATTTTTCTAAAACTTTTGAAATTGAATGTGATGCTTTCGGAATTGGTATAGGTGTTGTTTTGATGCAGGAAAAGCGAGCAATCGCCTATTTCAGTGAGAAGTTAAATGGGGCCCGTCTCAACTACTCCACTTATGATAAAGAGCTTTATGCCTTGGTACGAGCTTTGGAAGTGTGGCAGCATTATTTTCTATCTAAGGAATTTGTGGTACATACTAACCATGAATCCCTCAAACACTTGAAGGGCCAAGGGAAGCTGAACAAGAGACATGAAAAATGGATAGAATTCCTTGAATCCTTTCCATATGTAATCGCCTATAAGCAAGGTAAAGAGAATGTGGTTGCTGATGCATTATCTAGAAGGTATTCCTTAATCACAACCCTTACTTCTAAACTGCTAGGTTTTGAGTGTATGAAGGAATTGTATGCAACTGATTTTGCTTTTGCCTCTATCTATGCTGCATGTGAACATGGTGCATATAACAAATTCTATAAGCATGATGGCTTTCTTTTTCGGGGTAATAGGATTTGTGTACCTACTTATTCTATTAGGGAATTACTTGTTCTAGAATCACATAGTGGGGGTTTGATGGGTCATTTTGGTGTGCATAAGACTTTGAATGTTTTATCTGAGCATTTTTACTGGCCCCACATGCGTAAAGATGTTGAAAAATTTTGTGCTAAATGCATTGCATGTAAACAAGCTAAATCTAAGTCTTTACTACGTGGTTTGTATACTCCTTTACCTGTTCCTGTGCATCCATGGGTTGATATTTCTATGGATTTTGTTCTTGGTTTCCTAGAACTAGGAGAGGTCGAGATAGCATTTTTGTTGTGGTAGATAGATTTAGTAAAATGGCTCATTTCATTGCTTGCCATAAAACTGATGATGCCACACATATTGCTGGCCTATTCTTTCGAGAAGTTGTACGCTTACATGGTGTTCCCTAAACTATTGTTTCTGATCGTGATGTCAAATTCTTAAGTCACTTTTGGAAAGTTTTGTGGAGCAAGTTGGGAACAAAATTGTTATACTCAACTACTTGTCACCCTCAAACTGAAGTCGTAAATAGGACATTGGGAACCTTATTGCATGCTGTTGTTGGTAAGAATTTGAAAACCTGGGAAGATTGTCTACCTTTTATTGAGTTTGCTTATAACAGGACAATCCATTCTTCCACTGGTTTTTCACCCTTTGAACTTCTCTATGGTTTTAATCCTCTCACTGTCTTGAATTTAATGCCTTTACCTTTGAGTGATCTTATTAGTTTAGATGGAGCTAGCAACGGTGAGAAAGTTAAAGCAATATATGCAAAGGCTCATGACCTAATTGAGAGGAAGAACAAAACCACGGATGAAAGGATTAACAAGAGCCGAAAGCATATAGTCTTCGAACCAGGAGATTGGGTTTGGGTACATTTGAGGAAGGAGAGATTTCCTACTCAGAGGAAGACTAAACTTGATGCTAGAGGGGATGGCCCATTCCAAGTGCTTGAGAAGATCAGTGACAATGCCTACAAGATTGACTTACCAGGTGAGTATCATATCTCTGCTACTTTCAATGTTTCTGATCTCTCTTTTTTTGATATGGACACAGATTCGAGGACGAATCTTTTTGAGGAAGGAAGGAATGATACATGCTCGGAAAGACAATAGGGGCATTCTAAGACAAAAGGGTAGAATGGGAATTTCACACTTCCAGAGGGCCCCATCACTAGAGCACATGCAAAGAAGCTCGAGAAGAGTTTTGGAAACCTGACAGCACTTGTGCATATGGAGTTACATCAAGTTCTAACCAAGGAAGAATGGGCAAGGACCATTAGGCTAAGTCAGGACAGCAAGAAGCCCAATAATGCTTTCCGAATTCAGTGGGAGGCATAATTTATCTTTAAATTTTGAAATTCTAGACTTTTGTTTTAGTTTGTTATGTGGTCAAAAGTTTGTTAGAAGACTTATTTTAAATCTGCTATGCTTAGTAGTATTTTAGGGATTTTAAATTTAAATCAAATCTGATCTAATCTAATAAGATCAAATCTGATTTAAATTAGTTATCATATCTTTAGGATTTTAAAATTTAAATCAAATATGATCTAATCCAATAAGATCAAATTTGATTTAAATTAGTTATCTTATCTTTTAGTTAGTTGCTAGGTGCCTATTTAAACACCTTTGGTGAGACAATTTACATAACTTTGATGAATAAATTTCAGTTGCTTTTAAGCACTTTTTATTGTGTGAGAAGTGAGGTGAGTGATTTGCTTCACTTGTTGCATGAGGAAGATTGGAGGATCCAACACTAAAGTGATCTGCGTGGTGGTTTCTTTCAATTTTCGTCCCTCTGATCTAGGTTGTCAAGGACAGGTTCTTTGAAGGTCTAGTAGGGAATCCTTTCCTGTGACCTAGGTTGCTAAGAACAGGTATCTTAGAGGTCTAGTAGGAAAACTTTATCTATCCTTTGTTTTTCCTTTATCTATCTTTTATGTTTCCGCTGTGTCTCTTTATGCCAATAAATTCCTCTTCTTGATGTCATTCTTTTCTTGTCCCCTTCCATTAGGATTTTATTACTTTGAATGTATTAAACCCTTAAACCCCAACTTTATTCCTTATCAGGTGGCCAACCAAAAAGGAAAGAAAAAGAAAGAGAATTAAGCCTACAACAAAGATATCAAAGCAATAAAACATAGGCGGGGGTTAATTCCAAATAAGAATAGGGCCCTCACTACATGGTAGCTACAACATGTGAGTGAAAAAACAATTCAAGCAAAGGCATATTAACTAATACTTGATGCAAGAGTAAAGTCAAAGCATAGGCAAATGACATGAAGAGCATGTTGTATCAAGCTTAATCAACAATTGACACAAACAAGATTAGTGATAAGCATGAGAGCATTTGGTCCCATCCTAACTCAATGATGATGAGGTACAAAAACAAGTGATCATGAGCCAGGAAGGACTAAAGCACTAATCTTGTGTGTAGAGTAAATATTACAATTAATGCCAAACAAGTCACTAAGAAACTTAGAAAGGAAAATAAGAATAAGCTATAAAAATAAAATTAAAATACAATAGATGAAAATAAGCAAATACAATAAAAGAAAATGGAAGAATTTTTTTTTTACCGGTACGGATGCGTCATGCACGCTTACGCGCTGATGCGTAGTTGGCCGAAGGGCGCGTACGCGCCAGGTGTGCGCACGCGCGGATGTGCAGATGGCGACCGATGCATACGCGTCATGCACGCTTGCGCGTGGGTCGCTGGCATAAAGTAGGCACAAACTGGGCATAACTCTCTGGTTTTTTGCTGGGGGTAGAATTTTTGCATCCACGCATACGCGTACATAGCGCGTCTGCGTGGATGATCGAAAATGCTTGAGGCGCGCGTACGCGCCAGGTGCGCGCACGCGCGGGTTGGTGCTCTGTTTTTCAAAATTTTTCTATGTTTTTGCACCAAACCAAGCATTCCAAACCTCCAAACAATTACCAAAACACTATGAGACCTTATTTGACATATTAAACTACCAAATAAACTCAACAAACAAAACAAAACATGAAATTAAACTAATTCTATCAATATATACAAAAGGGAAAATGAAAAGACATTACCATGGTGGGGTGTCTCCCACCTAGCACTTTTGTTTATTGTCCTTAAGTTGGACTTATAGGGAGCTCCACATCAAGGTGGCTTGTGCTTGTAACCATCTTGGAACATCCACCAATGCTTGAATCTCCAATGAGCTCCATTCTTCAATGTTAATATCTTCAAGCTTTGATGGAGTTCTTCACAAACCATGAGCTCCCAAAGTTGATTTTCTTTGTGCGATCTGGGATTCCACACTTTGTTTTGACACCCATCTTCAAATTAATCATCATGATTCCAATTGGGTGGCATGACCTTAGAATTCTCAATTAAGCATCCAAACATTCTCCTAGACCCATGGAATTTGGTTCTACACCAACCATTGCCGTTCAACTTTGAGCATGCAACCATCATGAACTTAGAGTGATGTGTCCAACCACTACACAACTCTCTCTTACTCTTAACTCCACAAAGGGCTCTAAGTTGACCATCATTTTCAAGCAAACCATATTCAAGTGAGAAAGTAGAGCTTAAGGTCTAAGCTCTAAGCTCACTCCCTCACTATGCTCCTTAATTGCTTCTTCACATTCAACAATGGGAGTTCTTTGATCACATAGGCTTAGGTGGGAGGAGACCATATTGCGAACGGCTTCCGTGATGAGCGGATAATTTATACGCTTTTTGGCATTGTTTTTAGTAGAATATAGTTACTTTTAGGGATGTTTTCATTAGTTTTTATGTTAAATTCACATTTCTGGACTTTACTATGAGTTTTTGTATTTTTCTGTGATTTCAGATATTTTCTGGCTGAAATTGAGGGACTTGAGCAAAAATCAGATTCAGAGGTTGAAAAAGGACTGCTGATGCTGCTGGATTCTGACCTCCCTGCACTCAAAGTGAATTTTCTGGAGCTACAGAACTCAAAATGGCGCGCTTCGAATTGCGTTGGAAAGTAGACATCCAGGGCTTTCCAGCAATATATAATAGTCCATACTTTGGCCGAGTTTAGACGACGTAAAAGGGCGTTGAACTCCAGTTCTATGCTGCAGTCTGGAGTTAAATGCCAGAAACACGTTACAAGCCAGAGTTGAACGCCAGAAATACGTTACAAACTGGCGTTCAACTCCAAGAATGACCTCTCCACGTGGAAACTTCAAGCTCAGCCCAAGCACACACCAAGTGGGCCCCGGAAGAGGATTTATGCATCAATTACTTACTTCTGTAAACCCTAGTAACTAGTTTAGTATAAATAGGACTTTTTACTATTGTATTAGACATCCTGGATTGTATTTTTGATCCTGTGATCTCGTTTTGGGGGCTGGCCATTCGGCCATGCCTGGACCTTTCACTTATGTATTTTCAACGGTAGAGTTTCTACACTCCATAGATTAAGGTGTGGAGCTCTGCTGTTCCTCATGAGTTAATGCAAAGTACTACTGTTTTTCTATTCAACTCAACGTATTCCGCTTCTAAGATATTCATTCGTACTTCAACATGAATGTGATGAACGTGACAATCATCATCATTCTCCCACGAACGCGTGCCTGACAACCACTTCCGTTCCACCTTAGATTGGATGATTATCTCTTGGATCTCTTAATCAGAATCTTCGTGGTAAAGCTAGATTGATGGCGGCATTCATGAGAGTCCGGAAAGTCTAAACCTTGTCTGTGGTATTCCGAGTAGGATTCTGGGATTGAATGACTGTGACGAACTTTAAACTCGCGAGTGCTGGGCGTAGTGACAGACGCAAAAGGAGGGTGAATCCTATTCCAGTATGATCATTTGAACTTTAAACCTCAGATGATTAGCCGTGCTGTGACAGAGCATTTGGACCATTTTCACAAGAGGATGGGATGCAGCCATTGACCACGGTGATGCCTCCAGATGATTAGCCATGCAGTGACAGCGCATCGGACCATTTTCACAGAGAGGATGAAAAGTAGCCATTGACAATGGTGATGTTCTTACATAAAGCCAGCCATGGAAAGGAGTAAGATTGATTGGATGAAGACAGCAGGAAAGCAGAAGTTCAGAGGAACGAAAGTATCTCTATACGTTTATCTGAAATTCTCACCAATGATATACATAAGTATTTCTATCTTTATTTTCTGTCTATTTATTATTAATTTTCGAAAACTCCATAACTATTTTATATCTGCCTGACTGAGATTTACAAGGTGACCATAGCTTGCTTCATACCAACAATCTCCGTGGGATCGACCCTTACTCACGTAAGGTTTTATTACTTGGACGACCCAGTGCACTTGCTGGTTAGTTGTATCGAAGTTGTGAATGAAAAACAATTTATTAAGACGTGCGTACAGAGTTTTTGGCGTCGTTGCCTGAGATCACAATTTTGTGCACCAAGTTTTTGGCGTCGTTGCCGGGGATTGTTCAAGTTTGGACAACTGACGGTTCATCGTGTTGCTCAGATTAGGTAATTTTCTTCTTATTTTGTTTTCAAAATTTTTTCAAAAATTTTTCAAAAAATCTTTCAAGAATTTCTCATCTGTTTTCGAAAAAAAAATTAAAATAAATGTTTTCAAAAATATATTTTTCTTCAGAATTTTTAAGAATGAATTCTAGTGTTTCATGATGATTTGTTGAATCTTGGCTGGCTGTAAGCCATGTCTAATCTTTTGGACTGGGGTTTCAACTTATCATCACAAGACCTTGTTGATCTTCACACACTTAGTTGCTCTATACATGGAAAGTATCAATATCTTCTAAAGCTTGGCTGGCTAGTAAGCCATGCCTAACCCTCAAATTGGAGCTTTAGACTAAGAGTACAAGATTCCTGGAATTCATATTAAAAATTTTGGAATCCTTATTTTTCTTTTTCAAATTAATTTTCGAAAAATCCAAAAAAAAAAATCATAAAATCATAAAAATAAAAAAAAAATATTTTGTGTTTCTTGTTTGAGTCTTGAGTCAACTTCAAGTTTGGTGTCAATTGCATTTTTTCTAAAACATTCTTTGCATTTTTCGAAAATTCATGCATTCATAGTGTTCTTCATGATCTTCAAGTTGTTCTTGGTAAGTCTTTGATGAGCGGATATTTTATACGCTTTTTGGGGTTAATTTCATATAGATTTTAGTATGTTTTAGTTGGTTTTTAGTTTATTTTCATTAGTTTCTAGGCAAAATCCACATTTCTGGACTCTACTATGAGTTTGTGTGTTTTTATGTAATTTCAGGTATTTTCTGGCTGAAATTGAGGGAGTTGAGCAAAAATCTGATTCAGGCTGAAAAAGGACTGCTGATGCTGTTGGATTCTGACCTCCCTGCACTCAAAATGAATTTTCTGGAGCTACAGAACTCCAAATGGCGTGCTTCTAAGTGCGTTGGAAAGTAGACATCCAGGGCTTTCCAGCAATATATAATAGTCTAACTTTACTCAAGGATAGACGACGTAAACTGGCGTTCAACGCCAGCTCTCTGCCCAATTCTGGCGTCCAGCGCCAGAAACAAGTTGCAAGTTGGAGTTCAACGCCAGAAAAGGATCCAAAGCTGGCGTTGAACGCCCAAAACAGCCCCAGGCACGTGAGAAGCTTTAGTCTCAGCCTCAGCACACACCAAGTAGGCCCCAAAAGTGGATTTATGCACTATCTGTTATAGTTTACTTATTTTCTGTAAACCTAGGTTACTAGTTTAGTATTTAAACAACTTTTAGAGATTTATTTGGTATCTCATGACACTTTTTAGATCAAAACTTTATACTCTTTGACGGCATGAGTCTCTAAACTCCATTGTTGGGGGTGAGGAGCTCTGCTGTGTCTCGATGAATTAATGCAAGTATTTCTGTTTTCTATTCAAACATGCGTGTTCCTATCTAAGATATCCATTCGCGGCTAACTATGGAGAAGGTGATGATCAGTGACACTCATCACCTTCCTCAATCCATGAACGTGTGTCTGACAATCACTTCCGTTCTACATCAGATTGAATGAATATCTCTT
>NC_029790.2:88117785-88161808 GCF_000816755.2 Arachis ipaensis
TGCAACTCAACTGATAAATATAATTGACTTCCTGACTAAGAATTGCAAGATAACCATATATTGCTTCAAACCAACAATCTCCGTGGGATTCGACCCTTACTCACGTAAGGTATTACTTGGACGACCCAGTGCACTTGCTGGTTAGTGGTACGAGTGTGAAAAGTGTGATTCACAATTCGTGCCCCAAGTTTTTGGCGCCGTTGCCGGGGATTGTTCGTGTTTGAACAACTAACGGTTTATTTTGTTGCTTAGATTAGGAAAATTTTTCTTTTTGGTTTAGAGTCTCTTATTATTGTTCTTGGTTAAAATTTTATACTTCTTCAAAACAAGTGTTACATTTACTGCCCAATTGGCTAGAGCATTGGTCTAAGTCCGTGGCAGTTTGGTATACTCTTTTTAAAAATTTTTTTCAAAAATAATAATTTCTCTATTAAATTTTGTGCCAAACTTTAAGTTTGGTGTTTTCTTGTTGATTTTCCTTTTGGTTTTTGAAAATTTTAGTTCAGTTTTCAAAAAAATTTTAAGTTTGGTGTTCCTTGGTGTTTTCCCTCCAAAATTTTCAAAAACAAGGAGCATCAGATCTAAAAATCCTAAATCTTGTGCCATCTTATTGTTTTTCTCTCTCCTCTTTAAATTCAAAAATATCTTTTCTCTCTATTTTAAAGCAAATTTTCGAAATTTACCTTTAAAAATTCAGATTTTTTTAAAATTTAAAACCTTTTTCAAAAATCATCATATCCTTTTTAAAACTTCCTAACCACTTTCTCTCTCCTCATTTTTTCGAAAATTTTCAACCATTTTTTGTTTATTTTATTTTAATTTATTTCATTTTCGAATTAAATAAATAAATAAATAAATAAATAAAAATAAATTTTTTTATTTGACATCATCTCCCTTTCTCCATTATGGATCTAAGTGGAAATAAACAATCCAGGAGGACTCTGGGGTCATATGCTAACCCCTCTACTGCTTCATATGGGAGTAGTATATGCATACCCTCCATTGGAGTCAGTAGCTTTGAGTTGAATCCTCAGCTCATTATCATGGTGCAGCAAAGTTGCCAGTATTCTGGTCTTCCACAGGAAGAGCCTACAGAGTTTCTGGCACAATTTTTACAAATTGCTGACACAGTACATGTTAAGGAAATAGATCAGGATGTCTACAGACTATTACTGTTTCCATTTGCTGTAAAAGATCAAGCTAAGAGGTGGTTAAATAACCAACCTAAGGCCAGCATAAGGACATAGAAACAGCTGACAGAAAAATTCCTGAATCAATACTTTCCCCCAAAACGGATGACACAGCTAAGGCTGGACATCCAAGGCTTTAAACAAGGAAATAAGGAATCTCTTTATGATGCCTGGGAGAGATACAGAGAGATGCTACGAAAATGCCCCTCTGAAATGTTTTCAGAGTGGGTTCAGTTAGACATCTTCTATTATGGGCTTACAGAAGGAGCTCAGATGTCTCTAGATTACTCAGCTAGTGGATCTATCCACATGAGAAAGACAATTGAAGAGGCTCAAGAGCTTATTGATACAGTTGCCAGGAATCAGCATCTGTACCTAAGCAGTGACCCTTCCATGAAAGAAGAGGTTAAAACAGTAACTGCTGAACTCAGCCCTGTAAAACAAGCTGCTGAATTCAATCAGCAATTGGACTTTCTAACAAAGCTTTCCAATTCTTTTTAATTCTTTTTTTCAATTCTTTTCACATCCTTCCAAAACATTTTCAAAACTTACCTATCCTTTCAAATTATTTTCAAATCTTTTTAATTTTTCTTGCATACAATAATAAGTTTTCAAAATTAATTGCATCATTCTTCTTCTACTCCCTTCTATCTTATTTTGCTCGAGGATGAGCAAACCTTTTAAGTTTGGTGTGAAAAAAGCTTTGCTTTTTGTTTTTCCATAACAATTAAGGACACCTAAGGCCGGAGAAACCTCTACGAAGAGGAAAGGGAAGGCAGTTGCTTCCAACTCTGAGTCATGAGAGATGGAGAGATTCATCTCAAAAGCCCATCACTAGAAAGAGGATTGAGCAAACAAGAGAGCCCACTCATGGACCTCAACAAGAGCCATGAGGGAAGAGCAACAAAGGCAAGGAAGTGATATTAAGGAGCTAAAGCACTCATAGGATCTTCAAGATGAAGAACTAACCGCCATCACTAAGGTGGACCCGTTCTTTAATTTCTTTGTTCTTATTTTTCTATTTTTCAAATTTTATGCTCCATATTTTGTCTATGTTTTTGTCTTTATTACATGATCATTAGTGTCTAGTGTCTATGTCCTAAAGCTATGAATGTCCTATGAATCCTTCACCTTTCTTAATTGAAAAATGTTTTTATTTGCAAAAGAACTAAAAGTGCATAATTTCGAATTCTATCTTGAAATTAGTTTAATTATTTTGATGTGGTGGCAATACTTTTTATTTTCTGAATGAATGCTTGAACAGTGCATATTTTTTATATTATTGTGTATGAATGTTAAAATTGTTGGCTCTTGAAAGAATAATAAAAAAGGAGAAATGTTATTGATAATCTGAAAAATCATATAATTGATTTTTGAAGCAAGAAAAAGCAGTAAAACACAAAGCTTGCGGAAAAAAAAGAGAAGAGGCGAAAAAAATAAAGAAAAAAAAAGAAAAACAAAAAGCAAGCAGAAAAAGCCAATAGCCCTTTAAACCAAAAGGCAAGGGTAAAAAGGATCCAAGACTTTGAGCATTAATGGATAGGAGGGCCCAAAGGAATAAAATCCTGGCCTAAGCGGCTAAACCAAGCTGTCCCTAACCATGTGCTTGTGGCGTGAAGGTGTCAAGTGAAAAGCTTGAGACTGAGCGGTTAAAGTCGTGGTCCAAAGCAAAAAGAGTGTGCTTAAGAGCTCTGGGCACCTCTAACTAGGGACTCTAGCAAAGCTGAGTCACAATCTGAAAAGGTTCACCCAGTTATGTGTCTGTGGCATTTATGTATCCGGTGGTAATACTGGAAAACAAAATGCTTAGGGTCACGGCCAAGAATCATAAAGTAGCTGTGTTCAAGAATCAACATACTGAACTAAGAGAATCAATAACACTATCTGAATTCTGAGTTCCTATGGATGCCAATCATTCTGAACTTCAAAGGATAAAGTGAGATGCCAAAACTATTCAGAAGCAAAAAGGCTACTAGTCCCGCTCATCTAATTGAAACTAATCTTCGTTGATAATTTTGGAATTTATTGTATTTTCTCTTCTTTTTATCCTATTTTGTTTTTAGTTGCTTGGGGACAAGCAACAATTTAAGTTTGGTGTTGTGATGAGCGGATAATTTATACCCTTTTTGGCATTGTTTTTACATAGTTTTTAGTATGTTTTAGTTACTATTTATTATATTTTTATTAGTTTTTATTCAAAAATCACATTTTTGGACTTTACTATGAGTTTGTGTATTTTTCTGTGATTTCATGTATTTTCTGGCTGAAATTGAGGGACCTGAGCAAAAATCTGATTCAGAGGCTGAAAAAGGACTGCAGATACTGTTGGATTCTGACCCTCCTGCACTCGAAGTAGATTTTATGGAGGTACAGAAGCCCAATTGGCACGATCTTAATTGATTTGGAAACTAGACATCTTGGGCTTTCCAGCAATGTATAATAGTTCATACTTTTCTTGAGATTTGATGGCTCAAACTGGCGCTTAAAGCCAGCAAAAAACTTTGTAGCGTAAAACGCCAGAACTAGCACCAAAACTGGAGTTAAACGCCCAAACTGGCACCCAAGCTGGCATTTAACTCCAAGAACAGCCTATACACGTGGAAGCTTCAATACTCAGCCCAAGCACACACCAAGTGGGCCCTGGAAGTGGATTTCTGCACTATCTGCACTTAGTTACTTAATTTCTGTAAACCCTAGTAACTAGTTTAGTATAAATAGCACTTTTTACTATTGTATTCACATCTCTGGACGTTTAGTCCTTAGACCATGGAGGCTGGCCTCACGGCCATACCTAGACCTCTTTCACTTATGTATTTTCTACAGTGGAGTTTCTACACCCCATAGATTAAGGTGTGGAGCTCTGCTGTTCTTCATGAATTAATGCAAGCAATATTGTTTTTCTTTCAATTCACACCTACTTCTTCTCCAAGATATACTCTTGTACTTAATTCAATTAAGTCAAAATGAAGGGGTGACCCGTGTCAATCATCCAATCTTCGTTACTCGCTTAGCCAAGATCTGCGTGCCTGACAACCGCAAAGCGGTGTACATGATGTTCAACGTAGTCATTGGACGACAGCTGGAGTATATTCTCTTGGGTATCTAATACACAGACCGAGTCCGTGAAATTGGTATCTTCGTGGCATAGGCTAGAATTATTGGCAGCCATTCCTGGAATCTGAAAAGTCTAAACCTTGTCTGTGGTATTCCGAGTAGGATCTGGGAAGGGATGACTGTGACTAGCTTCAAACTTACGAATGTTGGGCGCAGTGACAGTGTGCAAAAGGATAGAGAGATCCTATTCCAACGCTAGTGAGAACCGAAAGATGATTAGCCGTGTGGGAGCTGTACGTAGTATTTTTCATCCGAGACGAGAAATCCGACAGTTGATTAGCCGTGCAGAGGCCGTACCTGGTATTTTTCATCCGATAGGATCATACAACTTGCTATGGAAAGAAGCACGCATGATTGGAAGAAGACAATAGGAAAGCAGAGGTTCAGAAGCAACAAAGCATCTCTGAATGCTTATCTGAAATCCCTACCAATGAATTACATAAGTATCTTTATTTTATTTTATGTTTTATTTATCTTTTAATTATCAAAACCTCATAACCATTTGAATCCGCCTGACTGAGATTTACAAGATGACCATAGCTTGCTTCAAGCCGACAATCTCCGTGGGATCGACCCTTACTCACGTAAGGTATTACTTGGACGACCCAATGCACTTGCTGGTTAGTTGTGTGGAGTTGTGAAAAGTGTGAATCACGATTTCCCACACCAGAAAGCAAAGAGGTTCGAATAGAACCCAGAATGTGAACAAGCCTTCCAAGACTTCAAAACATTCCTGGGACAACCACCTATCCTGACCCGACCTCGACAAGGAGAAGAACTGATACTATACCTCGCCGTTGGAAGTTGGGCAATAGCATCAGCACTAGTCAGAGAAGACGACAACGTTCAACAACCCATCTACTTTATCAGCAAGGCTTTACAAGGGGCTGAACTAAAGTACCAAAAGATAGAAAAGTTTGCCTACGCCCTCATACTTACTTCCCGATGGCTTTAACCATACTTTCAAGCCCACACCATCAGAATACGGACCAACCAACCTACGACCTCAAGTACGAAGCTCGGACGGCCGTCAACTCCCAGTACCTGGCCAACTTCATCGCAGAGTACACCGACACCGCAGGAACTCCCATTGACTGGAACCTCTACGTTGACGGCTCATCAAACAAAGCCGGAAGTGGAGCGGACGTTATCCTAGAAAGTGATCAAGGGACCCAACTCGAACTTTCCTTAAGGTTCAAATTCCCTGCCTCAAATAATTAAGCTGAGTATGAAGCCCTACTGGCTGGTTTGAAGTTGGCTAGGGAAGTCGGAGCCCAAAAACTTACCATCTTCAGCGATTCATAAATAGTCACCTCACAAATAGAAGGAAGCTACCAGGCAAAAGATCCCACCATGAAAAAATACCTAGACAAAACCAGAGAATAGCTCAAAAAATTCATGAGATATGAGATCCGACATATACTTCGGGAATAAAATGCCCAAGCTGATGCACTTCCAAAACTAGTCAGTACCAAACCAGGGGACAGTAATAGAAGCCTCATCCAAGAAATACTACAAAACCCATCAACCGCGAAAGAAGAGAAGTTCCTAAACATATCAGACCAGGACCAAGGGTGGATAACTCCCATAATCAACTACCTTAAGTCCGAAACACTCCCCACAGATAAAAAGAAGGCAAAAAGGCTCATACGAGAAGCACAGTATTACACCATAGTGAACGACGTCCTATACAGGAGATGGATCTCAACACCCCTCCTAAAATGCGTCCCGACTTTCGCCACAAAGGAAGTCCTAGAAGAAGTCTATGGCAGCATGTGCGGCAACCACATCGGGGTACGAGCTCTATCCAAAAAGGTGCTCCGAGCCGGCTTTTACTGGCCAACCTTACAAAAGGAAGCAACAGAGTTCGTCAAAACATGCCCCACATGCCAGAAGCATGCCAATTTTCATATCGCCCCACCCGAAGAGCTCATCTGCGTCACTTCATCCTAGCCATTCGCAAAGTGGAGGCTTGGTGCACGAAATCGTGACTGTTCATTCCTTGGTAACGGCGCCAAAAACTTAATACGCACGTTCATAATCTTAGTTCTTTTTTACAACTTTGCACAACTAACCAGCAAGTGCACTGGGTCGTCCAAGTAATAAACCTTACGTGAGTAAGGGTCGATCCCACGGAGATTGTTGGCTTGAAGCAAGCTATGGTCATCTTGCAAATCTCAGTCAGACAGATTCAAATGGTTATGGGATTTAAGATAATTAAAATATAAATAAAATATAAAATAGGATAGAGATACTTATGTAATTCATTGGTGAGAATTTCAGATAAGCGTATGGAGATGCTTTGCTCCCTCTGAATCTCTGCTTTCCTACTGTCTTCATCCAATCATTCATACTCCTTTCCATGGCAAGCTGTATGTTGGGCATCACCGTTGTCAATGGCTAATCATCTGTCGATTATCGATCATGTTGGAATAGGATCCAGTGATCCTTTTGCGTCTGTTACTACGCCCAACACTCGCGAGTTTGAAGCTCGTCACAGTCATCCCTTCCCATATCCTACTCGGAATACCATAGACAAGGTTTAGACTTTCTAGATCTCAAGAATGGCCACCAATAATTCTAGCCTATACCACGAAGACTCTGATCGTGAACCAGGAGGCTAAGAGATATGCATTCAAGCTTGTTTTCATGTAGAACGAAAGTGTTTGTCAGGCACGCGTTCATAAGTGAGAATAGTGATGAGTGTCACATAATCATCACATTCATCATGTTCTTGTGTGTGAATGAATATCTTAGAATAAGAATAAGCTTGAATTGAATAGAAAAACAATAGTACTTTGCGTTAATTCATGAGGAACAGTAGAACTCCACACCTTAATCTATGGTGTGTAGAAACTCTACCATTGAAAATACATAAGTGATGGAGGTCAAGGCATGGCCGAATGGCCAGTCCCCCTAAACGTGATCTCTGAACATAAAATTATTCAAAAGATTAACCAGAGATGTGAAATAAATCACTAAAAGTAGTTTTTATACTAAACTAGTAGCTAGGATTACATAAGATAAGTAAATGATGTAGAAATCCACTTCCGGGCCCACTTGGTGTATGCTTGGGCTGAGCATTGAGCTTTCATGTGTAGAGATTCTTTTTGGAGTTAAACGCCAGGTTGTAACCTGTTTTTGGCGTTTAACTCCAGAATAGGGTAGGGAGTTGGCGTTTGAATGCCCGTTTGCGTCGTCAAAACTCATGCAAAGTATGGACTATTATATATTTCTGGAAAGCCCTTGATGTCTACTTTCCAACAAAATTGAGAACACACCAATTAGGTTTTTGTAGCTCTAGAAAATCTACTTCGAGTGCAGGGAGGTCAGAATCCAACAACATCTATAGTCCTTCTTCAGCCTCTGAATCAGATTTTTGCTCAAGTCCCTCAATTTCAGCCAAAAAATATCTGAAATCACAGAAAAATATACAAACTCATAGAAAAGTCCAGAAATGTGATTTTTGAATGAAAAATAATAAAAATATAATAAAAAGTAACTAAAGTATACTAAAAACTATGTAAAAACAATGCCAAAAAGCGTATAAATTATCCGCTCATCACAGCACCAAACTTAAATTGTTGCTTGTCCCCAAGCAACTGAAAATTAGGATAAAAAGAAGAGAATATACTATAAATTCCAAACCATCAATGAAACTTAGCTCCAATTAGATGAGCGGGACTAGTAGCTTTTTGCCTCTGAATAGTTTTGGCATCTCACTTCATCCTTTAAAGTTCAGAATGATTGGCATCCATAGAAACTTAGAATTTAGATAGTGTTATTGATTCTCCTAGTTCAGTATGTTGATTCTTGAACACAGCTATGTTATGAGTCTTGGCCGTGACCCTAAGCACTTTGTTTTCCAGTATTACCACCGGATACATACATGCCACAGACACATAATTGGGTGAACCTTTTCAGATTGTGACTCAGCTTTGCTAGAGTCCCCAGTTAGAGGTGTCCAGGGTTCTTAAGCACACTCTTTTTGCTTTGGACCTCGACTTTAACCGCTCAGTCTCAAGTTTTCACTTGACACTTTCACGCCACAAGCACATGGTTAGGGATAGCTTAGTTTAGCCGCTTAGGCCAGGATTTTATTCTTTTGGGCCCTCCTATCCACTGATGCTCAAACCCTTGGATCCTTTTTACCCTTGCCTTTTGGTTTAAAGGGTTACTGGCTTTTTGCTTTTGCCTTTTGGTTTTAAGAGCTTTTGGCTTTTTCTGCTTGCTTTCTCTTTTTTTTCGCCATTTTTCTTTCTTTTCTTTTTTTTTCCTGCAAGCTTTTGTATTCACTGCTTTTTCTTGCTTCAAGAATCAATTTTATGATTTTTCAGATTATCAATAACATTTCTCCTTTTTCCTCATTCTTTCAAGAGCCAACAATTTTAATATTCATAAACAACAAATTCAAAAGACATATGCATTGTTCAAGCATTCATTCAGAAAACAAAAAGTATTCTCACCACATCAAAATAATTAAACTAATTTCAAGGATGAATTCAAAATCATGTACTTCTTGTTCTTTTGTTTTTAGAACATTTTTCATTTAAGAGAGGTGATGGATTCATAGGACATTCATATCTTTAAGACATAGACACTTAAACACTAATGATCATGTAGTAAAAACACAAACATAAATAAAACACAAGGCTCAAAAATAAAAAAATAGAAAAATAAAAACAAAGAGATTAAGGAACGGGTCCACCTTAGTGAAGGTGGCATCTTCTTCCTCTTGAAGACCCAATGGTGTTCTTGAGCTCCTCTATGTCTCTTCCTTGCCTTTGTTGCTCCTCCCTCATAGCCCTTTGATCTTCTCTAATCTCATGGAGAATGACGGAGTGCTCTTGGTGTTCCATCCTTAGTTGTCCCATGTTAGAACTTAATTCTCCTAGGGAGGTGTTAATTTTCTCCCAATAGTTTTGTGGAGAAAAGTGCATCCCCTGAGGCATCTCAGGAATTTCATGGTGAGAAATTTCCTCATGCTCTTGTTGAGGTCCATGATCTCTTGTTTGCTCCATCCTTTTCTTAGTGATGGGCTTGTCCTCATCAATGAGGATATCTCCCTCTATGTCAATTCCAGCTGAATTGCAGAGGTGGCAAATGAGGTGAGGAAAGGCTAACCTTGCCAAAGTGGAGGACTTGTCAGCCGCCTTGCAGAGTTCTTGAGGTATAATCTCATGAACTTCCACTTCCTCCCCAATCATGATACTATGGATCATGATGGCCCAATCCACAGTTACTTCGGATCAGTTGCTAGTGGGAATGATAGAGCGTTGGATGAACTTCAACCATCCTTTAGCTATAGGCTTAAGGTCCGGTCTTCTCAATTGAACCAGCTTGCCTCTTGAGTCAACTTTCCATTGAGCTCCTTCCACACATATGTCCATGAGGACTTGGTCCAACCTTTGATCAAAGTTGACCCTTCTAGTGTAGGGGCGTGCGTTTTCTTGCATCATTGGTAAGTTGAATGCCAACCTTACATTTTTTGAACTGAAATCTAAGTATTTCCCCCGAACCATTGTTAGCCAATTCTTTGGGTTTGGGTTCATACTTTGATCATGGTTCCTAGTGATCCATGCATTTGCATAGAACTCTTGAACCATTAAGATTCTGACTTGTTGAATAGGATTAGAGAGAAATTCCCATCCTCTTCTTCTAATCTCTTGTCGGATCTCCGGATACTCGCTCTTTTTGAGCTTAAAAGGGACCTCAGGGATCACCTTTTTCTTGGCCACAACTTCATAGAAGTGGTCTTGATGGACCTTTGAGATGAATCTCTCCATCTCCCATGACTCAGAGGTGGAAGCAATTGCCTTTCCTTTCCTCTTTCTTGAGGTTTCTCTGGCCTTATGTGCCATTGATTATTATGGAAAAACAAAAAGTAATGCTTTTACCACACCAAACTTAAAAGGTTTGCTCGTCCTCGAGCAAAAGAAGAAAGAAAGTAGTAGAAGAAGAAGAAGATGGAGGAGATGGAGTGAGAGTATATTCGGCCAAGGGGGGGAACTAGTGT
This sequence comes from Arachis ipaensis, assembly GCF_000816755.2. Classification (NCBI taxonomy): domain Eukaryota; kingdom Viridiplantae; phylum Streptophyta; class Magnoliopsida; order Fabales; family Fabaceae; genus Arachis; species Arachis ipaensis. The sequence continues at coordinate 88,128,106 of NC_029790.2, forward strand.
TTGTGATGTGTGAAAATAGAGTAGTGTTAAGGGGTTTATATAGGGGTGGGGGGAGGGTAGGCTTCGGCCATTAGGGTTGGGTTCAAGAGGGAAAGGAATTTGAATTTGGAGGTAGGTGGGGTTTTTGGGGAAGAGTGGATGGATGCGAGTGGTGAAGGGTATTTGGGGAAGAGTGTTATGAAAAGGTGTGAAGAGGAGAGAAGAAGAGGTGGGGTAGGTGGAGATCCTGTAGGGTCCACAGATCCAGAGGGGTCAAGAACTTAGCATCCCTGCTCCATTTAGGCGTGCAAAACGCCCTTAGAATGCATGTCTAGCATTAAATGCCAGCTTACTACTTGTTTCTGGCGTTTAATGCCAGCTTTTCTCCCATTCTTGCTCTGTTCTGGCGTTAAAAGCCAATCCCATGCTCTGTTCTGGCGTTAAACGCCCGTCTGGTGCTTGTTTCTAGCATTTAATGCCAGCTTGATGCTTCTTTCTGGCGTTAAACGCCAGTTTGATGCTTCTTACTGGAGTTTAAACGCCAGTAAGCTCTTCCTCCAGGGTGAGCTATTTTTAATGCTGTTTTTCATTCTGTTTTTGATTTTTTAGTAGTTTTTGTGACTTCACATGATCATCAACCTAAAGAAAACATAAAATAGCAATGGAAAATAAATAGATATAATTAAATAACATTGGGTTGCCTCCCAACAAGCGCTTCTTTAATGTCAATAGCTTGATAGTGAGCTCTCATGGAGCTTCACAGATAATCAGAGCAAGGTTGAGGCCTCTTAACACCAAACTTAGAGTTTGCTTGTGGCCTCTCAGCACCAAACTTAGAGTTTGGTTGTGGCCTCCTAACACCAAACTTAGAGTTTGAATGTGGGAGTTTTGTTTGACTCTGTATTGAGAGAAGCTTTTTATGCTTCCTCCCCATGGTTACAGAAGGAGAACCTTGAGTCTTAAATACAAGGTAGTCCTCATTCAACTGAAGGACCAACTCTCCTCTGTCAACATCAATCACAGCGTTTGCTATGACTAGGAAGGGTCTACCAAAGATGATGGATTCATCCTCATCCTTCCCAGTGTCTAGGATTATGAAATCAGCAGGGATGTAAAGGCCTTCAACCTTCACTAGCACGTCCTCTACTAGTCCATAAGCCTGTTTCATTGATTTGTCTGCCATCTCTAATGAGATTCTTGCAGCTTGTACCTCAAAGATTTCTAGTTTCTCCATTACAGAGAGTGGCATGAGGTTTATCCCTGACCCAAGGTCACACAAAGCCTTCTCAAAGGTCATGGTGCCTATGGTACAAGGTATGAAGAACTTTCTGGGATCCAGTTTCTTCTGAGGTAAAGTTTGCCTCATTAATGTACTCAGTTCATTGGTGAACAAGGGGGGTTCATCCTCCCAAGTCTCATTACCAAATAAATTGGCATTCAACTTCATGATCACTCCTAGATACTTAGCAACTTGCTCTTCAGTGATGTCTTCATCCTCTTCAGAGGAAGAATATTCATCAGAGCTCATGAATGGCAGAAGGAAGTTCAATGGAATCTCTATGGTCTCTGTATGACCCTCAAATTCCTTTGGTTCCTCAAAGGGAAACTCCTTTCTGTCCAGAGGACGTCCCATGAGGCTTTTCTCATTGGGACTCACGTCCTCCTCACTCTCTCTAGGTTCGGCCATGTTGGTCATGGTTATGGCCTTGCACTCTCTCTTGGGATTTTCTTCTGTATTGCTTGGGAGAGTACTGGGAGGAGTTTCAGTAATTTTCTTACTCAGCCGACCTACCTGTGGCTCCAAATTTCTAATGGAAGACCTTGTTTCATTCATGAAACTTAGTGTGGTCTTGGATAGATCAGAGACTATAGTTGCCAGGCTAGAATGGCTCTGTTCAGAATTATCTATCTGTTGCTGAGAAGATGATGGAAAAGGCTTGCTATTGCTAAACCTATTTCTTCCACCATTATTATTAAAGCCTTGTTGAGGCTTCTGTTGGTCCTTCCGTGAGAAATTTGGATGATTTATCCATGAAGGATTATAGGTATTTCCATAGGGTTCTCCCATGTAATTCACCTCTGCCATTGCAGGGTTCTCAGGATCATAAGCTTCTTCTTCAGAAGATGCTTCTTTAGTACTGTTGGATGCAACTTGCAATCCATTCAGACTCTGAGAAATCATATTGACTTGCTGAGTCAATATTTTATTCTGAGCCAATATGGCATTCAGAGTATCAATTTCAAGAACTCCCTTCTTCTGAGGCGTCCCATTGTCTACAGGATTCCTCTCAGAGGTGTACATAAACTGGTTATTTGCAACCATTTCAATGAGTTCCTGAGCTTCTGCAGGGGTTTTCACGTGAAGAGATCCTCCTGCAGAATGGCCCAATGACATTTTTGACAACTCAGACAGACCATCATAGAATATACATATGATGCTCCATTCTGGAAGCATGTCAGTAGGATATCTTTTGATCAGTTGCTTATATCTTTCCCAAGCTTCATAGAGGGATTCTCCTTCTTTTTACCTGAAGGTTTGGATTTCCACTCTAAGTTTGCTCATCTTTTGAGGTGCAAAGAATTTGGCCAGAAAAGCACTGACCAGCTTATCCCAAGAGTTCAGGCTATCCTTAGGTTGTGAATCCAACCATGTTCTAGCTCTGTCTCTTACAGCAAAAGGGAAAAGCATAAGCCTGTAGACCTCGCGATCAACTCCATTGGTCTTGACAGTGTCACAGACTTGCAAGAATTCAGCTAAAAACTGATGAGGATCTTCCATTGGAAGTTCATAAAACCTGCAGTTCTGCTGCATCAGAGAAACTAATTAAGGTTTAAGCTCAAAATTGTTTGCTCCAATTGCAGGAAGTGAGATGCTTCTTCCATAGAAGTTAGAGGATGGTGCAATAAAGTCACCAAATATCTTCTTTGCATCTCCACCATTGTTATTAGGTTCGGCCATGTCTCCTTCTTTTTCAAAAATTTCTGTCAGGTTTTCTCCAGAGAGTTGTGCTTTAGCTTCCCTTAGCTTCCTCTTCAGAGTCCTTTCAGGTTCAGGATCAGCTTCAACAAGAATGTTCTTATCCTTGTTCCTGCTCATATGAAAAAGGAAGAGAACAGAAAAGAAAATATGGAATCCTCTATGTCACAGTATAGAGATTCCTTATGTAAGTAGAAGAAGAGTAGAATAGAAGAACGTAAGAGAAAAACTCGAACACAGAGAAGAAGATGGAGTTTGAATTTTGGGTGGAAGAGAAGTGTTAGTAGATGAATAAATAAATAAAAGGAGATGAGAGAAGGGGAAGAAAATTCGAATTTAATTTAAACTAAAAGGAAAAATAGTTTTGTTTTTATTTTAAAATTTAGTTAGCATTCGAAAATTAAGAAGGAAAATAGAATTAAATTAAATTAAAATTTAAAACAAATAGTTAATTAAAAAGGAATTTTGAAAAAGTGGGGAAGAGTTTTCGAAAATTAGAGAGAGAAATTTAGTTAGGTGGTTTTGAAAAAGATATGATTGAAATAGAAACTTTTAAAATCAAACAAAAAAGCTAAGTAGTTAATTGAAAAAGATTTGAAAATCAAATTTGAAAAGATAAGAAGTTAGAAAAGATTTTGAAATTAAGTTTTGAAAAAGATATGATTGAAAATCAATTTGAAAAAGAATAGAAAAGGAATTTAAAAAGATTTGATTTTGAAAATTAAAGTTGATTACTTGAACAATAAGAAACTTAAAGATATGATTCTAAAATTTAAAGATTGAACCTTTCTTAATAGGCAAGTAACAAACTTTAAAATTTTTGAATCAATCACATTAATTGTTAGTAAAGATTTTGAAATTATGAAATGAAATTAAGAAAAAGATTTTGAAAATCATTTTAAAATTTTCGAAAATCATAAAAGAAAAATGAAAAAGATTTGATTTTTGAAAAAGTTTTGAAAAGATAGGATTTTTAAATTGAAAATTTGACTTGACTCATAAGAAACAACTAAATTTTAAAAATTTTTGAATAAGTCAACTCAAATATTCGAAATTTATGAGCAAAATAAGGGAAAGATATTTTTTTGATTTTTGAATATTTAATGAAGAAAGAGAAAAATAACAAAAAGACTTAAAACATGAAAATTATGAATCAAAACAAGAAAAATATGCAAGAACACCTTGAATGTCAAGATGAACATCAAGAATACTTTGAATGTCAAGATCAACACCAAGAACTTATTTTTGAAAATTTTTAATAAAAGAAGAACATGCAAGACACCAAACTTAGAAATTTTCAAACTTTAGACATTAACAAATTGAAAATGCATATGAAAAATAAGAAGAGATACAAAACATAAAAATGCAAAGATCAACAAGGGGAATCATCAAGAACAACTTGAAGATCATGAAGAACACATGTATGAATTTTTTCGAAAATTTTTAGAAAATTAAAAAGATGCAATTGACACCAAACTTAAAGATTGACACAAGATTCAAACATGAAACATCAAATTTTTGGTTTTTATGATTTTATTAAAAAAATTTTTGTGTATTTTTCGAAAATTAATTGGAAAAAGAAAAATAAGGATTTCAAAATTTCTAATGAGAATTCCAGGAATCATGCAATGTTAGTCTAAAACTCCGGTCCATGAATTAAACATGGCTTACTAGCCAGCCAAGCTTTCAGTGAAAGCTCCGGTCCAAAACACTAGACATGGCCAATGGCCAGCCAAGCTTTAGCAGATCATTACATACAACAGTTAATTTGCTGAGAAAGACAAAGAAGCTCTTCTAAGGATAGTTGAAACCTCGGTCCAAAAGATTAGACATGGCTTAACAGCCAGCCAGGATTCAACATATCTCATGAAACTCTAGAATTCATTCTTAAAAATTCTGAAGCCATAGAATAATTTATATTTTTTTCTTTTTTTTTTAAAATTTTTCGAAAATAAAAATAATAAAAAAACTTAAAATTAAAATAAAATTACCTAATCTGAGCAACAAGATGAACCGTCAGTTGTCCAAACTCAAACAATCCCTGGCAACGGCGCCAAAAACTTGGTGCACGAAATCGTGACTGTTCATTCCTTGGTAACGGCGCCAAAAACATAATACGCACGTTCATAATCTTAGTTCTTTTTCACGACTTCACACAACTAACCAGCAAGTGCACTGGGTCGTCCAAGTAATAAACCTTACGTGAGTAAGGGTCGATCTCACGGAGATTGTCGGCTTGAAGCAAGCTATGGTCATCTTGCAAATCTCAGTCAGGCAGATTTAAATGGTTATGGGATTTAAGATAATTAAAATATAAATAAAATATAAAATAGGATAGAGATAGTTATGTAATTCATTGGTGAGAATTTCAGATAAGTGTATGGAGATGCTTTGCTCCCTCTGAATCTCTGCTTTCCTACTGTCTTCATCCAATCATTCATACTCCTTTCCATGGCAAGCTGTATGTTAGGCATCACTGTTGTAAATGACTACATCCTATCCTCTCAGTGAAAATGGTCCAAATACGCTGTCACCGCATGGCTAATCATCTGTCGGTTCTCGATCATGTTGGAATAGGATCCAGTGATCCTTTTGCGTCTGTCACTACGTCCAACACTCGCGAGTTTGAAGCTCGTCACAGTCATTCCTTTCCAGATCCTACTCGGAATACCACATACAAGGTTTAGATTTTTCGGATCTCAAGAATGGCCGCCAATAATTCTAGCCTATACCACGAAACTCTGATCGTGAACCAGGAGGCTAAGAGATATGCATCCAAGCTTGTTTTCATAAGTGAGAATGGTGATGAGTGTCACATAATCATCACATTCATCATGTTCTTGTGTGCGAATGAATATCTTAGAAAATGAATAAGCTTGAATTGAATAGAAAAACAATAGTACTTTTCATTAATTCATGAGGAACAGCAGAGCTCCACACCTTAATCTATGGGGTGTAAAAACTCTACCATTGAAAATACATAAGTGATGGAGGTCAAGGCATGGCCGAATGGCCAGCCCCCTAAACGTGATCTCTGAACATAAAATTATTCAAAAGATTAACCAGAGATGTGAAATAAATCACTAAAAGTAGTTTTTATACTAAACTAGTAGCTAGGGTTACATAAGATAAGTAAATGATGTAGAAATCCACTTCCGGGCCCACTTGGTGTGTGCTTGGGCTGAGCATTGAGCTTTCATGTGTAGAGACTCTTTTTTGGAGTTAAACGCCAGGTTGTAGCCTGTTTCTGGCGTTTAACTCTAATTTGCAACCTGTTTCTGGCGTTTAACTCCATAATAGGGCAGGGAATTGGCGTTTGAACGCCCGTTTGCATCGTCAAAACTCGTGCAAAGTATTGACTATTATATATTTATGGAAAGCCCTGGATGTCTACTTTTCAACGCAATTGAGAACGTGCCAATTGGGTTTTTGTAGCTCCAGAAAATCTACTTCGAGTGCAGGGAGATCAGAATCCAACAGCATCTGTAGTCCTTCTTCAGCCTCTGAATCAGATTTTTGCTCAAGTCCCTCAATTTCAGGCAGAAAATACCTGAAATCACAGAAAAACACACAAACTCATGGTAAAGTCCAGAAATGTAATTTTTGAATGAAAACTAATAAAAATATAATAAAAAGTAACTAAAGTATACTAAAAACTATGTAAAAACAATGCCAAAAAGCGTATAAATTATCCGCTCATCAGGGCTCGACCTCCTCGGACCATAACTCCAAGGATTGGGGCAAGTCAAGTTTCTCATCTTAGGAATAGACTACTTCATGAAGTGGATCGATGCAGAGCCATTGGCCACCGCCACCGCCCAAAGAAGTCGGAAGTTCTTTTACAGAAATATTGTCACAAGGTTTGGGGTCCCCTGCTCCATCACCACGGACAATGGTACTCAGTTCACCAACACGGGCTTCAGGAACCTGGTAGTTGATCTGAAAATCAAGCACCAGTTCACCTCAGTGGAACACCTACATGCCAACATACAGGCGGAAGCCGCCAACAAAGACATATTGGCCGAGTTAAAACGTCGACTGTAGGAAGCAAAAGGAGCCTGGGCCGAAGAGCTCCCGCAAGTCCCATGGGCGTACCGGACAACGCCGCACTCCATCAACGGGGAGTCACTCTTCTGACTTGCTTACGAAATGGAGGCAATAATTCCCGTAGAAGTAGAGGAAATATCCCCTAGGGTGATCTTCTACAATGAGGGTACTAATCCCCGAGCACAAAGGGAAGAGCTCGACCAACTTTTGGAAGTCTGAGAAAGAGTTCGGATTAGAGAGGAAGCCCTAAAGCGTCGAATAGCCTCAAGGTATAACCGGAAGGTGATCCAATGAAGCTTCGCTACCAACGACCTTATCCTAATCCGAAATGATATCGGAGTAGATCGGTCGGGAGAAGGGAAGCTAACAGCTAACTAGAAAGGACCATACCGAGTAACAAAAGTACTAGGAAAAGGTTACTACAAGGTGGCCAACCTCCAAAGGAGGGAGCTCCCGAGGTCATGGCATGCCTGTGACCTAAGAAGGTACTACAACTAGAAAAAGGTCTTAGGCCAAGGCGCGCTCTTTTTCCTACCAAAGGTTTTTTTAATGAGGCACCGGGCCAAGACCTAAAGGCTGCCCGACTAGCAGGGTAAGCCCTCATTTGTACATACTCTTATTTATATTTTGTCTTCACATTTTACTACTTGAACAAAAAGTTAAGATTCCCTAAAAAGTTTTCTACCAAGACGCATTAATTTACGCTAAAAATAAACGCAAAATTCATCGCCCGACCAGGAAAGGTCGGCAAGGTGAAGTGACAAAAGTCCAAGTTAATGCGAGAAGTTATAAAAAGTAACCCATATAAAGCGACCTGACATGGTCGGACTAAAATGGGATTACTAAAAATAACTTACGAAGGCTCGATAGAGAAGTCGGACCAATGAAAGGATCACTAAAAAGGGGAACAACACCACACAAAAGCCAAAAAGGTTGAAAACCTTAGTGCCGAAGTGCTTAGATAAAGGGTACGAGTCCGAAAAAAGGACGCTACTTAAAAAGCAAAGCGTGATCTCAAACCCAAAATAGGGCTAAAAAGTCGTCCAAACAAACTAAAAAGAAAAAGTTCTACATGAGAACACTACCTAAAAAGTTATTGAAAATTGACTAAAAGCCCGGACAATAAACCGCGAGGATAACATCGCCAAGGCAGAAGGTTGTCAAACAACTAAGAAAAGGCGTGGCCTAATAGGCAAAGGTAGAAGTTCGTGGAGCAAACACTACTTCAAAGGATGTCCGACCAGAGAGCTCCAAACATCTAAATCCTAGGGCATAAGAACCCACAAAGGAACGCCATCGCCAAACATAAGGCCGTACAAAGCTAGAGAAAACAACCTAAGGATGAAAGTACTTCGCCAAAGTCGAATACTCACCAAAGCCAAACACAAAGTTAAAACATTAAAGACTCAAGGGTTTCCCAACAGCAACCCAAGAGCGAAAGTGTTTTGATTAAAAAACAAAAGTTGCTAGGAAGCAACTAACAAAGTGTCAGAAGAGCTACACAAGCAATTATAAAACAAGAGTCCAAAAGGTCCATAAGTCGAACCGTATCAATACATAATGAAAAGAGAAATAAAAGAGAGAATCACAAAGGGTCATGTTTCGAGGGTTACCTGAAACTGTAGGTCAATCTCGGACGAGATCTTCTGTTCTGGTCGGAGATGACGTGTCCGACTGGAGGGAGGCAGCCGGAGCTGTGGTGTCCGACTTTGATGCCAGGGCATTTTGGCCAGTTTCACTGACCTTTTCTTTACTGTTTTTAGGGTAGTTTCATGCATTTTCTTAGGAAATAAGCTAGTTTTGGGTAGATATTCACTTACACCTGGATTCAAGCATACATTGTGCATTTTACATGATTTCATGAGAATTTTGCATGAGTTTAGTGACAAATTGTATGCTGCATTACCCATGACTTGGACTAGAACTTTGATGCACTCTATTGCCTGATTTCAGGACCAAAGGAAGCAAGGAATGGGAGGTAACTTGCAGAGTTAATGAGAAAAGTGACTGCCAATAACGCTCTCGAAGCCATCATTACCCACGTTAAGAGTCACGTTAACTAAGTTAACGTGAACTCTAATGTGAAGAAGGAAATTTGAGCCAACGTTAGTGACACTTAACATTATCACTAACGTTGGCCAATGCTCATAAGTGGCCACGTTAGAGTCCACGTCAACTTAGTTAACGTGGCCTCTATCGTTAAAAGGGGGAAAGGAAGCAAACGTTAGTGACATTCAACATTGTCACTAACGTTGGCCTAAGTGCACAATGCCACGTTAACTCCCACGCTAACTTGGTTAACGTGGGAGCTAACGTGAAGAGGCAAGGGTGGTCGACAACGTTAGTGACACCCAACATTGTCACTAACGTTCCAATGTCCCCCCATGTCTCACGTTAGAGCCCACGTTATCTTAGTTAACGTGGCTCTTTAACGTGGCATTGCTTAGCCATCCCCAACGTTAGAGACAATGTTGAGTGTCACTAACGTTCTCGAAGGATGGCAAGCCCACGTTAAAGAGCCATGTTAACTAAGTTAACGTGGGCTCTAACGTAGGAGCAATGGGGGCTTTTCAACGTTATTGGGAAAGTTAAGCCCCAATAACGTATGCGAAGGACCTAGAGGCAACGTTAGTGGCAACGTTTATGCCACTAACATTGAAGTTAACATGGTTTTTACTTAGGAACGTTAGTGAAAAAGTTGATTGTCACTAACGTTCTCGAACTCATATTTTTACTAAACGTTAACACCCCTAATGCCTTGAGCTAAAGTCTCTGCCCACTTCACAGTTTCTCTCTGCAAGTAAAGCCAAGCCCAAATGAAGAAAAGAACTGCTTCAAACTCAAGATCCAGAGGCCCAAGACTTGAAGAGCTAACTAGAAGATGAGAAGAGTAGTATATATAGGAGTAGATTTGAATTATTTTGGGAGTTCAGGGAGTTGGAAAATAGCATAGAACTACTTCCTGTATTTACTTTCTCTGCACTTCTAGTTTTCATTATGTATTCTTCATCTTTGTTTTCATATTCCAGAGCTATGAACAACTAAACCCCTTTCATTGGGTTAGGGAGCTCTGTTGTAATTTGATGGATCAATACTAGTTTTCATTATTCTTCTTCTATCTTTTCTCTTGATTTTACTTGAAAGCTTTCGATCTTTATCCAATTGGGTAGTGATCTTGGAAAAGAAACTATTCATACTTGGATCTCTTCTGAACCTTGGAAGAGGAATGAAGAGATCAAGCTAGAAATGCTTTCTCATGCTGGACCAAATTGGGTTTGGATGGATATGTGACTATAATCCTCTCAATACTTGGTTTGGGAAATACATGTGGTATAATCAGTGACCATACTTCATCTCTTCTCATGAGAAATTGACCAAGGAATTGGCTATTGATCAAGATTTGAGAGATTCAATTACAAGAAATTGTAATTTAATCACTTAAGATTGCCAAAGAGATCAATGAGTGCACTGATTGAGGAAGAGATGTAAATGAGATTGATCCGGAGAATGCAATATCTCCTAAGCCCAATGAACTCCCCATTTCTGATCTTACCCATTCTCTTTAATTTCTGTCATTTACATTTATGAGGAATTCTCCCATTCCCATTTAAGATTCTGCAATTTACTTTCTGTCATTTACTTTCCCGCATTTAACTTTCTGCAATTCTCAACTCAATTTCTGATTCGCTCAACTAGAATATTCCTCTAATTAAAGTTGCTTGATCAATCAATCCTTGTGGGATTCGATCTCACTCTATTGTGATTTTTTACTTGATGACAAATTCGGTACACTTGCCGAAGGAAATTTGTTATGAGACAAGTTTTTTGTGCATCAAGTTTATGGCGCCGTTGCCGGGGATTGATTGTGCATCAACAATGATTAGATTGGAGGATAACTAGATTGAGCATTTTATTTTTGTTTGATTTAAATTTCTGTTTGAGTTATTTACTTCCTGTTTTAGTTAATTTCTTCCCTTCCCCCTACTTTTTCTTTGTTATTTACACTTCATCGCACTAACCCACTAACTGTTTGATATATTGCATCACTCACACTACGAGTAATTCTGACAGATATACTTTTTGCAGATATTCTCTTTGCTTGTACTTGTTGGTTGTATGACAGGGAGAAGAAGCGGGGCTTCAACTTCCTTTGATTCTGAACCTGAGAGAACCTTCCTTAGACTAAGGAGGGAGGCAAGAGAAAAACGTGTAGTAGGTGGTGAAGAAGAGGAGGAACACTTTGAGGAATACTTTGAACCAAACATGGAAGAAAACATGGAAAACCATCTTGAAGAAGAGGCTCACAACCATGGCGGAAGAGGTCGAGCTAATCATGCTGGGGAGGATAGAAGAGTTTTAGGCTCTTACATCAATCCAAACCCAGGAAACTGTGGAAGTTGCATTCAAAAGCCAACCATCCATGCCAACAATTTTGAACTGAAGCCACAGCTCATCACCCTTGAGCAGAACAACTGTTCGTTCGGAGGAAGTGTCCAAGAGGACCCAAATCAATACTTAACCACCTTCCTGAGAATATGTGACCCAGTGAAGTCTAATGGTGTTCATCCTGACGCCTATAGACTGCTCTTATTTCCATTCTCACTCAGGGATAAGGCAGCTAAGTGGCTGGAATCCTTCCCAAGGGAAAGCTTGACAACTTGGGAAGACGTGGTGAACAAATTCTTAGCAAGATTTTACCCTCCTCAAATAATCAATAGGCTGAGAGCTGAGGTCCAAACCTTCAGGCAACAAGATGGTGAGACTCTATATGAAGCATGGGAAAGGTTTAAAGACCTAACAAGGAGATGTCCACCTGACATGTTCAACGAATGGGTGCAGCTGCACATTTTCTATGAAGGGCTCTCTTATGAGTCAAAGAAGGCCGTAGACCATTCATCCGGAGGATCTTTGAACAAGAAGAAAACCATTGAGGAGGCTATAGATATCATTGAAACAGTAGCAGAGAATGACTACTTCTATACTTCTGAAAGAGGGAACACAAGAGGAGTAATGGAGCTAAACAATGTAGATGCTCTGTTTGCCCAAAACAAGCTCATTACCCAACAGCTGGCTGACCTCACCAAGAAGATGGAAAGGAACCAAGTGGCAGCAATCTCCACTTCATCAACAACCCAAGAAGGAGTGAATGAAGAAGCAGAGGGTAGTTAGGAGCAAGCTAACTACATTGGGAATTCACCTAGGCAGAACCATGATCCTTACTCCAAGAACTACAACTCTGGATGGAGGAATCATCCAAACTTTGGGTGGAGAAATCAACAAGACCAAAGCCTTGATCAAAGGCGCCCAAATCCAAACAATGCAGCCCACCAACACTTCACCTCTAGACCATATCAACATCCCAATAACAACACTTCTCCACATTCATATCAAGGCCAGAACAACCCTCCTCAACCTGACCTATCATCATTTGATGAAAGAGTCTCAAGGATTGAAAATCTACTTGAAGGTATATGCAAGGACATCCAGGACAGTAAAGCATTCAGAGAGGAAGTGCAGTCAAATATGCAGAATCAGGATGCTACCATCAAGAAACTTGAGACATAAATTGGCTATTTATTCAAGCAAATTCCCAGCCACAACCTTCGCAGTAAAACTAACTCAACCAAAAGGGAGGAGTGTCAGGCTATCACCCTTCGGAGTGGGAAGGAACTGAAGGAAACCCCCCAGAAACCACAAGAAGAGGACTCAAATAAAGAGGAAGAAGAGCAGGACGAAGCTCAAGTTCCGACTTTCAGTTCACAAAAAGGGGGAGGAGTGCTGAAACCAGACATCCCAAGAGTCCCATACCCTCAGCAACTAAAGAAGAAGGAAGATGACAATCAGTTTTCGAGATTTTTGGAAATCTTCATGAAGCTGCAAATCAACATACCCTTTGCTGAAGCAATAGAACAAATGCCACTCTACGCCAAGTTCTTGAAGGAGCTCATGACTAAGAAAAGAAGTTGGAAGAACAACGAGACCGTGATACTAACAGAAGAATGTAGTGCTATCATTCAGCACAAACTGCCCCAGAAATTGAAGGATCCTGGGAGTTTTCAGATCCCTTGCATTATAGGGGAAATCACAGTGGAGAAAGCCCTTTGTGACTTAGGAGCCAGCATCAACTTGATGTCAGTAGCTATGATGAGGAAGATGAAGATAGAGGAGGCTAAACCAACAAAAATGGCCCTACAGTTGGCAGACAGATCATTCAAGTTCCCGCATGGCGTCGTAGAAGATTTGCTGGTGAAAGTGGGAGATTTTATCTTCCCAGCAGACTTTGTAGTGCTGGACATGCAGGAGGAAGCCAAGGGTTCCATCATCCTGGGAAGGCCGTTCTTGGCCACTGCTGGAGCTGTCATTGATGTCCAAAAAGGTGATCTTACATTAAGACTACACAATGAAAAGATGACATTCAATGTGTTCAAGGCCATGAGTTACCCACCAGAACAATTGGGGGAATGCATGAGGTTAGATGTACTTGAGGAGGAAGTGCAAGAGAATTTTGGAGAAGAAGAACCTGAAGAACCTGAGAGATTGGTAGATGAGAAATCTGAATCAAGTGAAGAGGTTGCAACAGCAGAGATTCATATACAAGGTGCACCAAAGGAAGAAAATGAAAAGTCAGAAGCACCCAAACTTGAACTCAAAGCACTGCTACCCACTCTCAAATTGATGTGTGATGCATCTGATTTTGCAGTTGGGGCAGTGTTAGGACAGAGGAAAGACAACTTAGTCCATGTGATATACTATGCTAGCAAAATTCTTAATGATACTCAGAGAAATTATACCACTACTGAAAAGGAGTTACTAGCAATAGTTTTTGCATTTGACAAGTTTAGATCATACCTAATTGGTGCTAAAGTGATTATTTTTACATATCACACAGCACTTAAATATTTGTTTGCCAAGCAAGAATCAAAACCAAGACTAATAAGATGGATCTTATTGTTACAGGAATTCAATATTGAAATCAGAGACAAGAAAGGAGTGGAAAACAAGGTAGCAGATCACCTATCCAGGATCCCTCATGATAAAGGTGGAGCACATGATACAAGTGTGAACGAGCTCTTCCCGGATGAGCAGTTGATGACAGTTCACAAAGTACCATGGTTCGCAGACATTGCCAACTTCAAGGCATCTGGAGCATTACCTCCAGAGATAAATAAACATCAAAAAAGGAAGCTCATGAATGAAGCAAAATACTTTGTCTGGGATGAGCCATATCTCTTCAAGAAGTATTCAGATGGGATCCTTAGAAGATGTATTTCAGAAGAAGAAGGACGAGAGGTCCTATGGAACTGCCACGGCTCATGTTATGGAGGACATTTTGGAGGAGACAGAACTGCAGCAAAAGTGTTACAAAGCGGATTCTTTTGGCCTACCCTTTTCAAAGATGCAAAAGAACTGGTAAGGAGCTGCAATGAATGCCAAAGATCTGGAAACTTGCCCAAAAGAAATGAGATGCCACAGAATTTTATCTTGGAATTGGAACTGTTTGATGTGTGGGGAATTGATTTCATGGGACCATTCCCAACCTCATATGCAAACAATTACATTTTGGTGGCAGTAGATTACGTCTCCAAGTGGGTAGAGGCTATTAGCTAAGTTTGGTGTCCCACACCAAAATAAGTCAAGAGTGAAAGTGTGATTCTAAGTTTGGTGTTCCACTAAAGACATTAGAATTACACCCCACTCCCAAAACACATTGCTAGCTCCAACCAATCAAGGGAAACCACTTAGATGTAGCTAGACTTTAGTAATAATTGTTATATTAACAACAAGATATGAGGTTCTCTGCATATATGCAATGTTTTGTACTGGGCAAGGAACTAAGTTTGGTGTTCGCACACCAAAATAAGTTCAACAGCCACAAGCACACATACAAGCTAACTATGTCTCAAGTGCTTTGGGAACAAGCAACTTCCAATAACTTTACAGGAATCTTATGAGGAAATAGTGCATCTTCACCCAAGGAAGTGAAGTAGCAAGGACTAGGATGATGACAAAGAAAGAGAGCAACTAGATATCATCACCCGAAGGTTGTATTGTCACTTAATTCCATTATACTCAAAATTGTTGAAAATTGGAAGTCCGAATGCACTTTTGATTAGTAGATACTCGTAGTTGGAACCTTTTTCAATTTTGTCTTTTAAGTTTTTGGTGTTGAAGAAGGTTTCTGTGTGCTAGTCTTTATGTTACCACATCATCTCCCTACTTAATTGTATGTTTGTCCCTTTAAATCAGATGAAAAAGAGAATGAGTGTGTTTTAAAAAGACCAGAGTGGAGTTCATAATATGGAAGTGCATTCATGAGTTTTTGGTGTGATCATAAGTTAGCTAAGTTGGTTCAACCATAAGGTGGGAAGACAACTATCTGTCATGAATACTATACTTGAGACACACCCCATGAGACTAAATAAATAAGAAGATCCTAATAATAAAAAGGGAAAGAACAATCAAAGTTGAGGAATAAAAGAAAAAGACTAAGCAATAAGACTAGGCACCAATAGTTTTAAATCTTGAGGCATGTGTCCGTGGTGTTCCTGTGTGAGGGATCTACTTGGATGAATAAGCTCTTAGGGGTGCCTTATCACTTGGTAACTTGGGTTAACTAGCTCGGGATTATCAGCTGAAAGTCCACTATCAAGAGTAACCCTCACCACAGAACATTTAGTAACCCAAAGAGGTGCTAGACACCAAGGCCTCAAGAAAAGAAAATGAATAAACTATATGCCTGTGGTGTGTATGTATGGGGGAGAGACTTGAGGGAGTAAGTCCTTAGGGGTGTCTCAACACCTAGCACCTTGAACCAACTGGTTCGGGAGTGTTGGATGAAAGCTTATCTTAAAGAGTTGCCCCCTTACAGAACACTTAGCCTGAAGAACACCAATAAGCCCTGAAATGACAATAAAAGGATCAATGAATAAAAGTCTCATGGGATGTAAGCAAAGTGAGTATTGTAGGGCATGATAAAGGTCTGAAAGACAGGATGAACCTAAGTTGCTATGCATGAAACCACCATAAAATCAGTGACATGACTTCCACAAGAATGACTCATTTCTCTTGGCATTTCATTCATCATTCTCTTGTTCCAGTACTTGGTTAGGGATAAGCAAGCTTTAAGTTTGGTGTTGTGATGCCAGGGCATTTTGGCCAGTTTCACTGACCTTTTTTTTACTATTTTTAGGGTAGTTTCATGCATTTTCTTAGGAAATAAGCTAGTTTTGGGTAGATATTCACTTACACCTGGATTCAAGCATACATTGTGCATTTTACATGATTTCATGAGGATTTTGCATGAGTTTAGTGATAAATTGTATGCTGCATTACCCATGACTTGGACTAGAACTTTGATGCACTCTATTGACTGATTTCAGGACCAAAGGAAGCAAGGAATGGGAGGTAACTTGCAAAGTTAATGAGAAAAGTGACTGCCAATAACGCTCTCGAAGCCATCATTACCCAAGGAAAGGAAGCAAACGTTAGTGACATTTAACATTGTCACTAACGTTGGCCTAAGTGCACAATGCCACGTTAACTCCTACGTTAACTTGGTTAACGTGGGAGCTAATGTGAAGAGGCAAGGGTGGTCGACAACGTTAGTGACACCCAACATTGTCACTAACGTTGGAAGCAACCACACAACCCCAAGGAGCCACGTTGACTTCCACGTTAACTTAGTTAACGTGGCTCTTTAACGTGGGCTTGCCATCCTTCGAGAACGTTAGTGACACTCAACATTGTCACTAACATTGGAAGGAGCCACACAAGCCACTATGAGCCACGTTAACTCCCACGTTAACTTAGTTAATGTGGAAGCTAACGTGGATGAGTAAAAGATGAGCCAACGTTAGTGACACTCAACATTGTCACTAACGTTGGTGATGGCTAAGCAATGCCACGTTAACTAAGTTAACGTGGGCTCTAACGTGAGACATGGGGGAACATTGGAACGTTAGTGACAATGTTGAGTGTCACTAACGTTCTCGAAGGATGGCAAGCCCACGTTAAAGAGCCACGTTAACTAAGTTAACGTGGGCTCTAACGTAGGAGCAATGGGGGCTTTTCAACGTTATTGGGAAAGTTAAGCCCCAATAACGTGTGCGAAGGACCTAGAGGCAACGTTAGTGGCAACGTTTGTGCCATTAACGTTGAAGTTAACGTGGTTTTTACTTAGGAACGTTAGTGAGAAAGTTGATTGTCACTAATGTTCTTGAACTCATATTTTCACTAAACGTTAACACCCCTAACGCCCTGAGCTAAAGTCTCTGCCCACTTCACACTTTCTCTCTGCAAGTAAAGCCAAGCCCAAATGAAGAAAAGAACTGCTTCAAACTCAAGATCCAAAGGCCCAAGACTTGAAGAGCCAACTAGAAGATGAGAAGAGTAGTATATATAGGAGTAGCTTTGAATTATTTTGGGAGTTCAGGGAGTTGGAAAATAGCATAGAACTACTTCCTGTATTTACTTTCTCTGCACTTCTAGTTTTCATTATGTATTCTTCATCTTTGTTTTCATTTTCCAGAGCTATGAACAACTAAACCCCTTTCATTGGGTTAGGGAGCTCTGTTGTAATTTGATGGATCAATACTAGTTTTCATTATTCTTCTTCTATCTTTTCTCTTGATTTTACTCGAAAGCTTTCGATCTTCATCCAATTGGGTAGTGATCTTGGAAAAGAAACTATTCATACTTGGATCTCTTTTGAACCTTGGAAGAAGAATGAAGAGATCAAGCTAGAAATGCTTTCTCATGCTGGGCCAAATTGGGTTTGGATGGATATGTGACTATAATCCTCTCAATACTTGATTTGGGAAATGCATGTGGTATAATCAGTGACCATACTTCATCTCTTCTTATGAGCAATTGACCAAAGAATTGGCTATTGATCAAGATTTGAGAGATTCAATTACAAGAAATTGTAATTTAATCACTTAAGATTGCCAAGGAGATCAATGAGTGCATTGATTGAGGAAGAGATGTAAATGAGATTGATCCGGAGAATGCAATATCTCCTAAGCCCAATGAACTCCCCATTTCTGATCTTACCCATTCTCTTTAATTTCTGTCATTTACATTTATGAGGAATTCCCCCATTCCCATTTAAGATTCTGCAATTTACTTTCTGTCATTTACTTTCCCGCATTTAACTTTCTGCAATTCTCAACGCAATTTCTGATTCGCTCAACTAGAACATTCCTCTAATAAAAGTTGCTTGATCAATCAATCCTTGTGGGATTCGACCTCACTCTATTGTGATTTTTTACTTGACGACAAATTCGGTACACTTGCCGAATGAAATTTGTTATGAGACAAGTTTTCCGTGCATCAGACTTGTTGGATGGGCTGCACTGCTGATCCTTTGTCACCGGAGGGGGGTGGTACCTGGAAGGGACTCCGATGCTTAAGTTAGCAAGGGTATTAAGTAGGTTTTTTAGTAGAATCAGAGTATGAGTTATAACTGGGTGCTCCAGTGTATTTATAATAGTAGAGGATGACCTTTTTGGAGATAAGATAATTATCTTATCTTATCTTTGAGTGAAGTCATCTTATCTCCAAGGGAACCGCCCTTATCTCTATAAGCTTGGGCTGCCTATGGATTTGGGTTGTGTTCCTCTATTTGGGCCCTTTTATTGGGCTTTCCAGGCAATTTGGCCGAGCTTTTTGAGAAGAGGTCAGATAGTCTGACCTGAAGAGGTCGGTCGCCTTGTCGCTAAACATCCCGGGTCGGACAGCTCGACCCAGGGTATGAACAGTGCTGATAAACCCATATTTTATTATATATTTTGTGCCTAATATAAGTGATTTATTCAACCCTTCACTCACTTATTCATGTTAATTGCATGGTTTTACTTTCCCTTCCTTATTATGTGATGTATGTGAAAAACATGTTTCCTATGCTTTAAAAGTAATTATTTTAATTACCCTTTACTTCCATTCGATGCCGTAATTCGTGTGTTGAGTAGTTTCAGATCTTCTAAGGTAGGAATGACTAAAAGGATGAAAAGAGAACATACAAAAATGGAAGGAAAGCGCAAAACGGAGTTTTTGAAGAAACTGGCAGTGACGCGATCGTATGGACGACGCGACCGCATGCCAGCACGAAATGGTAATGACGCGACCGCGTGAATGACGCGATCGCGCGCCTTGAGCAAAACACATATGACGCGGACGCATGATTGAAGCGACCGCGTGGCAAGAAAAACTCCAAATGACGCGACCGCGTGACCCACGCGGACGCGTGATAGAGGCCACACACCAGAAAGTGCAGAAAACGCTCCCAGTGATTTCTGAAGTCCTTTTTGGCCCAAATCCAAGTCCAGAAGGCACAGATCAGAGGTTATGAAGTGAGGGAATGCATCCATCCCAAGGGGAGTCTCCAATTAGTTACTTTTCATGAATTAGATGTAGTTTTGAGGGAGTGGTTCTCTCCTCTCTCTTTTAGGATTTAGAATTAGGATTTCTTTTGCTTTCAGGATTATCTATTTTTATCAGGTTCAACATTCCTTTTTATTTAGCTTCTCAATTTAATTTACGAATTCTTCTATGTTACGGATTATTCTTTGAATTAATGTTATTTGAGGTATTTCAGTTCATTATTGCTCTCTTTTATTTATGTTACTGTTGCTTCCAATTTGAAGACATTTTTATTCCAGTAGATTTACTTTTTCCCTTTTGTCTTGGTTAAGAAATCAGTAACTCAGGAGTTATCAAACTCAACATGATTGATAATTGTTATCTTTGCTAATTGAATTGAACTTCAATAATCCCAATCTTTCCTTTGGGATTAACTAGGATTTGAAGATCAACATAATTAGTCACTTGACCTTCCTTTACTTTAAGTAGAGGCTAACTAAGTGGAATTAAGATTCAATCTTCATCATCATTGATAAGAATAACTAGGATAGGACTTCCAATTTCTCATACCTTGCCAAAAGTTTATTTTACAGTTATTTCTTTACTTTACAGTCTTTCACTTATTTTAATTGCAATTTAAATTACTTGTTCCTCATCTTCAAAACCCCGATTTACAATCTTCATAACCAATAGTAAGAACATACTTCCTTGCAGTTCCTTGAGAAGATGACCCGAGGTTTAAATACTCGGTTATCAATTTTAAAGGGGTTTGTTACTTGTGACAACCAAAACGTTTGTAAGAAAGGTTGATTGCTTGGTTTAGTAACTATACTTGCAACGAGAGTTTACTATAACTTCTAAACCATCAATCTTCCGCTCTTCAAAATGGCACCGTTGCCGGAGAACTGTAATCGTGTGCCTTATTACTGGTTATTGTAAATATTTTTCTTTTACTTGTTTATTTGTCTTTATTTTCCCCTTTTAGTTTTATTAGCTACTATGAATTCTCACCCCGTCTCGCTTTGAGTTTGGTTCTAATATTGTTGAAAGGAGTAAAAGTTATAATAGGAACATGCATCAAGGTCAGAGCAATGAAAGATGGATGGAGCCAAGAGGATCTGATCAACCCTTTAGGCAACAACACCCTCCAAGATATCATGGACAAAGACCATTCTACAATGCATACCAAGCCAATAGACATGGTGGACAACCTTGTAGTTACGTACAAGCCCCACCTTCTGCTTATAGGCCATCCTCTCAACATAACTTCGAACCACCACACTCACAAGCTCCTTTTCACCATTCACCACCATATGATCCTCATTTATCCCGATTCCAATCCAATTACTCCCAAACACCGCCACTTTTCCATGTACCACGCCCAAATCCATCACCCCGTGAATCAGAGGTTCTCCTCAAGGAAACAGTAAATCAACTTCAAACAACCCTTCATCAGCTGGAGCAAGCAGTAAGTCAATTATCTTCTAGACGTTTGAACGTACAAGGACCTCCCACAACCCCATGTGGACAATCTAAAGAAGAGCGTAGCATGAAGGAGATACTAGAAACTCCAGTGGACAGAAGATGGCATGACTTCATACTGGAACAAGTAGAGGAAGCTGTCATTGTAAACGAAGAAGAGTTGGTTGAAGACTTAGGAGACGCTGAACTTCCATGGGAATCCAGAGTCATGGAGAATTCTGTCAAAAACGTTACAATTGATGCTAAGGAGGATAGTGCATAACTCCCTAAGCAAAACTTTTATGAAGAACTAGACGGAATAATCTGAGAAGCAAGTTTCCTTGATGAGGATAATCTCAAGTCAAGTTCTCCCAGTAATAAACTTGCATCAACAAGTAAATTCTCTGATATCGAAGAATCTTCCCCAAGTGAATACGAAGATGATGCGGAGGTAGATTTCTCTCAACCTTCCGTTTATGACTTAAGTGACGAGGAAGACATAGAAGGCTTTGATCAGGACATGGATGCAATTGAAGAAGTCTGCAAGGAAGTGAAGAAATTCACCGAAGAGCACAAGGGAGTAGAACTTACAAAACCACTGGAAACACCTATCCCAAGGCCATTACCACCCAATACAAGCTTCAAGTGAGTAAAATCCTTAACCTTTAGCTTTATTTTCCCACTTGAATATGGTTTGCTTGAAACAGATGGCCAGCTTAGAGCTCTCTGCAGCTTTAAGAGTAAGAGGGAAATGGCTCGTACTCAGAGCTGGTGCACAAGGTTCAATAAGGTTCCACGCTTCAACTCGAAGTGCACGGATTGGCATCATGATCAATCGAATGGATCTAGGAAAACGTTTGGTCACCATGGTGAAAATCTACTTTCTAAACCGCCCGGATGGAAATATATAGATCAAGACAAAGGCGGATTTAAAAGCAAAGTTTGGGATCCTGGAATCTATTCTGACATTCGTCACCCCGGGAGCCTGAGAATCTGTTTAAAGCTGCTCAGAAGCTTTACATGCCTAGTTTGGGACCCCGGAGGCTGTTGGCATTCCAAACATTGGTGGAGATTTCTGGACGAATTTAAGCGCAAGCCACCATAATAGGAAGCTCATCCAATGTCTAACTTAAGAACTTTAACTAAAAGTGTTAGGTGGGAGACAACCCACCATGGTATAGTCGTTTCTTTTTCAAGTTTTATTTCATGTTATTTATTTTTATTTCCTTTTCAATTGAACCTGAATATTATTCATTCACATTGCACACTGCATAATTGCATACCTGCATAAAAAAAATAGAAGAAGAAAAGGTGCGCGACGCGACCGCATCACTCATGCGATCGCGTCAGTTGCGAAAAACAACCCCCCACGCGTCCGCGTCATTCACGCGGCCGCGTGACCTGGAAATCGATGTAAGGATCCAACGCCCAGAAAGTTGGGCTGGAATCGTGCGGCTGTTGCGTGTTTCGCACAAAATGACCCACGCGACCGCGTCCCTGACGCGATCGCGTCGCATGGATTGCACAACACCCCAAAGGAGACAGAGAGTTGCGCTGAAACGACGCTGGAATTGCGCGTTTAGCACGATTTCCAGTGACGCGATCGCATGCCTCACGCGACTGCGTCATTCATTAGTTATCCATTCCATGCGACCGCATCACTCACGCGATCACGTTGACCCCCATTCCACTCCAGCCACGCGACTGCATGCCTCACGCGATCGCGTGGATTCAAATATATTAACCCCCTGTGACGCGAACCCTACCCTATCGCGCCCCCCCAACCCCTTTCTTCTTCCTCCTCCTTGCCAAACCCCTCCCTCCCTCTCTGCCCTTCGCCGCTGCGCCCCCCTACGCCGCCGCTCCACCGTCCACCACCCAGACACTTAGGTAGCCTAGTATGTGGTTAGTAGATTTAGGCCTGATTAATTGCGCTGTTCATGCTTCTTGTTTTATACTTTTTACAATTCTGCTGTTGCTGTGATGTTAGTATTGTTCATATGCTGTTCTTACTATTCATGCTGCTATTGCAAATTTTCTTTCTTGTTCACGCTAATTATATCTAATTGCAATTTGTTTTAATTCATATGAACTGTCCTGCTTACTGTTTATTTTCCGGGAACATCCAATTTTAGCCGGAATGCTGCCCAATTTTCTGTAAACTGTTTTGTCCCCATTCATGTCTTGGTTTTGGCACTTTGAACACTGCTTTACTCTGCTTTTACCAAACCAATTCATGATTACCAGGGCAAGCTTTCTTATTCTTTTTTATTTTCTGGTTCATAATATGCATTTTTTATGTTTAGCTTCCAATTTTTGATTCATCATCTACCTGATTCCCTTGTTTGGATATGATTTAACTATAGCTTCTAATTGAGAATGCTTGTTACTTGGAAAATGCTCATCATGCCACTTACTCTAACCCACTTTTTACTAATTCACCAATTTTACTTCCTAAACTCTTTTTTTCATTCCTAACCAACCTAACCTTTCAAAACATCTCTTCTGGGTTTTCACTATTCTCTTTAACCTTCTAACCAAGGCATGATGATAATTTTTCCTACTTAACATGATTTCTACTACATTTTCGATTGTTAATTTTCCTTCTTGGACTTTTAACTCCTATTCAATCCTTAATGCACATTTACTTAACTCATTTTCATTACTCCACTGCTCTTTTGCCACTATATGCTTATTTTGTGATTTGCAAACTTGTTTTTCCTGTTTTTATTATATCCTGATTTTCTGTTTTTCAGGATGTCTGACACCCAACGAAAAGGAAAGGGAAATGCAACAACTGGCAAACGGAAAAGAGGAGAATCCTCCATGTCCATCATGGACCTCATGCATGATGACTCCTGGCGGGAGAAACACTTTACCCTGTAGGAGAAAGCTGACCAGCTACTCCCTGCTATTGATCCCATTAAGTTTGCAAACCGATACTGCGAGCTGAAGTATCTGGTGTTTGCAAACTCCAGGAACCTGTACCTGGAGAGGACTCTGAAGATCCCAGAAGAACTCCAGCAATACACCTCTGATCAGATCAAACAAAGATGTTAGTTCTTCCTAGAGAGAAACCTAACTGAGGTCAATGCATCTTGGGTAAGGGAATTTTACTGCAATTACTTCAAAACTTCTCTAGATATAGTAAACCTAAGAGGGAAGCAGATACTGGTCACTGAAGAGGCCATAGAGGATATTCTGAAGCTCCTGCCTAAATCTGATCAGCCAGATGGTTATCAAAAGGCTGAGGAGGACATGCGCTTCATGAAGTTTAACTGGGATGCCGTCAAGGCAAGGATGGCCCTTGACCTGACTGTTCCATGGGTCATGGGTCAGAACACCACCATGCCTAAGGGAATCAAGCGGGCATACTTGAACGATGAGGCTCGGCTATGGCATCAGATCCCTATTCAGTCAGCACCTCCTCTCCAGCAGGCAGATCCTCAGACCACCACCACAGAGACTCCGGCTACCCATCCTTCCAGTGATAACACCCCTTCACACCCTGCTTGAGTGAGCATCAGGGACGATGCTTCATTTTAAGTGTGGGGAGGTCGCCATCTCTGGCATATTTTTTTAGTGAACCACTACAGACTCTTTTACTTTATTTTGTTACTTTTCTGTATTTTTTCTTTTTATTTTTATTTTCTCAGTATTTATACATTGCTATTTTCATGTAATTTTACTATATTTCTGCATGTTGCACTTTAGTTCATATTTTAGCCATTTAGTTTAGTTGCAATTCTAACTTATTAGTTATAGAAAATGTGGATTAATTAGTATAGTTTGCCCTCTTTAGCATAAGATAACTTAGTTTAAAATTAAAAATATAAAAAGGAAGTAAACTAGAGACTTTAACAGAATAAAAACAGCCCACACCCTGTATATATAGTATTACATGTTAGTTAGTTAACAACATTTCATCAAGGAGAAACACTAGAACTTTAAAGCCACCTTAAGATTTACATTGAGAATAATGGGAACTCTTAATTTTTACTTGCATGACATATATAACTGATATATGATTTTTGAGTTAGAGAATACACAGCCTGTGAGTTTTGAGCTTAATTGCATGGTTACATTTAAACCATAATATTTTATTCCTGTGTGTTCCACCCTTCTTATTTATTCTGGTGTTCTTTACTTTGTTTTAATCTATATGTCCGATTATAAAATATAGATACATACCAAGAAAGTGATTGAGGCCATTGTTTGATTCTAGCTCACTATTCCCAAATTAGCCTACCTTTTACATCACCCTCGTTAGCCCCCTTGAGCCTTTAAATATCCTCTTGTTTTATAACCACATTACTAGCCTTAAGCAGGAAAACAAAATAGAAAAATCCCAAGTTGAATCCTTGGTTAGCTTAAGATAGAAAGTGTGTATTGTTTAAGTGTGGGAAACCTATTGGGAACATGGATGATAAAAACAAAGGGTAGAAAGTTAAAAAGAATAAAATAATTCAAAATAAAAATTTTGGGAAGCATGCTCATGTGAAATCAAAATAATTGAATTACCATGTGCATTAAAAAAAATAAAAAAATAATAATAAAAAAATTTCAGTATTTGAATAAAGGGGATACAAAAGAATTCTCCAAATGCAAAATAAAACAAATGCACATAGGACAAAATTAAAACTAATGCATGAGCATGTAACATAAAAAGTGGGAAAAATATGGGAAAATAGGTAAAGAAGCTTTGCTTTACAAAATGTGTATGTTAGGTGAGATCTTAGACTAATCAAGGATTCACTTATTAGCTGACTTAGCCTTATACATATACCCTTACCTTTACCTTGGCCCCATTACAACCTTAATTAAAGACCTCATGATTTTTGTATGCCTATATTCTATAATTATTGATTGGTTAGATGAAGAACAAAGTTATGGAAAGTAAGGATAAAAAGAAGAATAGAGTGATTAACTCAATAAACACTGAGTGACTAGAGAGTAAACACAAAATCCAGTGAGGGTTCAATAACTCATCGACATATATCTCTGCTTAAATTGCTAATTGTCTTGCAAGTCTGTAAAATATTTTTCTTTCCCACCTCAATTGTAAAAGTGCTTTATCATTATCCAAGGTTTGGCTATGCATATATGATTCCTTGAGAATGTGAATTAATTTAACTACATGTAAGTTTTATATACAAGTGAATAAAAATTAGAATTGCATGATTCATTTAGGTAGTTGAATTTAGAATAGATTGCATTGCATGAAATTCCACCACTTCAACCTTACCTTACTCTTTATCTTGGATTTAGCATGAGGACATGCTATTGCTTAAGTGTGGGGAGGTTGATAAACCCATATTTTATGATATATTTTGTGCCTAATTTAAGTGATTTATTCAATCCTTCACTCACTTATTCATGTTAATTGCATGGTTTTACTTTTCCTTCCTTATTATGTGATGTATGTGAAAAACATGTTTCCTATGCTTTAAAGTAATTATTTTAATTACCCTTTACTTCCATTCGATGCCGTAATTCGTGTGTTGAGTAGTTTCAAATCTTCTAAGGTAGGAATGACTTAAAGGATGAAAAGGGAACATACAAAAATAAAAGGAAAGCACAAAACGGAGCTTTTGAAGAAACTAGCAGTGACGCGATCGCATGGACGACGCGACCGCATGCCAGCGCGAAATGGTAGTGGCGCGACCGCGTGAATGACGCGATCGCGCTCCTTGAGCGAAACACATATGACGCGAACGCATGATTGAAGCGACCGCGTGGCAAGGAAAACTCCAAATAACGCGACCGTGTGACCCACGCGGATGCGTGACAGAGGCCACGCACCAAAAAGTATAGAAAACGCTCCCAGCAATTTCTGAAGCTCTTTTTGGCCCAAATCCAAGTCCAGAAGGCACAGATCAGAGGTTATGTAGTGAGGGAATGCATCCATTCCAAGGGGAGTCTCCAATTAGTTACTTTTCATGAATTGGATGTAGTTTTGAGGGAGAGGTTCTCTCCTCTCTCTTTTAGGATTTAGAATTAGGATTTCTTTTGCTTTCAGGATTATCTTTTTTTATCAGGTTCAACATTCCTTTTTATTTAGCTTCTCAATTTAATTTACAAATTCTTCTATGTTACGGATTATTCTTTGAATTAATGTTATTTGAGGTATTTCAGTTCATTATTACTCTCTTTTATTTATGTTACTGTTGCTTCCAATTTGAAGACATTTTTATTCCAGTAGATTTACTTTTCCCCTTTTGTCTTGGTTAAGAAATCAGTAACTCAGGAGTTATCAAACTCAACATGATTGATAATTGTTATCTTTGCTAATTGAATTGAACTTCAATAATCCCAATCTTTCCTTAGGGATTAACTAGGATTTGAAGATCAACATAATTAGTCACTTGACCTTTCTTTACTTTAAGTAGAGGCTAACTAAGTGGAATTAAGATTCAATCTTCATCATCATTGATAAGGATAACTAGGATAGGACTTCCAATTTCTCATACCTTGCCAAAAGTTTATTTTACAGCTATTTCTTTACTTTACAGTCTTTCACTTATTTTAATTGAAATTTAAATTACTTGTTCCTCATCTTCAAAATCCCGATTTACAATCTTCATAACCAATAGTAAGAACATACTTCCCTGTAGTTCCTTGAGAAGACGACCTGAGGTTTAAATACTCGGTTATCAATTTTAAAGGGGTTTGTTACTTGTGACAACCAAAACGTTTGTAAGAAAGGTTGATTGCTTGGTTTAGTAACTATACTTGCAACGAGAGTTTACTATAACTTCTAAACCATCAATCTTCCGCTCTTCAAGTGCCCCTGCTCGAGCTCGGTCTTTCTTTTGAGGTCGAGTCTTAGTTTTAGGACTTTGATCCTTCTCTGGTGAAGCCAAACTTGAGCATTTTGTCGACTTCTTCTTTGTAGAGTTCTCCTTTGAATGCGGAACGTTTCTCTTTGAATTTTCATTCTTTTGAAAACGCGCGTCTGCTAGCTTTGGGAATGCGCGCGGGTTTTAATTAAGCTCATTAATTCTTTTTAATGCTCTGTTTTCTTTGCCTCCCATGTTCATTTTGAATTTTTTCACAAAAAACAGTTTTTCTTCTCTGTTTCCCCTTTTCTTTCTACCTTTCTATTTTTCCTGAGAATTTGCGTTTTCACGTTTCTCTCTGCGACGTTGTTTGGTGATTGCTGGCGCTTTCTTTGCTTTGGAAGGCGATTCCGGATTCTCTCTTTCCGTCCTCACTTTTCTTCAAAGCTTTCGCCTTTTTCCGGGTTGGTTTATTCTTTCCATTTCTTTACTTCCTTCGTCACTTTGCATTCGGTTCTTTGGTAAAACTTTGATTTCTCGTTTGAATGCATGCTGGAAAGTTTGAACCTTTTCGCATTGTTATGCTCAATTTTTGCTGTGATGAATATTTCTGCCATTTCTCCTGATGATTGAGGTTTTTTAGGGTTTTGTATAATTTGCTTTATTTGATTTTGTAGCTTTCTGGGGTAATGGCTCCATTTGATTCTTTTGAAAAAAGGTTGCATCTTTGATGTCCTCTGCTTGGCGTGTTTTGTTGTTTGCTTTTTGATTGAACTGCTATTTTTGTTGCTCCTTTGATGACTTTGTTTTGACTTTATCTCTTTCAGGATGTTGCCTTTTAGAAAAGGGCTTTTCTTTGCTGGGAGTTTTGTTAGTCTTGTAGATTTTTTTCTGAGTCCTTACTCTGTCACTGCCTCCAAAGGATGCCCCTGGACCTTGTCTTGGGGTTTTCCTTTTACTTGTTTGTATGCTTGAGTCATGTTCTGCTATGAGTTGATTTTGACTCTGCCCGAGATGTTTTGGTTAGTAATCTATTTCTTTCTTTCTTGCTGTAGGACTAGTTGACCTCATGTCTTCTCACAAAAATATTGTTGAGACGTTTTTCCAAGTCCCTGAGGGCATGGCTGATTGGGTGGATTCTATGGTTTTTCTGTGTGTTTCGTTGGTTGACTCCGAGTTTTGTCAGCAGCTTAGGAAATTTCATAGGATTTGTAGTAATGGTAGTAATGAAAAGAATTATGAGCTTGTATCTCCCAATTCTGAAGAAAGGGTTTGTTTTTCTACCCGAATTATTGGAGAACGCCCCTTTTTCTATGCATACGACTTCTTTTTTAGTCAAATGAATATTATTCTTCCTTTTACCCTCTTTGAGACCAACCTTTTGTGGTCTTGTAACGTAGCTCCATCCCAGCTTCATCCCAACTCCTGGGGTTTTATAAAAATCTTTCAGTTGCTGTGTCACGAACTAGGTATCCCTGCTTCGCAATCCCTCTCTTTTATCTCTTTGTTTTGACAAAGCCTGGGGTGGTTAAGAAGAAGGTCACATGGGTTTCTTTTCGAGCTTTCCAGGGAAAGAAGGTTTTTTCCATGTTTGATGAATCTTTTCGCGATTTTAAGAATTACTTTTTTAGGGTCCGAGCTGTTGAAGGAGCTCGGCCCTTTTTTTCTAGATGAGAATGATGAGCCTGCCTTTCCTTTAGAATGGCAAAAGAATGTAGTGGTGTCTAAATATATGTGGGAGATGTTAGATGAGGCTGAGCATGCCTTTGTGATTGTGCAGGAAGAAAACTGGGGGCAGCCTCCCCATCTTGATACAAAGAAATTCTTAGGAAATCCCTCTCTCCTCCGAGCTGAGCTGGGTAGTGGTCGATTTCTCTTTTATTTTTTGCTTATTTTGTCGAGTTTATTTCTTGTTCTCTTAGTTTGTAACAATATTTGTGTTTTTTCCAGAGATGGTGAAAAATAATGAATCTATGAAGGCCTTTAAGAAGGCGAGGAAAGCTACTGCTGCTCAGAACATCTCGGCCAAGATGGCCGGGGAAGGGTCCTCTCAGGTTCAGTCGAAGCCATCCATGCCGAGCTCTCCTGGACCAAGGAGGATGATCCCTACTCCTCGGGTTCGTTTGGTTGATCCTCCACAGGCTTCTGTCGCTACCTCTGGCGCTCCTCCACCGAAAAAGCAAAAAACAGCTGAGCCTTTTAACCTTGATGCCCCTGACTTTGATGCTGTCGAGTTTGTGGACCAGCAAATCGGTCCTTATGGCACCATTCCTACTGACGATGTTTTTCTTCTTTGCCATCTGGATTTTATTACTCGAAGCAGCATCAAGATGGCACACATGGGGGCGGCCTTATATCAGACTGCCCAAGATCTTCCCCTTCACGCTACAAAGGCCTTTATGGAGGAGGCCAATTTGGAGTTCGATCGGATGAAGGGTTTGAAGGAGGAGCTCGAGGTGAAGGTGGCCAAGTTAGAGAAAGAGTTGGAGGGTGAGAAGGCGAGTTTCATTGCCCTGGCGGCTTCTGTGAGATTGGCTGAAGACACGGCGTTGAAGCACAAGGAGAGCTATGTCACGACCTATAGGAAAATGATGCGTTTCAGGTTGGATTTGGAGTCTGCCCGAGCTGATTATGCCGAGCTCCCAGGTCACCTTGTAGGCAGCGTAAATGCTGCTTATGAGAACCTGAAGGAGCAGGTTCGGGTTCTTGCACCCGAGCTTGACCTTACTCCCTTAAGCTTAGACAACGTTGTAAAGGATGGCAAGATTGTCCCTGACGACCCTGATGATGATGATGTTGAACCTCCTTCTGTGCCTGCTGCCAAAGTCTCTGTTGTGCCAACTTCTTCAGCTCCTTCAGCTGAGGTTGGTCATCTCGAGTCAAAACCTAATTGTCAAATCTTGAACCGGGATGATGGGACAGTGGATGCGGTGCCTCTTCAGACTCGTCCTCCTTCACCCCGTGTTGATGCTGCTGAGAAGCCTTTGGATCCTCAATGATTTTTTTGGATGTTCGTGTAGATAGCCTGGCTTGTGGGCTTTTGAACTTTATATTTTGTAAATGGTGGTTCTGACTTTTTGCTACTTTTTTAGTTGCTTGTTTAGCAACTTTATTTTGAAAAACAAAGTAGTTTCCAAGCTCTTGGGGCTGATTTTGGTAGCCTCTTGAGTTTGTTATTATTATAACTTGTGTTTTTTATAACATGTATGTCTGCATCTGTCTTGGTACCTTTTTAGTTTTTTGGGAGTGTTGGAGCCTTGTTCTCCGACCTCTTTGGATTGCCTTTGTATTTCATACTTGTGGCTTGATTCCTTTGAGGTTGTGGATGTTTGGATCCAACTTGTATGTCAGCTTCCTCACTTTGGCCTGAAGTTATTTCTAGTAATCCATTTTGTTTGGACCTTTGTGAAGTCTCTGTTAGGAATTACTTTTTATAACGTTAAGGTTTTTGGGAGCCCGACTTCGTCGTGTTAGTCTTTTCTAAGTTATTTCTAGTAATCCTCTTTCTTGGACCTTTGTCAGGTCTCTTTTAGGGATTACTTTTATAACTTGTTGTTCTGGGCCGACTTCATCATGTCGGGCCCTTCTAAGTTATTTTAGTAATCCTCTTTCTTGGACCTTGTTCAGGTCTCTTTCAGGGATTACTTTTATAGCTTTATGTTCTGGGCCGACTTCATCTTGTCGGGCCCTTCTAAGTTATTTTATTAATCCTCTTTTTTGGGCCTTGTTCAGGTCTCTTTTAGGGATTTCTTTTATAACTTTATGTTTTGGGCCGACTTCATCAGGTCGGGCCCTTCTAAGTTATTTTAGTAATCCTCTTTTATAGGGCTGGCCAGACCTCTTTCCCGGGATTTACTTTTTATAACTTTGGTTATTGTGACTGGTCTGACTTCTTTACGTCGGCCAGTTTTTAAGTTATTTTTTAGCAATCCATTTTATTAAGACCTCATCAGGTCCTTTCTATGGATCACTTTCAATAACTTCTTACATTACTCTGTTTTCATCTTTGCCGATTTTGTAGAAATTGGGTTTAATCCCCGTTTGATCGACCTTTTGATGAATTTAGTTTTTATCTTTGTTGGTCTTTATCGTGATCGTGCAGTGAATTTGATTTTCACTTTCTGCCGATCTGTAGCTTTATAATCGGGTGATGAGCGTTTCATATTAATGCGTCTTGAGAATTTGTAGAAGATCTAAACAATTTTTATTCAAAAGAAAATACAGATATATACATGTGGGAGTTTCACCCCTCTAAGTCAGGCAATTTGTAGGTCTTGGCTTGGCACCTTATTAAAAAACCTTTTCAGGAAAAAGAGTGCGCCTTATCCTAAGATCCTTTATCATCCTTAACTATAGTACCTTCTTAGGTTACAGGCGTGCCATGACCTAGGAAGCTCTCGCCCTTCGAGTTTAGACAGTCTGTAGTAGCCCTTTCCAAGTACTTCTATGACTCGGTAGGGTCCTTTCCAGTTTGCTGCCAGCTTTCCTTCTCCAGGTCGAGTTATTCCGATATCGTTTCAGATTAGGATGAGGTCGTTCTCAGCAAAACTTCGCAGCACTACCTTCTGATTGTATCTCGAAGCCATTCGACGTTTCAATGCCTCTTCCCTGATCCGAGCTCTTTCTTGGATTTCTGGAAGTAGGTCGAGTTCTTCCCTTTGAAGTTGGGAGTTGGTTTCTTCATTATAGTGGATCACTTTGAATGACCATTCTTCAATCTCCACTAGAATCATTGCCTCCATTCCATAAGCTAATCGGAAGGGTGATTCCTTTGTGGTGGTGTTCCGAGGGTTACCTGAAACTGTAGGTCGATCTCGGAGGAGATCTTCTTTGCTGGTCGAAGCTGTTGCGTCCGACTTGTTGATGGCGGCCGGAGCCGCCGCGTCCGACTTGTTGGACTGGCTGCACTGCTGATCCTTGGTCACCGGAGGGTGGGGGGTACCTGCAAGAGACTCCGATGCTTAAGTTAGCATGGGTATTAAACAGGTTTTACGTAGAATCAGAGTATGAGTTATACCTGGGTGCTCTAGTGTATTTATAATAGTGTGGGCCGACCTTTCTGATAAGATAAGTTAGTTATCTTATCTTATCTTATCTTTATCTTGAGTGAAGTCAGCTTATCTTTAAGGGAACTGCCTTTATCTCTATAGGCTTGGATTGCCTTTGGATTTGGGTCGTGCTCCTCTATTTGGGCCCTTTACTGGGCTCTCCTGTCGATTTGGCCGCTCTCTTTAAAAAGAGGTCGGCTAGTCAGTCTTAAAGAGGTCGGTCGCTTTGTCACCGATCATCCCGGGTCGATCAGTGGTGCACGAAATTGTGATGTCCAGGCTCAAACAATCCCCGGCAACGTGAGCAACTTGGTGCTCTGATCTCAATACATAATTGTCACAACTTCGATACAACTAACCAGCAAGTGCACTGGGTCGTCCAAGTAATACCTTACGTGAGTAAGGGTCGAATCCCACGGAGATTGTTGGTATGAAGCAAGCTACTCTTCCTTGGGATTCACGTCCTCTCCTCTCCTCAGAGGTTCGGCCATGGCGCTTATGTCAATGGCCTTGCACTCTCCTTTTGGGTTCTCTTCTGTATTGCTTGGGAAAGTACTAGGAGGGATTTCAGTGATCCTTTTACTCAGCTGGCCCACTTGTGCTTCCAGATTTCTAATGGAAGACCTTGTTTCATTCATGAAACTTACAGTGTCCTTAGATAGATCAGAGACTAGATTTGCTAAATTAGAAGCATTTTGTTCAGAGTTCTCTGTCTGTTGCTGAGTTGATGATGGAAAAGGCTTGCTATTGCTAAACCTGTTTCTTCCACCATTATTAAAGCCTTGTTGGGGCTTTTGATCCTTCCATGAGAAATTTGGATGATTTCTCCATGTTGAGTTAATGGTGTTTCCATAAGGTTCACCTAAGTAATTCACCTCTGCTATTGCAGGGTTCTCAGGATCATAGGCTTCTTCTTCAGAAGATGCCTCTTGAGTACTGTTGGATGTAGCTTACATTCCATGCAGACTCTGAGAAATTGATGCCAAGGCATCATAGGCTAGTTTCACTAGCATTTTTCTGTTAGTTTTAGTTGTTTTATGCATTTTCTTGAG
>NC_029790.2:88161849-88162493 GCF_000816755.2 Arachis ipaensis
GAAACAAAAATTGATAGAGGATTCTGTGATCTAGGAGCTAGCATAAATGTGATGCCTCTAACTCTTATGAAGAGGCTACAACTGAATGAGGTGAGACCCACTGATGTAATCATACAACTGGCTGACAAAACTCAGAAGCAAGCTGAAGGGGTGGTTGAAAATGTGCTGGTGAAAGTGGGGGATTATTACTTTCCCACAGACTTTGTCATTGTGGACATGGAGGAAAGCTACTTACACCCTATCATTCTGGGCAGACCATTTCTAGCCACTACTAGAGCGCTCATAGATGTAGAACAAGGAGAACTAATTCTGAGAATACATGATGAACAGCTCATTTTCAATGTTTTCAAACCTGCATCTGAGCCTGAACCAGAACCTGAAAAGCCTAAGGATGATAGTAGCCATCTGTGTTTGGAGGAAAACAATCCAGCAGCTGAAATTCTGAAACAGTCCTTGGAAGGCAAACAAGAATTGCAAGAGTTAAAGCCACAAGAATCAATAGAAACAGATCAGAAGGATCCTCCTGACATAAAGGTCAATGAAGAAATCCTCAAGAGAAAGGGAAGAGTGATAGGGAGATTGCCAAGAGGATGGAGAAACAAGAAAATGCCCACTGAAGGTTTTTCTCCGGGAGATAAAGTGAT
>NC_029790.2:88162581-88195273 GCF_000816755.2 Arachis ipaensis
TTGCTCTTGATAACAAATTGCAAGCCTCAGTCCAAATGAATTTAGACATGGCTTTACAGCCAGCCAGGCTTCAACATGTTTCATGAAACACTAGAATTCATTCTTAAAAATTTTGAATAAAATTTTGAAAACATTTTTATTTTTTTTTTTCGAAAACAAAAGAGAAATTTTTTTTTGAAAATATTTTTGAAAGATTTTTGAAAAGAAAACGAAAAGAAAGTTACCCAATCTGAGCAACAAGAAGAACCGTCAGTTGTCCAAACTCGAACAATCCCCGGCAACGGCGCCAAAAACTTGGTGCACGAAATTGTGATGTCCAGGCTCAAACAATCCCCGGCAACGTGAGCAACTTGGTGCTCTGATCTCAATACATAATTGTCACAACTTCGATACAACTAACCAGCAAGTGCACCGGGTCGTCCAAGTAATACCTTACGTGAGTAAGGGTCGAATCCCACGGAGATTGTTGGTATGAAGCAAGCTATGGTCACCTTGTAAATCTCAGTCAGGCAGATATAAAGTGATAATGGTGTTTTCGAGAGCGTATAAATTTTCCGCTCATCAATCAGCTCGACCCAGGGTATGAACAGTGCCCCTGCTTGAGCTCGGTCTTCTTTTTTGAGGTCGAGTCTTTGACTTCGGTCCCTCTCTAGCGAAGCCAAACTCAAGCACTTAGTCGATTCCTTTCTTTGTAGAATTTCGAATGTAGAACGTCTTCCTCTGAAAGCGCACGCTTTTGTATTAGTGCTCATTTCTTGGGAACGTGTGAGGTTTTAAATACCCTCCTTAATTAGCTTTTAATGCTCCGTTTCCCTTGGTTTTTATTTTGAATCTTTATACCCAAAAAACGGTTTCTCTTCCCTTGTTACCGTAACTTCCCTTTTCTTTCTCGCTTTCTGTTTTTGCCCGGGGTTTCGCAGTTTCGCATTTCTCCCTGCGACATTGCTTTTGTTCGGGTTTTCTCTTGTGAGAGGGTGATTTCCAGATTTCGTCTTCCATCTTCAATCTTTCTTTGAAGCTTGCCGCTTTTTCCAGGTTGGTTCTAGTTTTCTTGCTTCTTTTGTAGCTTCGTCTTCAGTTTTTGGTAGAGCTTTGATTTTGCATGTTTTGAAAAGTTTGAATCCTTTCGTGGTCTTGTATTTGCTTGTCGCTGTAATGCGTTCTTCCTGACTTTCTGCTATGCATTCTCTTGGCATTTCCGTTGAGGCTGTCTAGGGTTTTTTTGTTGCTTCTGGTTATTTTCTGTTTGACACCGTTTATCTAGAAAATCTGCATCTGTTTCTTGCTTTATTTGAAGGTTACTTTGCCTGACTCTGAGAAAGTTCGCATCTTTGATAGTTTCTTCTTAGCGCACTTGATTTTTAGGAATGCTTTTGATGGTAGACTGTGATGACTTTTTCTTTTTCTTGTTTTGAGAAATGCTTGGGTGGGAGCTGTAGATTTTCCTGGAAACCTTGCTTTGTTACTGCCTCCAAGGGATGCCCCAGGACTTTGGTTTGAGTCTTAGGGTTTTCCTTTGCTGTTTCTTTACCTGTATCATATTAATCGAGTCGTTTTATCCCTTGTCCGAGATGTTTTTGGTAACCCCATCTTCTTTTCTTATTGTAGGGTTAGTTGGTCTCATGTCTTCTCGCAATATTGTAGAGATGTCTTCCCGAGTTCCTAAGGGGATGTCCGATTGGCTGGACTCCCTTGTCTTGCTGTGTGTTTCTGTTGTGGATGCTGAATTTTGCATAGAGCTGAGGAAGCGCCATAGGATTTGTGGTAATAGTGCCCGGGAGGAGGATTATGAGCTTGTTGCTCCTGATTCTGATGAGAGAGTTTGTTTTCCGACTTCCATCAAGGGGGAGCGTCCCTTTTTTTTACGCCTATGAATACTTCTTCAGTCAGTTGAACGTTACTTTTCCTTTCACTGCCTTCGAGACCGACTTGTTGTGGTCGTGTAATATTGCCCCCTCCCAGCTTCACCCAAATTCCAGGGGTTTTATTAAGATTTTCCAGTTACTCTGCCGAGAATTAGGTGTAACACCTTCTCTGACTCTCTTCCTGTACTTGTTTGTATCCGCCAAGCCTGGTGGTTCTTCGAAAAAGAAAGCTTCCTGGGTTTCCTTCAGGTCTGCCAGTCAGACTTATTTCTATACTTGTTTTATTGGCTTTGCTTCATCTTCTTGTGATTGTGATCCTTTGCTGTGGCTGTTTTTGCAGAGATGTCAAAAAATAATGATTCCATGAAGGCCTTCAAAAGGGCAAAAAAGGAAACTGCTGCTCGAAATATCTCGGCCAAGGCGGCTGGGGAGGGATCTTTGCAAGTTTCAATGAAGTCGCCCGTGTCGAGTTCTCCTGGTCCGAGGAAGGTGATCCCCACTCCTCGGGTTTGTCCGGTGGAGCCCCCCCAGTCTTCTGCTGCAGCTTCTGATGCTCCTCCTAGTAAAAAGCAAAAAACGATTGAGCCTTTCAACCTTGATGCTCCTAACTTTGATGCGGTCGAGTTTGTAGATCAACAAATCGGCCCTTATGGTGTCCTCCCTATGGACGACGTGTCGCTTCTTCATCATTTTGATTATATAACTCGGAGTAGTATCAAGATGGCACACATGGGAGCGGCCCTATATCGAACTGCTCAAAGTCTTCCTCTCCATGCCACTAAAGCTTTTATGGAGGAGGCCAAACAGGAGTTTGATCGGATGAAAGGCTTAAAGGAGGAGCTTGAAGTGAAGGTGGCCAAGTTGGAAAACGATTTGGAGAATGAGAAGGCGAGTTCCATCTCTCTGGTGGCTTCTGTGAGGCTGGCCGAGGACACGGCTATGAGATATAAGGATAGTTATGTGACATCTTACTGGGAGGTGTTGCGCCTGAGGGAGGAGTTGGAGAATGCCCGAGCTGATTACTCCGAGCTCCAAGGTCATCTTGTTGGTAGTGTAACTGCTGCCTATGAGAACCTGAAGGAACAAGTTCGGGTTATTGCTCCCAAGGCCGACCTGACCCTCTTCAGCCTAGATAACGTTGTCAGGGATGGCAAGATTGTCCCTAATGACGAGGATGATGATGATGTTGAACCTCCCCCTGTGTCCTCTGCCAAGGTGTCAACTCCTGCTGTTCCTGCCGAGGTCGGCCCTCCCGCTTCTGATCCTGACTGCCAGATCTTAAACCGGAATGACGGTACTGTGGATGCTGTTCCTCTCCAAACTCACCCTCCGTCTCCTTGGACTGATGCTGCTAAAAAGTCTTCTGACCCTTAGCCCATTTATTCTAGATATTTATGTAGTTGGCCCGGCTTGTGGGCTTTTTAAACTCTTTATGTTTTGTTAACTGCTGATACTTTCTCGTTGCTTGCCTAGCAACTTTTTGTTTTGACAAACAAAAGTAACTTTCTAGATTTTGAGGTAGATTTTGGTGGCCTCTGAAGCTTTATAACTTTATAGATTATATCATGCTTTCGCACTTTACTTGGTATCTTTTTTGTTTTCTGAGGATGTTGGAACCCTGCCGCACGTCCTCTTCGGATTTGCTTTATTGTTTGTAGCTTGGATCCTTTGAGGTTATGGTTATGTGGGTCCAACTTGTTTTTTAGTTTTCTCGCTCTTGCTTGTATTTCTGACGATCTATAACCGATTCTTCAAGTTGGTCCTCCAAGTTATTTTGGTAGTCCTTTGTCCGGTCTCTCTCAGGGGTTACCTTTGTAACTTGCTTTGTAGTAGGCCGACTTCTTTACGTCGTCCTTTTCTAAGTTATTTTTGTAATCCTCTTTCTTGGATCTTTGTCAGATCTCTTTCAGGGATTACTTTTATAACTTTTTATTAGTAGGAGTCCGACTTCGTTATGTCGGTCTCTTCTAAGTTATTTTTATAATCCTCTTTCTTGGATCTTGTTCAGATCTCTTTCAGGGACTACTTCTTATAACTTTTCATTTTGGGCTGACTTTGTCATGTCGGGCCCTTCTAAGTTAAAGTAATCCTCTTTAATAGGGTTGGCCAGACCTCTTTCTAGGGTTTAATTATAACTTGGGTTGACTTGGTCCGACTTCTTAACATCGGCCAGCCTTTAAGTTATTATTTAGCAATCCATAAGACCTCGTCAGGTTCTTTTTCGGATCACTTTCGATAACTTCTTACATTATTTTGTGTTCATCTTTACCGATTTGTAGAAGGTGGTTGCTATCTTTAGATTGTCTTTTGGGTGAATCGCGTTTTCACCTTTATCGGACGATTGTCTTTATCGTGATCGTGCAGTGAAATTGTTATTCACTTTCTGCCGATCTGTTGCTTTATAATCGGATGATGAATGCTACAGATTAATGCGTCTTGAATACTTGTAGAATATCTAAAATATATATTTTATTCAAAGGAAAGTGCAAATATATACATGCGGGAATTTTTCATCCCTTTATGTCGAATAGTGTTTGAGTCTCAACTTGGTGCCTCATTAAAAAACCTTTTCAGGAAAAAGAGTGCATCCAATAGTGAGATCTTTTACTTTTCTAGCTGTAGTACCTTCTTAGGTTGCAGGCGTGCCATGATCTGGGAAGCTCTCGTCCATCGAGTTCGGACAGTCTGTAGTAGCCCTTCCCAAGTACTTTTACAACTCGGTAGGGTCCTTTCCAGTTTGCTGCCAACTTTCCTTCTCCTGGTCGAGTTGTTCCAATATCATTTCGGATTAGGATGAGATCATTCTCTGTGAAACTTCTCGGCACTACCTTTTGATTATATCTGGAAGCCATTCGACGTTTTAGTGCTTCTTCCCTGATCCGAGCTCTTTCTTGAATTTCAGGTAGTAGGTCGAGTTCTTCTTTCTGAAGTTGAGAGTTGGCCTCTTCATTATAGTGGACTACTCGGGATGACCCTTCCTCGATCTCTACTGGGATCATTGCCTCCACTCCATATGCTAGTCGAAAGGGTGATTCATTTGTCGTGGAGTGTGGCGTTGTTCGATATGCCCATAGGACTTGTGGAAGTTCTTCAGCCCAAGCTCCCTTTGCATCTTGTAGTCTCCGTTTCAACCCAGCCAATATGACTTTGTTGGCAGCTTCGGCCTGTCCATTGGCTTGAGGGTGTTCGACGGAGGTGAACTGGTGCTTTATATTCAAGTCGGCTACTAGTCTCCTGAAGCCTGCATCTGTAAATTGAGTGCTATTATCTGTGATGATGGAGTATGGAACCCCGAACCTCGTGACAATGCTCCTGTATAGGAATTTCTGGCTTCTTTGAGCGGTGGCGTTGGCTAGGGGCTCTGCCTCAATCCATTTTGTAAAATAGTCTACTCCGACTATGAGGAATTTTACTTGTCCTGATCCCTAGGGAAAGGGTCCGAGAAGATCAAGTCCCCATTTTGCAAATGGCCAGGGCGAGGTTACACTGATGAGTTCTTTTGGCGGGGTGATATGGAAGTTGGTATGTTTCTGACATGGTGGACTTGTCTTTACAAATTCTATAGCTTCTTTCTGTAGGGTTGGCCAATAAAATCCCGCTCGGAGTACTTTTTTGGCAAGAGCTCTTGCTCCGAGATGGTTGCCGCACATGCCGCCGTGTACTTCTTCTAGCACTTCCTTTGTGTTGTTGGTCAGCACACATTTTAGTAGCGGTATTGAGATCCCTCTTTTGTACAGGATGTTGTTTATAATAGTGTAGTACTGTGCCTCCCTTTTTAAACTCTTTGCCTCCTTTTCCTCTGTGGGGAGCGTCTCTGCTTTGAGGTAGTTAATTATGGGGGTCATCCATCCTTGGTCCTGACTTGTTATGGCTAGGATTTTTTCCTCTTCCGAGATTGACGGGTTCTGTAGCATTTCCTGGATGAGGCTTCTATTGTTGCCCCCTGGTTTGGTGCTGGCTAGTTTTGAGAGTGCGTCAGCTCGGGCGTTTTGTTCGCAGGGTATGTGGCAGATCTTATATTCCCCGAGTTGTCCGAGCTGTTCCTTGGTTTTATCCAAATACTTTTTCATGGTGGGATCTTTGGCTTGGTAGCTCCCTGTTATCTGTGAGATGACTACTTGTGAATCGCTGTAAATATTGAGTTTTTGAGCTCCAACCTCTGTAGCCAGCTTCAAACCGGCTAATAACGCTTCATATTCCACCTGGTTATTTGAGGCCGGGAACCCGAACTTGAGGGAGAGCTCAAGTTGGGTTCCTTGGTTGCTTTCTATTATCACGCCTGCGCCGCTTCCAGTCTTATTTGAAGAACCGTCCACGTAGAGATTCCATTCTGTGGGGGTTTCCAAGGCATCTGTGAATTCTGCGATAAAGTCGGCCAGATACTGTGATTTAATGGCCGTCCGAGCTTCATATTGGAGGTCAAATTCTGATAACTTGACTGCCTATTGTAAAATTCTGCCTGCTAAATCTGTTTTCTGCAGTATTTCTCTTATGGGCTGGTTGGTTCGAACCTTAATGGTATGAGCCTGGAAGTACGGGCAAAGTCGTCGAGATGTTAGAATGAGAGACTAGGCAAACTTTTCTATCTTCTGGTAGTTCAGCTCGGATCCCTGTAGCGCTTTGCTAATGAAGTAGACGGGTTGTTGCCCACTTTCGTCTTCTCTAACTAGTGATGACAAGTCATCTTAGCCTAGTTTCACTAGTCTTTTTCCTTTGTTTTCATTTAGTTTTATGCACTTTCTTAAGCCATAAGTAAGCCAATTGGGTTGAATTTCATGTTTCCTTTGATTCAATCAACCATGGATAAATTGATGCATTTTCATGAGTTTTTGTGCCATAATTGCTCATATGACA
The DNA here is from genome assembly GCF_000816755.2 of Arachis ipaensis. Taxonomy (NCBI): domain Eukaryota; kingdom Viridiplantae; phylum Streptophyta; class Magnoliopsida; order Fabales; family Fabaceae; genus Arachis; species Arachis ipaensis. Next base: position 88,169,301 of record NC_029790.2, read on the forward strand.
AGAATAAGAATAACTCTCATGATTATAGCATAGCTTTGATACAATTGTTGATTGATGATAGGTGGAATAAAGCTTGGAGGAAGGTTGCAAGAATGGGCTTGAAAAGAGGGATTCACGTTTGAGCTAACGTTTGCCTCAAACGTTAACTCAAACGTGAGAAGCAGATGAAGAACACTCTGGAGAAGAGCCAACGTTTGTGCCAACGTTTGCCTCAAACGTTGAGGCAAACGTTGGCTGAAGAAGAAGCAGGGGAAGGCAACGTTTGTGCCAACGTTTGCCTCAAACGTGAGGTCAAACGTTGGCACCAAAAAGAATGAAAAAGAGAACTCCTGGGCATAAAAACGTTTGAGCCAACGTTTGCCTCAAACGTGAGGTCAAACGTTGACTCAAACGTCCCTTGTGTAAGGCATTATGCTGATGCCCTTCATGGCCCGGTTCACAAGTGGATTTCTTCCCAACACCAAGAGCAATCAATAGAGGCTATTATCAACCCAATTCCATCAAGACTAAAAGCCCAATTCAAGGCTTAATGATCATTTGAAGAAAGTGTATAAATAGCTTAGGATTTGAAGTTTTATGGGAGCTTTTCTTTTTAGAGTTTTCTTTAAGAATTTTCATAGTATTCATAGTAGAGAGCTTTTGGGTTTTGAGCTGTTTGGAGATTCTGAGTCTTGGGGAAGGAGAATTGAATTCTCTTCCTCTTAGTTTTCTTGTTTTTCAATTTCATCTACACTTGTCTTGAGTCTTGGTTGTTGAAGAATTGAGGAAATTCTGTCTCAATCTCACCTTGAGATCTCTCTGTTTTTCTTACTACAGCTTCTGGAAAATTGAACTTGAATTTATATTTCTACATTGCTCTCTTCTTTAATTTGGCATTTGCTCTCTAAATTTGGATCTAAGAAGGCATTGAGATCTAGACGTAGTTATCTAGTCTCTTGGGTCCTGAGATCTATTGGTTTCCATTTTAATTTCCTTGTTTAATTACTACACCAAGTTTATTTTCCTTTTAGTTTTGAGATCTGGTTCAACTAATTACATCAACTACTCTTTATTCTGTTAAGTTTTGCTTTTTCCTGTTTAATTCCTGCAGATCCAATTCCCATTCCCCTTTTATTTTTCAAGTCATTTATATTTCTTGCACTTTAAGTTTCTGCAATTTACATTACTTGCACTTTAAGATTCAGCTCTTTTTCTTTTTGTTCCCTTTAATTTCCTGCAAATCACCCACTCCCCTTTACATTCTATGCAATTTAATTCCTGTCAACACAATTTCACACAATCAACACTTGTTTGCTTGACTAATTTAACCACTAAACTAAAGTTGCTCAATCCTTCAATCCTTGTGGGATCGACCTCACTCCCGTGAGTTTTATTACTTGATGCGACCCAGTACACTTGCCGGTGAGTTTTGTGTCAGATCATTTTCCGCACATCAAGTTTTTGGCGCCGTTGCCGGGGATTGAATCGATTGACAATGATTAAGTGAGGTGGTAGTTTAGATCAAGCACTTTTTCTTTAATTTTGACTAACCCACTAACTGTTTGAGGATTTTCTTCTACTAACCCACTAACTGTTTGAAGTTTTGTCTCAACTGACTACACTCAATTTTCAAAAGTACCACTATGTGTTCCGCTTGTTGATTTATATGTCACAGGAAAGAAGAGAGGCCAGAAGGAAGGATATCATTGAAGAAGGAGTTTCTGAGAAAGAAGAACACCACAATATAAAGTCGCAACTCATTACACTAATCAAGAACAATTGTTCCTATTGTGGAAATCCATTGGAGGATCCTAAACAGCACATGTCCATTTTTCTGAGGACTTGTGGTGCTGTCAATCTCGATGGTGTAAATCATGATACCTATAAGATTTTGTTATTTCCTTTCTCACTGAGGGATGAAGCGGCACAATGGCTTGAAACCTTTCCTCAAGGAAGTATCACTAGTTGGGATGATTTGGTTGCCAAGTTTCTAGCCAAATTCTCCTCATCCCAACAAAACATCAAAATGAAAGAGGGAATACATCCATTCATACAAGGAGAGGAAGAACCATTGTTCAAAGCATGGGAACGATACAAGAAAGCAAGTGACAAAGTGGGTTTCCAAGCGTTCTATGAAGGATTAACCTCAGAAACAAGAAGAGCAGTAGATTACTTCTCAGATGGCCTACTCAAAGCAACAGCAACCGGCCAAGGAACTGCAGAATTCAATGACAAAAGAGTCAATAACCAACACTCATTTGAGAAACCACAGAATACAATTTCAGAAAAGGAAGTGATGAATCTTGAGGGAGTGAAGGCAGTCATGAATCAAAACAAACAGCTACACCATCAAACTCAGCAACAATTGGAGTCAATAGCTAGACAAATTGATTTTCTACATTCTACTTCAGTGAATGCACAATTTCCACCATAGAAGCCACATTCTTATCTAAGAATGGGGGATAATCAACATCAGGAACAAAGGGGTTCCAACATAGGCAAACCCATGATCACAAACAACCAAATTCATCCATCCAATAATGCCAAACAAAACCAATGCTCACAAAACATGCACCCTCAATCTCATAATAACCCACAAAATCCACAGAATACCTTTGCAACACCTACCTTTTACCCACACAATGCATGTGAAATTCCTTCGCAAGGTTTTCCACAGCCACCAGTCCATCTCATACATTTGAACCATTCTCAGAAGATCACTAACTTGGAAATTTCAATAGCGAGAATGATGGAGCATCAAGAGGTGACAACAAAGAACCAGGAAGCTTCAATCAGAAGAATTGAGAGGCAGATGGAACAACTGACCGAGTACCTTGCAGAAATGGGTGAGAAGAGGGCAAATACTTTCCCCAGAGCCACTGAAGACAACCTGAAGGACAATGAAAAAGTTGCTAGGTGGGAGAAATGGAAAGAAATCATGGAAGGAAGTGAGAAGGCTATGGGAAAAGAAACAATGATAAAAAAGAAGCACCACAGAGAAGTTCCTCAAGAAGAAATAGAGGAAAGAAAACCCACAGTGAGAGAAAAAACTCAAAGGCAACAGAATTCTCAACTTCCATGATCAGAGGATGGAGAATGTCAAGCTAGTGACAATAAAGAAGCACTTGTTGGGAGGCAATCCAACCTGAGGTAGTTTTTTTTTCATAGCTATTTCAATAAAAAATGTAGAGTAGTGTTATCTGTAGTGCAAGGAGCTAAGTTTGGTGTCACACACCAAAACAATTTAAAGGAGAGTGAAGGATTTTAAGTTTGGTGTTCCACCAAAAATCTAATTTAAAAATACATTTTTACCTTCTGCATAATCAGTGCCAGCTCCAAACACCAGAGAAGCTACTTAACAATTGTTTAGTTTTTAGTTCGAAGTCTGTTCTCTAGATCATAGCTTGCTTTTCTAGTTTATAGTGTGTTTTCTTACTAAGAGCACATGTGGTTTTCTGCATATGAACAAATTGCTATATAAGGCAAGGAACTAAGTTTGGTGTTCGCACACCAATCTAAGTTCAAGAGCCCACAAACATACATGCATGCTAACCATTTTAGAGTGCTTGGGGAACAAGCAACTTTCAAAGTTTATTGTAGGCAGTCACTTGAATCTAAGAAAGGATTAAGCACCATCAGCCAAAGAGACAGAGGGATACACAGATCAACAATGGCGCTGAGAAGGAGTGAAGCAAGTGAACCCCAACAGGTTGTATTGTTAAGTGACTGTCTTTTATTCAAAATTGTTATGATTGGAAGTGATATTGTACCCCTGTCTGTCTGCATAATATAGTTTTTCTATAACCTAATAATTGAGATGCTTGAATAATCACAACCCTATACTCTCCAAACTTGCTTGCACTCAATTTCTTGAGAAGGCATCACATGACAGTTCTTTGAAAAGAAGGATTGAGGAATTAAACAATTTTGAGGTAAGCAAAAGATTAGGAGAAGTGGTGGTTCTAGTTGTGTGATTATGTATTGAGGTTGCATGCTTATGAAAACTTGCATGGGAGCTCATAGGCAGGACATAGAGTTCAAAGAAGTATTATAGAGATTCTCAAACATTTATTGATCCAAGAAGCAGCATAAAAAAAATGGCCCAAGGCTCTGAGCATCAATTACTAGGCAGAAAAAAAAAAAAAAACAAGAACTCAAAGAGTTATTATCCTAGTAAATGCTTGTGGTCGAATTGTGTCAAAGAGAGAGGCTTGAGTAAGTAAATCCTTAGGGGTGCTTTAACACTTAATACCTTAAAACCAACTGGTTTAGGAGTATTGATTGAAATCTTATCTAAAGAGCTGCTTTGAGACATGACACTTAGAGTAAAGGCCAAAGCACAGCAACTATAAGCTGCTTCAAGGTGATTACCTATAGAGAGATCTCCATGATATCAATTGGGTAAAAGTCCTAGGACCTAAGACTTCTAATATGTAAGGACTAGTAAGCACTGAAATCCTTGCATGAACATATAATTTAGAGTTCACCCCACTGTCACTTAATCACTTCACTCACAGGACATTACAAGTTATTCTTAAATCCATCTTAGTCGAAGGAACCTTTGAACATAATTCTGTTCTTGCTTGGGGACAAGCAAGTTTTAAGTTTGGTGTTGTGATGACAAGTCATCTTAGCCTAGTTTCACTAGTCTTTTTCCTTTGTTTTCATTTAGTTTTATGCACTTTCTTAAGCCATAAGTAAGCCAATTGAGTTGAATTTCATGTTTCCTTTGATTCAATCAACCATGGATAAATTGATGCATTTTCATGAGTTTTTGTGCCATAATTGCTCATATGACAAGAATAAGAATAACTCTCATGATTATAGCATAGCTTTGATACAATTGTTGATTGATAATAGGTGGAATAAAGCTTGAAGGAAGGTTACAAGAATGGGCTTGAAAAGAGGGATTCACATTTGAGCTAACGTTTGCCTCAAACGTTAACTCAAACGTGAGAAGCAGATGAAGAACACCCTGGAGAAGAGCCAACATTTGCGCCAACATTTGCCTCAAACGTTGACTGAAGAAGAAGCAGGGGAAGGCAATGTTTGCGCCAACGTTTGCCTCGAACGTGAGGTCAAACGTTGGCTACATTTTGGCAAGAAAGAGCATGGCAAAGCACCCCTGATTGATGGTTTAGATGAGCCACGTTTGCGCCAACGTTTGCCTCAAACGTTGGGCCAAACGATTGGCCAAAAAGGGAGCCTGGGAAGAACCACGTTTGAGCTCACGTTTGACCTCAAACATTGGCTCAAACGTGGATGACAGCAAGAAGGGCATCTGCATAATGCCTTACACAAGGGACGTTTGAGTCAATGTTTGCCTCAAACATTGACTCAAACGTGAATGGTTCATGGCCCGGTTCACAAGTGGATTTCTTCCCAACACCAAGAGCAATCAATAGAGGCTATTATCAACCCAATTCCATCAAGACTAAAGGCCCAATTCAAGGCTTAATGATCATTTGAAGAAAGTGTATAAATAGCTTAGGATTTGAAGTTTTAGGGGAGCTTTTCTTTTTAGAGTTTTCTTTAAGAATTTTCATAGTATTCATAGTAGAGAGCTTTTGGGTTTTGAGCTGTTTAGAGATTCTGAGTCTTGGGGAAGGAGAATTAAATTCTCTTCCTCTTAGTTTTCTTGTTTTTCAATTTCATCTACACTTGTCTTGAGTCTTGGGTGTTGAAGAATTGAGGAAATTCTGTCTCAATCTCACCTTGAGATCTCTCTGTTTTTCTTACTGTAGCTTCTGGAAAATTGAACTTGAATTTACATTTCTACATTGCTCTCTTCTTTAATTTGGCATTTGCTCTCTAAATTTGGATCTAAGAAGGCATTGAGATCTAGACATAGTTATCTAGTCTCTTGGGTCCTGAGATCTATTGGTTTCCATTTTAATTTCTTTGTTTAATTACTACACCAAGTTTATTTTCCTTTTAGTTTTGAGATCCGGTTCAACTAATTACATCAACTACTCTTCATTCTGTTAAGTTTTGCTTTTCCCTGTTTAATTCCTGCAGATCCAATTCCCATTCCCCTTTTATTTTTCAAGTCATTTATATTTCTTGCACTTTAAGTTTCTGCAATTTACATTACTTGCACTTTAAGATTCAGCTCTTTTTCTTTTTGTTCCCTTTAATTTCCTGCAAATCACCCACTCCCCTTTACATTCTATGCAATTTAATTCCTGTCAACACAATTTCACACAATCAACACTTGTTTGCTTGACTAATTTAACCACTAAACTAAAGTTGCTCAATCCTTCAATCCTTGTGGGATCGACCTCACTCCCGTGAATTTTATTACTTGATGCGACCTGGTACACTTGCCGGTGAGTTTTGTGTCGGATCGTTTTCCGCACATCAACTAGTGCTGAGGCTATTGCCCGGCTTCCTACTGCGAGATATAATATGAGCGGTTCTCCTTCTCGTGGTCGAGATAAGATAGGCGGCCGTCCTAAGAACTCCTTGAAGTCTTGGAAGGCTTGTTCACATTCTGTCGTCCATTCGAACTGCTTTCCCTTCCTTAAAGTAGCATAGAAGGGGAGAGATCTTATCGCTGCCCCTGCTAAGAATCTGGATAGGGTGGCCAATCTCCCGTTGAGTTGCTGCACTTCTTTGACACAGGTAGGGCTTTTCATGTTGAGTATGGCTTGGCATTTATCCGGGTTTTCTTCAATTCCTCTTTGCGTGAGCATGAAACCTAGGAATTTGCCTGCTTCTACTGCAAAGGTGCATTTTGCAGGATTGAGTCGCATGTCGTGCTTCCTTATAGTGTCGAACACTTGGGTTAGGTCGGACAGTAATATGTCTTCGCTTTGTGTCTTTATCAACATGTCATCCACATAGACTTCCATGATTTTTCCGATGTGGTCTGAGAAGACTTTGTTCATCAGCTTTTGATAAGTAGCACCCGCGTTCTTGAGACCGAAGGGCATCACGATGTAGCAGTAATTTGCTTTCGGCGTTAAAAACGATATCTTTTCTTAATCTGGTGGATACATGGGGATTTGGTTGTATCCCAAGTATGCGTCCATAAACGAGAGGTATCTATATCCGGAGGAAGCATCTACCAGAGCGTCGATACTTGGGAGTGGGTAAGGATCTTTTGGACAGGGTTTGTTGAGATCGGTGTAATCAGTACACATTCGCCACTTCCCATTTGATTTTTTCACCAAGACGACGTTGGCTAACCATAGTGGATACTTGACTTCTCTTATAAATCCTGCCTCCAGTAGTGCCTGTACCTGCTCTTCCACAGCTTGGGATCGCTCCGGTCCAACCTTTCTTCGTCTCTGCTGCACCGGCCAAGATCCTGGATAGACCGCCAACTTGTGGCACATTAGCTTGGGGTCTATGCCTGGCATGTCTGCGGCTTTCTATGCGAATAGATCGACATTATCACGTAAGAATTGTATCAGTAATTCTTTTGAGTCTCCTCTTAGGATTGTTCTGATATTAGTTGTTTTGTCCGAGGTGTCTCCGATCTGAACATTCTCTATCTCGCCTTCTGGCTGCGGACGGAGTTCCTCTCGTCGCTGCACTCCGCCAAGCTCAATTGTATGAAACTCTTCTCCTCTGCTTCTGAGGTTTATACTTTCATTATAACAGCGACGCGCCATCTTTTGATATGCTTTTATTGTAGCTATCCCTTCTGTAGTTGGGAATTTGATGCATAGATGTGGGGTCGAGACTATTGCGCCGAGTTGATTGAGTGTTGTCCGACCTATTAGAGCATTGTAGGCTGAACTTATGTCGACCACAATGTAGTCTATTTTGAGGGTCCTGGATTGGTTCCCTTTTCCGAAGGTTGTATGTAGTGATATGTATCCTAATGGTTGTACCGGAGTATCTCCCAGTCCGACCAGACTATTCGGGTATGCCTTAAGCTCCTTGTCTTCTAAACCGAGTTTGTCGAATGCTGTTTTGAATAAGATATCGGCGGAGCTTCCTTGATCTATTAATGTGCGATGGAGATTGGCGTTTGCCAGTATAATGGTAATGACCATGGGGTCTTCGTGTCCCGAGATGATTCCAGATGCGTCCTCTTTAGTGAACGTGATTACAGGGATGTCAGGTGCTTCCTCCTTTCCTTCGACATGATATACTTCTTTGAGATATCTTTTACGAGATGATTTGGAGATTCCTCACCCTGCGAATCCGCCATGTATCATGTGGATGTATCTTTCTGGTGTACGAGGTGATCGCGCGGTTCGTCTGATATCTTCGTCCCTTCGTCTCTTTCTTTGATCATCATCTCGGGTTGCTAGAAACCGATCTAGTTTTCCTTCTCTCACCAACTTTTCTATGATGTTCTTTAAATCGAAGCACTCATTGGTGGAGTGACCTCGCACTCGATGGTATTCACAATACTCATTCCGATTTCCTCCCTCTCTTTTGCCTTTGAGGGGCTGAGCTGGGGGTATTTTCTCTGTGTGGCAGACTTCTTTGTATACGTCAACTAGGGATACCTTGAGAGGGGTGTAATTGTGGTATTTTTTGATTTTCTCCCCTTGCCGATCTTCTTTCCTTTTGGATTTCTTGTCTTTATCTCGGTAGGGGGCCCCAGATTTGGAGGTTTCTCCCAGCCGAGCATTTTCTTCCACGTTGATGTATTTTTCTACTCGCTCCTGTACTTCGTCTAAGGAGGTAGGGTACTTCTTTGATATAGATTGGCTAAAAGGTCCCTCTCGTAGGCCGTTGATGAGTCCCATGATGGCGGCCTCTGTTAGTAAGCTTTGAATGTCCATGCATATTTTGTTGAATCTCTCCATGTAGTTGCGGAGGCTCTCCCGTTCTCTTTGCTTGATCCTTAGTAAACTGGGGGCGTTCTTGGCCTTATCTTTCTGGATGGAGAATCTGGCCAGGAACTTTTTGGCCAAGTCGTCAAAGTTTGAGATGGACTTTGGAGGTAGGTTGTTGAACCATCTGATTGCTGTCTTTGTGAGAGTTGTTGGAAAAGCTTTGTAGCGAACGGCATCTGAGGCGTCGGTAAGGTACATTCTGCTTCTGAAATTACTGAGATGATGGTTGGGATCTGTGGTGCCATCATACAAAATCAAATCCGGGAGCTTGAAGTCTTTTGGAATTTTGGTTTTCATGATTTCCCTGGTAAATGGATCTTGTTATTTGCGTGAATTTTCCTCAGGAGTGGTCCGAGGAGCTTTTGATTTGAGATCGGCTTCTAATTGCTGTAGTTTTTCTTCCAATTCTCGACGTCGCCGTACCTCTCTTTGCATTGTACCTCTTTGATGCAAGTTGGGCTCTTCATATCGAGTATGGCCTGGCATTTATCCAGATTCGCCTTGATTCCTCTTTGTGTGAGCATAAAACCCAAGAATTTGCCAGCTTCTACTGCGAAGGTGCATTTTGCAAGATTAAGTCGCATGCCATACCTTCTTATAGTGTCGAATACTTGGGTGAGGTCGGACAGTAACGTCTCTTCACTTTGTGTCTTTATTAACATGTCGTCCACATAGACTTCTATGATTTTTCCGATGTGATCCGTAAAGACCTTATTCATTAACCTCTGGTAAGTAGCTCCTGCGTTTTTAAGTCCAAAAGGCATGACGACGTAGCAGTAGTTTGCTTTTGGGGTTAAAAATGAAGTTTTTTCTTGGTCGGGCGGGTACATTGGCATTTGATTATATCCCGAATATGTGTCCATAAACGAGAGGTATTTATACCCGGAGGAGGCATCTACTAGAGCGTCGATACTTGGGAGTGGGTAAGGATCTTTTGGGCAGGCTTTGTTGAGATAAGTGTAGTCGGTGCACATCCGCCATTTCCCATTTGATTTCTTCACCAAGACGACGTTAGCTAGCCATAGTGGGTACTTGACTTCTCTTATGAATCCTGCTTCCAGTAGAGCTTATACCTGCTCCTCCACAGCTTGGGATCGTTCTGGTCCGAGCTTTCTACATCTCTATTGTACTGGCTGAGATCCTGGGTAGACTGCTAACTTGTGGCACATTAATTTGGGGTCTATGCCTGGCATGTCTGCAGCCTTTCATGCAAAGAGGTCGACGTTATCTCGTAAGAACTGTACGACTGATTCTTTTGTGTCTCCTTTTAGGATTGTACCAATATTGGTTGTTTTGTCCGGGATGTCTCCGATCTGGACTTTTTCTACTTCACCTTTGGGTTGTGGGCGGAGTTCTTCCCGCCTCTGAACTCCACCGAGTTCGATGGTATGGAATTCTTCTCCTCTGCCTCTGAGGTTTAGACTTTCGTTGTAACAGCGGCGCGCCGTCTTCTGGTCTGCTTTTATTGTAGCTATCCCCTATGTAGTTAGGAACTTCATGCATAGATGAGGAGTCGAGACTACTGCGCCGAGCTGATTCAATGTTGTCCGACCTATTAAGGCATTGTAGGATGAACTCACGTCGACCACGATGTAGTCTATCTTGAGTGTTCTTGACTGGTTTTCTTTTCTGAAGGTCGTGTGTAGTGAGATGTATCCAAGTGGCTGAACTGGAGTGTCTCCCAGTCCGAACAGGCTGTTCGGATATGCTCTGAGTTCTTTTTCTTCCAGGCCGAGTTTATCAAAGGCAGTTTCAAACAAGATGTCGGCGGAGCTTCCTTGGTCTACCAGTGTGCGGTGGAGATTTGCGTTTGCCAGTATGAAAGTGATGACCATGGGATCGTCGTATCCTGAGATGATGCCGGATGCGTCCTCTTTGGTAAAAGTAATTGTGGGGATATCGGGTGTTTCCTCTCTTCCTTCAACATGATATACTTGTTTAAGATATCTTTTGCGAGATGATTTGGAGGTTCCTCCTCCCGCAAATCCTCCATGTATCATGTGGACGTGTCTCTCTGATGTACGAGGTGATCGCTCAGTTCGTCCGACATCTTCGTCCCTTCTTCTTTTTCTTTGCTCATTGACTCGGTTAGCTAGGTACCGGTCTAATTTCCCTTCTCTTACCAGTTTTTCTATGACATTTTTTAAGTCAAAGCATTCGTTGGTGGAATGTCCACAGATTCGATGGTATTCACAATATTCGGTCCGATTTCCTCTCCCTTTTTTGCTTTTGAGTGGTCGAGCCGGGGGTATTTTTTCAGTATGGCAAACTTCTCTGTAGACATCCACAAGGGACACCCGAAGGGGGTGTAGTTGTGGTATTTTTTTATTTTTTCCCCTTGTTGATCTTCTATCTTTTTGGACTCTTTATCCTTATCTCAGGAGGAGTAGAAAAATCTGGATTTTGAGGTCTCTCCTAGTCGAGAGTTCTCCTCCATATTGATGTACTTCTCTGCTCGTTCTTGCACTTCGTTCAGACATGTGGGATGTTTTTTCGATATAGATTGGCTAAAAGGTCCTTCTCGCAAGCCATTGATGAGACCCATAATGGCGGCCTCTGTTGGTAGGCTTTGTATGTCCAGACATGCTTTGTTGAATCTTTCCATGTAGCTGCGAAGACTTTCCCAATCTCCTTGCTTGATTCCTAATAGACTTGGGGCGTGCTTAGCTTTGTCTTTCTGGACGGAGAATCTGGCCAGAAACATCTTGGCTAAGTCGTCAAAGCTTGAGATGGACCTAGGGGGTAGATTCTCGAACCATCTAATTGCTGTCTTTGTTAAAGTAGTCGGGAAGGCTTTGCAGCGAACTGCATCTGAGGCGTCGGTGAGGTACATTCTACTTCTGAAATTACTGAGATGATGGCCGGGATCTGCTGTGTCAAAGTATAAAGTCATGTCAGGAAGCTTGAAGTCCTTTGGGATTTTGGTCCTTATGATCTCTTTGGTAAATGGGTCTTGGTCCTTACGGGAGTCGTCTTCGTGACCGGATCGAGTAGTCTTGGTCTTGAGATCTGCTTCGAGTTTTAGGAGCTTGTCCTCTAACTCGCGGCGTCGCCTAACTTCCCTCGTAAGTCTCTCTCCGCTTCTCGTTGATGCTCCACCTTTTTTTCGAGTTACTTTAAGCGATCTTGAAGTGCCTCCATGGCTCCCACATTTGGTGAATCATTGTTTTTGTTAGGTTGAGGAGTATCATTTGGTGTAGTGTCCGCGTTCTTGTGCAGCGTTCTATCTTCTAGATCCGAATCGTGGTCGTTGTCATGGTCGTCTGCCATGGTGATGGGATGACTTCCAGGTTCCCCGACAACGGCGCCAATGTTCCGAGGGTTACCTGAAACTGTAGGTCGATCTCAGACGAGATCTTCTGTTCTGGTCAGAGATGACGTGTCCGGCTGGAGGGTGGCGGCCAGAGATGTGGTGTCCGACTTGTTGGACGGGCTACACTGCTGATCCTTTGTCACCGGAGGGGGGTGGTCCTGCAAGGGACTCCGATGCTTAAGTTATCAAGGGTATTAAGCAGGTTTTTTAGTAGAATCAGAGTATGAGTTATACCTGGGTGCTCCAGTGTATTTATAATAGTAGAGGATGACCTTTCTGGGGATAAGATAGTTATCTTATCTTATCTTATCTTATCTTTGAGTGAAGTCATCTTATCTCCAAGGGAACCGCCCTTATCTCTATAGGCTTGGGCTGCCTTTGGATTTGGGTCGTGTTCCTCTATCTGGGCCCTTTTATTGGGCTTTCCAGGCAATTTGGTCGAGCTCTTTGAGAAGAGGTCGGATAGTCTGACCTGAAGAGGTCGGATAGTCTGACCTGAAGAGGTCGGTCGCCTTGTCGCTAAACATCCCGGGTCGGACAGCTCGACCTAGGGTATGAACAGGTCCAGCTTCGCTACGGTCGCTGCGTCCTGAGGACTAGGAGGACTGACTGAAATTGGGGTGGCCCCAACCACACCCTCAGGGCCACTCAAGATCTCTACATCAGGATCAACCTCGGGTCGGGACATCTCAGCAGTAGGAGCTTTGGCAGAAGGATCTAGCACAGGAACCTCATTATCATCAGGGGCAGGCATGATCTTGCCCTCCTCAACAATATTATCCATACTAAACAAGCTGAGGTCGGTATCAGGAGCAATAACTCGTACTTGGGCCTTCAAATTTTCATACAGGGCGGTCATACCACTCACCATATGGCTCTGAAGCTCAGCATAGTCATCATAAGCAGACTGGAGCCTCTCCTTAGCCTCCAAGAGCTCGCCATAAGTCCGAGTATAGCTCTCCTTAGCCTTCTTGGTCATATCCTCAGCCAGATTAGCAGCCTTATGGGCAATCTTATGGGTATAATTCTAATCCTAATGCATATCAATCTAATGGATGTGGTGACCCTTATTGTGATTGTCAACAACCACCACCACATGCCTATGAACCACCCCCTCAACATGACTTTGAACCACCATACTCACAAGCCCCCTACCACCAAACACCTCATTATGACCCTAATCCTTATCCACCATACCAACCACCTTATGAACCATACGAACCAAACGAACCATACATGGAACCACCACCATTCCAACACAATTACTCTCAAGAACCACCTCAATATACACCATCTCCATACCCTTACCAAGATGAACCAACTTCCAATTATGAAACTTCCTTCCCAAACAATGAACCTTCTTTTTTCACACCACCTCCAATGGATGATTCTCTCCAAGAATGTGTTAGTTCTTACATTCGAAGGCAAGAAGAGAACTAAAAGGAGTTCAAGGAGTTAGAAGCCAAGATAGCTACCATAGTAGAAGTCGTTCGCAATATGGTATCCTCCCGCCTAAGCCTATGCGATCAAGGAACTCCCATTGTTGAATGTGGAGAAGCAACCAAAGAGCTTAGTGAGGGAGTGAGTTTGGAGCTTCAAGGTGAAGAAGAGGGGTTGAAGCAAGAATTGGCACAAGGGGAGAAAGTTAAGACAATTGAGCCAGAATGAGTGGTTGAAGACCTAGGAGATGTTGGAAGTCCATGGGAATGTAGCATTATAAAGCCCTCTTTCAAGAAGCTTGATGTTGATATTGAGGAGGGTGTACAACCTCCAAGGCATATCATGATTGAAGACTTTGAAGAGGTTGATCAAGAGATGGATTCAATCATTGAGGAGTTCCTATCTACAATCGAATCCTCTCCCATTCGGCTTGAAATTGAGGTCAAAGAAGAAGATGCACAACCTCTCATGCCTTTGGTGAGCAATGAAGAAGAAATTGAATTGGAAGCAAGCCACCAAGAGGAAGAGGTTGAAATTGAGGAAAGTTGTAAAGAAGTGGAGATAGTCAAGGAAGAGCACAAGGGAGTGGAGTTTGCAAGATCATTGGGACCACCCCTTCCTAAGTTACCATCCAACACAATATTCAAGTGGGTAAAATTCTTATCCCTAAGCTTTACGTTCTCACTTGAATATGGTTTGATTGAAAATGATGGTCAACTTAGAGCTCTTTGTGGGGTTAAAAGTAAGAGAGAGTTGTCTAGTGGTTGAAAACATCATTCTAAGTCCATGATGGTTGCATGCTTAAAGTTGAATGGCAATGGTTGGTGTAAAACCAAATTGCATGGGTCTAGGAGAATGTTTGGATGCTCAATTGAGAATTCACAAACCTTGTCACCTAGATTTAACTATGGTAGTCAACGGGAAGATGGGTGCAAGAACAAGGTTTGGGACCCCGGTATTCATTTCAACAATCAGAACTCTTGGGGCCTTGCCATCTACCTAAGCTTACTTGAAGGCCTTGTGCGCCTAATTTGGGATCCCGGTGGACATTGGAGATGCAAACAATGGTGGAGATTCAAGGATGAATTCAAGCATAAACCACCCTAGCAAGGACCCCACCAAATGTCCAACTTAAGGACTTAAACTAAAAGTGCTAGGTGGGAGACATCCCACCATGGTAAACTCCTTCCATTCTCTTGTATATATAATCAATGAATGCATTGAGTTGCCATTGTTAGGTAGTTTTCTTCTTTCCATACTTTTTCATGTCTTGCTTTGATTGATTGCTTATTAGATTCATGCTTTTATTAGAATAGTTATTTTTTAATTGCATTTTGCTTGTAGTAAAAGTTTTGTTTGATTTTGAAAATTTTTCAAAAACTAAAAAGATTTGTTGTTAAATTTGATTTGTGATTGTTTTAGAATGCTCGTAGATTAGGAGAGTGCCCTATTTTTGAAAAAAAAAAGGGGGAGGGGATCCGCGCGCAAGCGTGTTGTGCGCACGCGCGCCGGCGGTGCATTTCACACTCCTGGTACAAAAACCCGAGAGTTATGCCCACCTTTTGCCCACTTTGTGCCAGGCACCCTGATAAACCCTGATTTTGTGATTTATCTTGTGCTTAATTTAGGGGATTTTATCACCTTTTCTCACATTTATTCAACGAAATAGCATGGTTTTGCAATTCTCCCTTGATTTGTGCTTAAATGTGAAAACATGCTTTTTAGGCCCTAAAATTAGTGATTTTAATTCACTTTAATTCCATTCGATACCTTGATGTGTTTGTTGAGTGATTTCAGGTTCATAAGGCAAGTATTGGATGGAAGGAATGAAGAAAAAGCATGCAAAGTGGGAGAACTCATGAAGAAATGAAGGAACCGTAAAGCTATCAAGCCTGACCTCTTCGCACTCAATCGATCATAACTTGAGCTACAGAGGTCCAAATGAGGCGGTTCCAGTTGCGTTGGAAAGATAACATCTGGGGCTTCAAAATGATATAAAATTTGTTATATGTTACTTTGCGCTGAGGGGCGCGCACGCGCACTTTGCGCGCGCGCCGATGCTGCCGTGGCCCATTAAAGTGAATTCGTTCCCAGCGAATTCTGAAGCACTTTAGGCCCAACCCAACTCATTTCTGATGCTATTTCAGCCAAGAATTGAAGGAGAGTCAACACACTTAGTCATAGTCTAGTTTCATTATGCTTTAGCTTAGTTTCTAGAGAGAGAAGCTCTCACTTCTCTCTAGAATTAGGATTAGGATTAGGTTTAGTTCTTAGATCTAAGTTTTAATTCATGTTTTCTTCTACTCCTTCTTCTTAATTCCTTGTTGTTACATTTATAATTCTTCTATTGTTGTTATTACTTTCCACTACTAATCTAATTAGTAGGTAGGTTGGGACTTATGGGTTGATGTGATCAAGCCTATTTGATGTACTTCAAGCCTAGGAGTAGATATTACGTACTTAAGGCTTTGGAAGTGGACTTAATGGGTTGGCCTCTCATAATTATCAATATTTGGTATGTAGACAAGGATGATGATCTCAATTACCTATGTCTAGCCAAGAGTTCTTACTATTTATTTTATTAGTTCTTGTTGTTTTACTTTCTTGTCATTTATGTTTTCTTGTCAAATATCAAATCAACCCCCCCCTTTGCATTTTCATAGCCAATAATTAAACACTTCATTGCAACTCTTCGTGAGACGACCCGGAGTCCAAATACTCCAGTTAATTTTCATTTGGGGTTTGTTAATTGTGACAAAACCAAATTTTTTATGTGAGAATTGTTTGTTGGTTTGGAACTATGCTTTCAACGAAGTTATTCCTTCTATAAGAAGAAATTCTAGACCATCAAGCAAAACTTGATTATCAAAATGGCACCGTTGCCGAGGAGTTGCAATGGTGTTATGTTATTGGTTATCGTATATATGTGAATATTGTAAATAGGTTTACCCTTTGCTTCTTTGTTAGTTTTTGCTAGTTTTAGGATTTAATTTTCTTGCTTCTTATTTGATTTTGTTTTCATTTTCTTTGCTATCATGAATTTTCACTTTGGCTATGAGTGCGATTACAACTATGTTGTAGGAAATGAGAACCTCAATGAAGATGTGCATCAAGGATGGGATAACCAAAGGTGGGAGGAGCCATATGCATATGATCAATCCTCTTGGCAACAACCTCCACCAATGCACTATGAAGAAGAGCCATTCTATGATGCATACCAATCCAATGGTTATGGTGAATCCCCTTGTGACTTCCAAGAACCACCACCATACACCTATGAGCCATATCCTCAACATAGCCATCATCCATACTCACAAGCCCCTTCTTATCAACCATTTTTATATGACCCTAATCCATATCCATCCTACCAACAATTATATGAGCCATATGAACCACATATAGAGCTACCACCATTCCAACATCAACATTTTCAAGAGCCACCCCCTCCATATTATTACCAAGATGAATACGACTTACCACCACAACCCTACCAAGAAGAACCACCTTCCAACTATAATACCTCTCCCTCAAACAATGAACCCTCTCTTCCACCATCACCCCCCGATGAAGCCGCTATGCTAGAATTAAGGGATCTTGAATCTCATATCTTAAGGCAACACGAGGAGGATGAAAAGAATTTTGAGGAGTTAAGAGCAAAAATGGCCATCATGGTAGAAGCCATTGGCAACATAGTCTCATCCCGCTTAAGCCTATGTGATCAAGGCACTTCCATTGTGGAATGTGGAGAAGCAACAAAGAAGCTTAGTGAGGGAGTGAACTTGAAGCTCCAAGGTGAAGAAGAGGAGTTAAAGCAAGAAATGCAACAAGAAGAGAAGGTAGAGATGATTGAACCAAAGGAAGTAGTGGTTGGAACCTTAGGACATGTTGAGTACATAGAGGAATCACAAAGTGAAGAGCTTTCTTCCATGGAGTTTGAAGTTGGTGTTGAGGAGGAGAGTGCACAACCTCCAAGGCACAATGTGATTGAAGAATTGGAAGAAGTGTCCCAAGAAATAGGTCCTCCTATTTATGACGATTCCGAGTCAACATGTGATCCTTTTGAGCTTGAAGAACCCTTTCCCACTCTACTTGGAATTGATGATGAGGTAGAATTCACTCAACCTCCTATTTATGATTTGAGTGATGGGGAAGAGCTAGAAGACATTGGTGAAGAAGAGCTTGAACTTGAGGAAGCTTGGCAAGAGGTAGAGTTTGAAGAACCTTGCCAAGTGGTGAAAGCCTCTAGAAGAGGATGGACGGGAGTAGAGCATGCTTTGTCAAGACCGTTGGGAACTCCTCCACCTAGATTGTCATCTAGTCCTTCATTTGAGTGGGTAAAACCTCTAACTCTTAGCTTTATTATCCCACTTGAATATGGTTTGCTTGAGACAGATGGCCAACTTAGGGCGCTTTGTGGAATTAAGCGTAAGAGGAGGATGTTTAGTGGTTGGCATTGTAAGTCTAGGCTCATTATGGTTGGAAGCTCAAAATTGAAGAGCATGGATTGGTGTAGTGCTCAATTGAATGGGTCTAGGAGAATAGATTGGTGCTCTCATGGGAATTCATCTCTCTTGCCACCCGGAGGAAACCACCATGATCAACTCAAGGACGGGTGTGAAAACAAAGTGTGGGATCCCGGATCGTACAAGGAAGATCAACTTTGGGAGCCTATGGTTTGTGAAGAACTCCATCAAAGCTTGGAGTTATTAACTTTGACTGATGAAGCACAATGGAAGTCCAAGCATTGGTGGATGTTCAAGGATGAATTCAAGCACAAGCCACCTTGATGAGGAGCTCCCCATAAGTCCAACTTAAGGACAATAAACAAAAGTGCTAGGTGGGAGACACCCCACCATGGTAACATCTTTTCATTTTCTCTTTTGTAAATATTGGTAAAATAAGTTTAATTCCATATTTTGTTTGATTAGTTGAGTTTAATTGGGAGTCTAGTAGGTTAAATAAGGTTTTATGATGTTTTGGTAGCTGTTTGGAGGTTTGGAATGCTTGGTTTGGTGCAAAAACATAGAAAATTTTTGAAAAATAGAGCAACACCCACGCGCACGCGCACTCCACGCGTACGCGTGAATCAAGCAATTTTGGCCATCCACGCGGATGCGCCATGTACGCGTATGCGTGGATTGAATTTTTCCCACCTCCCACACATTCACCCGAGAGTTGTGCCTGAAGTGTGCCAACTTTGTGCACCAAGGCACGCGCATGCGTACCTTGCGCGTTCGCATCGACTCTCTGCTTTGCCATGCACGCATACGCGTCGCTTCCATTTCATCAATCCACGCTTACGCGCACGCATGGATTACCCTGTTTCACTCATCTTCTTTTCTTCTCTTCTTTCCATTTCTTTCCTTCTTTTCTCTTCTCTTCTTTTCTTTCCACCCTTCAAACATCATCCAATACTACCAAGCATCATGTAACACCATTTCTTTTAGTTAGTTAGTTAGTTTAATTTTTGTTTTCCATTATAAGTATTGGATTACTAATCTTGTTTACTATTTACTGCTGCTGCTTACTGATAGGATGTTAGTTTAACATCATTGTTGTTAATTGTACTTGTTGGATTTCTTTGTTGAGGTTGTATTTGGTTACTTGGTTTGGAATTTTTTATATTTAACACTTTTGAATACCAAATACTGGTTACATTGCCTTCATGCATCTTAACTCTTTAAATTGCATGTTTTGGCCACCATGCATTCATCATCTATTGTTAGGCAATTGTACATTATCAATGCATTTTTTTTAGGATGCTTGTTCTAATTGATCATCACCTATTTCATGCATTGAGTTTGTGGAATTGTGAAATTGGATCGAAAGCTTACCTAGCGATATATTTTTGAGCTTTCTAAACTTTGTGGACCATGTTTGCTATGTGATTGATTTTCACTTCTATCTTCTTTTTCCTAAGCTCCATAGCATCCATGTGTTTCACCTCTATGTCACTTAGGTGTTGCAACAACTTCAATATGTGTCATTGATTATTGTGTGAGTTTCATATACCATTTTGTTCACTAAATTTACTTACATATCAATCAATGTCCATGCATTATCCAATTTCACAATTGCTTGATTTTTGCTTGAATGCTTTTATGATTCCTCACTACTTGTTGGGTTGTTTTAACCTATGAGTCTTTTAAAGTATCTCAAGCACACTAGAATGAGTGAAGTGCATGTTTTCTTTTGTGTAGTTGTGACATAACTTTTTGTACTAGTATGTGTGTGTGTTCTAAACCGCGTGCAATTTTAGAACCCACACACCTATTTTTCATCAATGTCACACCAATTCACCCACTCAATTCTAGTGATTTACCTCATTCCAACAATACCCGCTTCCTTTCTTTTTGTATTTTCTCATCCTACGGTGTTTATTTTATTTTTCATGATCGATGCACCACAAGCAAAAATGGAAGCGGAAGGAAGAACACGCAGCACCGGTTGACCTACTAACTGAAAGTAGCAACTAGGAAAGTCGCCGAACCCCCTTGTTCATCTTTGGATGCACCGAGGACGGTGCAAACTTTTAAGTGTGGGGAGGTCGTCCGACCACTCGGCGTTTTTGGGTGACAAGTTTCTAATCCCAACACTTTTGCATTTCATTTTAGGATTCTTAGTTGCATTTTCTTATTTTTCATATGTATATATTAAGCTTAGTCAAAATCATGATATTTTCCAAGGATTTTATCTATAGGGCACCCCAATTGAAAAAAAAAATTTTAGAACTTGCTTGAATTATATACTTTGTGGAACATGATTTTTGAGCTAAGAACACAAGCATGTAAGATTTGAGCCTAACTGTGTGGTTACATCATATATAACCACTTATTTTCATTCTTGTGTGCATTATTCTCTTCCTATGATTGTAATCTTTGATTTGTTTAATTCTATATGTCTATTATTTTGTGTGTACATGCATTTATATGATTGAAGCCATTGTTCAAATAGCTCACTTACCCAAATAGCCTACCTTTTATCTTCCATTGATAACCAATTTGAGCCTATGCTTAACCCATTTGTTCTTAATTGTAGCACATTACAAACCTAAGTGAAAAACAATAAATATCCCTTAATTCGGATTTTTGATTAGCTTAGGCTAGTGAGAGTGTTTATCATTTGATTTTGGGAGAGTTGGGAACATTGGGTAGAGATAAAAGTGTGTTTGTGTTTTTATTGAAAAATTTTGGAAATCGGGTACATACTCATGTATTAATCATGTGTAAACCATATGCATTGATATTCTTGTATATATTTTAGTTTGAAAAAAAAATTATTAATAAAAAAATGATAAAAACAAAAAGAAAAAAAAATATATATATATATATAAAAAGAAAATATATAGAAAAGAAAGAAAAAGAAAAGCAATAAAAAGGGGACAAAAATGCCCCAAAGTCAAGGTTCAATAAAAGTCAATGCATGTGTGTGGTAATCAAAAGAGAATGCATGAGCGTGTGAAAAAGTGAAGAATGGGTAGTTAGGTTTGTTTAGAATTGTATAGGTTGTCATAGGTTAGGTGGGAAGTTTAAGTTAATCAAAGATTCAAATTTCAAGCTCACTTGACCATATGCATCCTACCTTGACCCTAGCCCCATTAAAACCTATGGGAAAGCCCTCATGATATTTGTATGCATGCATAAAGTAATTGTTGATTGTTAGATGAAAAACAAACTTTGGAAAACATGATTAGGGGAGGATTGAGTGAATCAACCCCATACACTTGAGTGACTAGAGCGGATACACATCCGGTGAGGGTTCGATTGCTCAATTACATGTTTTCACCCATGATCATGTCTTTTCTTGCAAGTTTGTAAAATCTTCTTAATAATTCAATTCAATTGTGGGTTGAGTAATTGCTATTGCCTTAGCCCTTGTGTTTGTATATGTATTTTTGGTAATTGATTTATTTTGACCAAGTGGATGCATTCATGTAGATAGATTGCATATAGATAGATTGCATGTAGTTAGTTTGCATTGAATAAATGTTGATGTCCCTTTGCTTCTTTCTTGATTTTAGCATGAGGACATGCTTAGTTTAAGTGTGGGGAGATTTGATAAACCCCGATTTCGTGATTTATCTTGTGCTTAATTTGGGGGATTTTATCACCTTTTCTCACATTTATTCAATGAAATAGCATGGTTTTGCAATTCTCCCTTGATTTGTGCTTAAATGTGAAAACATACTTTTTAGGCCCTAAAATTGGTGATTTTAATTCACTTTAATTCCATTCGATGCCTTGATGTGTTTGTTGAGTGATTTCAGGTTCATAAGGCAAGTATTGGATGGAAGGAATGAAGAAAAAGCATGCAAAGTGGGAGAACTCATGAAGAAATGAAGGAACCGTAAAGCTGTCAAGCCTGACCTCTTCGCACTCAATCGATCATAACTTGAGCTACAGAGGTCCAAATGAGACGGTTCTAGTTGCGTTGAAAATATAACATCCGGGGCTTCAAAATGATATAAAATTTGCCATATGTTACTTCGTGCTGAGGGGCGCGCACGTGCACTTTGCGCGCGGGCGCCGATGCTGCCGTGGCCCATTAAAGTGAATTCGCCCCCAGTGAATTCTGAAGCACTTTAGGCCCAACCCAACTCATTTCTGATGCTATTTCAGCCAAGGATTGAAAGAGAGTCAACACACTTAGTCATAGTCTAGTTTCATTATGCTTTAGCTTAGTTTCTAGAGAGAGAAGCTCTCACTTCTCTCTAGAATTAGGATTAGGATTAGGTTTAGTTCTTAGATCTAAGTTTTAATTCATGTTTTCTTCTACTCCTTCTTCTTAATTCCTTGTTGTTACATTTATAATTCTTCCATTGTTGTTATTACTTTCTTCTACTTTGTTTGTAGATCTACTTTTGCTCATCCTAATTTCTTTTAGTGTAATTTGAAGTAATTCATTTAGATCTTGTTTCCTTTGATTGTTGTTATTGATTTCTTACATTCAATTGTTGTTAGCTTTTACTCTTGTCACAAATTTACTATGCCTTGCTTTTATGCCTTCCAAGTATAGTTGGATCTCTTTTTAATTCTTGCATTTTATGATGTTTACTTTTCTTGCACTCTAGGTGTTTGTTAAAATGCTTCCTCTAGTTTTTGAGTAGTGTTCTTTACTCTTGGCCTAAGCTAAGGGAATTGAGTGACCTTGAGTCATTGGGTCTCATTGAATTGGTGATT
This sequence comes from Arachis ipaensis, assembly GCF_000816755.2. Lineage (NCBI taxonomy): Eukaryota > Viridiplantae > Streptophyta > Magnoliopsida > Fabales > Fabaceae > Arachis > Arachis ipaensis. The sequence goes on from NC_029790.2 coordinate 88,192,013, forward strand.
TGAGAACCCTTGGTGATCAATTTGATGCTCATTGACGCCAACCCACTACTAATCTAATTAGTAGGTAGGTTGGGACTTATGGGTTGATGTGATCAAGCCTATTTGACGTACTTCAAGCCTAGGAGTAGATATTACGTACTTAAGGCTTTGGAAGTAGACTTAATGGGTTGGCCTCTCATGATTATCAATATTTGGTATGTAGACAAGGATGGTGATCTCAATTACCTATGTCTAGCCAAGAGTTCTTACTATTTCTTTTATTAGTTCTTGTTGTTTTACTTTCTTGTCATTTATGTTTTCTTGTCAAATATCAAATCAACCCCCCCCCTTTGCATTTTCATAGCCAATAATTAAACACTTCATTGCAACTCTTCGTGAGACGACCCGGAGTCTAAATACTCCGGTTAATTTTCATTTGGGGTTTGTTAATTGTGACAAAACCAAATTTTTGATGTGAGAATTGTTTGTTGGTTTGGAACTATGCTTACAACGAAGTTATTCCTTCTATAAGAAGAAATTCTAGACCATCAAGCAAAAGTTGATTATCACACCCACGCGCAAGCGTGCGTGACGCCTGCGCGCCCCTTGTAACTTAGCCATCGACGCGCAAGCGCACTGTGCGCACGCGCGTCGGTTGTGCACTCTTACCTGTCTGGTACAAAAATCAGAGAGTTATGCTAACTTTGTGCCTATTCTGTGCCCGCGACTGACGCGCAGGCGTACGTGACACGTCCGCATCGGTCGCCAGCTTCATCAAGCATTCGCATTTTTATTGCATTTTCTTTTGTCCATTGCATTCGCATACTTTTATTCTTTGCATTTTTATTTTGTTTTTATAGCTTGTTTTTACCTTCTTTTTTTTGAGCTTCTTATTTGAATAATGGTGTTGAATTTTCTTACTCAATTGTTGAGAATTTCTTGGTTAATCTTGGTGCTTCTTGACTTGTTTGATATTGTTGGGTGATGAACTTTTTAATCAATGCTTAATCTTGTATGGCTCTTATATTCTTTGTGCATTGATATGAACTTGCATGCCTTCCATGACCCACTCTTTCTATTTGAACTTGATGCTTTTGAGTGCTCTTTATGCCTTGACTTTACTCTTTTATCAAGTGTTAGTTAATATGCCTTAACTTATATTGTTTTCTCACTTATATGTGTAGCTAACATGTAGTGAGGACCCTATTCTTATTTGGCATTAGCCCCGCCTATGTTATATTTGCTTAATATCTTTGTTGTAGGCTGAATTTTCTTTCTTTTCCTCTCCTTTGAGGTTGGCCACCAAATGAAGGAAAGGAAAAGCTTTTAAATGGGGGCAACAAACAAGTTCATTTGTACAACCTTTTGAAGGGGTTCATCAATTGTAGCAACCCATCCACCTTGCTCTTCTTTGCATGCACCGAGGACGGTGCAAATTTCTAAGTGTGGGGAGGTCGTTCGACCGACCTCCATGGGTAACAACTTCCTTTTTCAACACTAATTTTTAATTTTTGTCTTTGTTAGATTATTTGTTGCATTACATGATAGATTGCATGTTAGTTAGAATTTTGATGAGCGGATAATTTATACGCTTTTTGACATGGTTTTTAGTATGTTTTTAGTAGGATCTAGTTACTTTTAGGGATGTTTTCATTAGTTTTTATGTTAAATTTACATTTCTAGACTTTACTATGACTTTGTGTGTTTTTCTGTGATTTCAGCTATTTTCTGGCTGAAATTGAGGGACTTGAGCAAAAATTAGATTCAGAGGTTGAAGAAGGACTGCTGATGCTGTTGGATTCTGACCTCCCTGCACTCAAAGTGGATTTTCTGGAGCTACAGAACTCAACATGGCGCGCTTCCAATTGTGTTGGAAAGTAGACATCCAGGGCTTTCCAGAAATATATAATAGTCCATACTTTGCCCAAGTTTAGATAACGCAAACTGGCGTTCAACGCCAGCTCTCTGCCCAATTCTGGAGTTCAGCGCCAGAAAGGGATCAAAAAACCAGAGTTGAACGCCAGAAATGGATCAAAACCTGGCGTTCAACTCCACAAATGACCTCTGCACGTGGAAAGTTAAAGCTCAGCCCAAGCACACACCAAGTAGGCCCCGGAAGTGGATTTATGCATCAATTACTTACTTCTGTAAACCCTAGTAGCTAGTTTACTATAAATAGGACCTTTTATTATTGTATTAGACATCTTTGAATCTTTGGATTATCTTTTGATCCTTTGATCATCTTTGGACGCCTGGTTCTTAGATCAGAGGGGCTGGCCATTCGGCCATGCCTGGACCTTTCACTTATGTATTTTCAACGGTAGAGTTTCTGCACTCCATAGATTAAGGTGTAGAGCTCTGCTATTCCTCAAAGATTAATGCAAAGTACTACTGTTTTCTATTCAATTCACTTGTTCCGCTTCTAAGATATTCATTCGCACTTCAACCTGAATGTGATGAACGTGACAATCATCATCATTCCCTATGAACGCGTGCCTGACAACCACTTCCGTTCTACACTAGATTGAATGAGTATCTCTTAGATCTCTTAATCAGAATCTTCGTGGTGTAAGCTAGAATGATGGCGGCATTCAAGAGAATCCGGAAGGTCTAAACCTTGTCTGTGGTATTCCGAGTAGGATTCAATGATTGAATGACTGTGACGAGCTTCAAACTCGCGATTGCCGGGCGTAGTGACAGACGCAAAAGGATAGTAAATCCTATTCTAGCATGATCGAGAACTGACAGATGAATAGCCGTGCCGTGACAGGGTGCGTTGACCATTTTCACTGAGAGAATAGGATGAAACCATTGACAAGGGTGATGCCTCCAGACGATTAGTCGTGCCGTGATAGGGCATTTGGATCATTTTCCCGAGAGAAGACCGAAAGTAGCCATTGACAGTGGTGATGTATCACATAAAGCCAGCCATGGAAAGGAGTAAGACTGATTGGATGAAGATAGCAGGAAAGCAGAGGTTCAGAGGAACGAAAAGCATCTCCATTCGCTTATCTGAAATCCCTGCCAATGAATATACATAAGTATCCCTATCCCTTTTATTGTTTATTTTAATCTAATAAAGTATCATGTTTAAATCCGCCTGACTGAGATTTGCAAGGTGACCATAGCTTGCTTCATACCAACAATCTCCGTGGGATTCGACCCTTACTCACGTAAGGTATTACTTGGACGACCCAGTGCACTTGCTGGTCAGTTGTGCGAAGTTGTGAACCATGGTATTGGCATCATATTTTTGGCGCCATCACCAGGGAAAGAAAGAGC
>NC_029790.2:88198905-88199489 GCF_000816755.2 Arachis ipaensis
ATGAATTTTTACATAACAAAGTGTAATCACAATTTTTGCGCACCAAGTTTTTGGCGCCGTTGCCGGAGATTGTTCGAGTTTGGACAACTGACGGTTCATCCTGTTGCTCAGATTAGGTAATTTTCTTTTTGTTTTGTTTTCAAAAATTTTTCAAAAATCTTTCAAAAATTTCTCCTTTGTTTTCAAAAATGTTTTCTTTTGTTTTCAAAAAATTATTCAGAATTTTTAAGAATGAATTCTAGTGTTTCATGATGATTTGTTGAATCCTGGCTGGCTGTAAGCCATGTCTAATCTTTTGGACTGGGGTTTCAACTTACCATCACAAAAGAAGAAATTCTCACACACTTAGTTGCTCTATACATGAAAAGTATTGGTACGCGGAATCGTGATTACACTTTAATTATGTAAAATTCATTGCTCTTTCTTTCCCTGTAAATGGCGCCAAAAACATGATGCCAAGACCATGGTTCACAACTCCGTGTAACTAACCAGCAAGTGCACTGGGTCGTCCAAGTAATACCTTACGTGAGTAAGGGTCGAATCCCACGGAGATTGTTGGTATGAAGCAAGCTATGGTCACCTTG
>NC_029790.2:88199527-88203020 GCF_000816755.2 Arachis ipaensis
GAATTGAATGGAAAACAGTAGTACTTTGCATTAATCTTTGAGGAACAGCAGAGCTTCACACCTTAATCTATGAAGTGTAGAAACTCTACCGTATGAAAATACATAAGTGAAGGTCCAGGCATGGCCGAGATGGCCAGCCCCCAAAACATGATCACAGGATCAAAATACAATCCCGTATATTAAATACAATAGTAAGATGTCCTATTTATAATAATCTAGCTACTAGGGTTTACATGAGTAAGTAATTGATGCATAAATCCACTTCCAGGGCCCACTTGGTGTGTGCTTGGGCTGAGCTTGAGTGCTGCACGTGTAGAGGTCCTTCTTGGAGTTGAACGCCAGTTTTTGCTTTTTTTGCTTTGGACCTTGACTTTAACCGCTCAGTCTCAAGTTTTCACTTGACACCTACACGCCACAAGCACATGGTTAGGGACAGCTTGGTTTAGCCGCTTAGACCAGGATTTTATTCCTTTAGGCCCTCCTATCCACTGATGCTCAAAGCCTTAGGATCCTTTTTATTTGCCCTTGCCTTTTAGTTTTAAGGGTTATTGGCTTTTTGCTCTTGCCTCTTGGTTTTAAGAGCTTTTGGCTTTTTCTGCTTGCTTTTCTTTCTACTTTTTTTTTTGCCTATATTTTTTTTTCTGCAAGCTTTGTTCTTTGCTGCTTTTTCTTGCTTCAAGAATCATTTTTATGATTTTTTAGATTATCAAACAACATGTTTCCTAGTCATCATTCTTTCAAGAGCCAACATATTTAACATTCTTAAACAACAATTTCAAAAGACATATGCACTGTTCAAGCATACATTCAGAAAACAAGAAGCATTGTCACCACATCAATATAATTAAGCTAAGTTCAAGGATAAATTCGAAACTCATGTACTTCTTGTTCTTTTGAATTAAAACATTTTTCATTTAAGAGAGGTGATGGATTCATAGGACATTTATAACTTTAAGACACAGTTACTAACTACTAATGATCATGTAATGAAGACACAAACACAGATAAGCACATAACATAGAAACGAAAAACAGAAGAAACAAGAACAAGGAATGAATCCACCATAGTGATGGTGGCGTTTCCTTCTTGAGGAACCCATGATGTCCTTGAGATCTTCTATGTCTCTTCCTTGTCTTTGTTGCTCCTCCCTTATTGCTTTCTGATCTTCTCTTATTTCATGAAGCATGATGGAGTGCTCTTGATGTTCCACCCTTAGTTGTCCCATATTGGAACTCAATTCTCCTAGGGAGGTGTTAATTTGCTCCCAATAGTTTTGTGGAGGAAAGTGCATTTGAGGCATCTCCGGGATCTCATGGTGATGAGCTTCATACGCCTCTTGAGCTCCATGAGTGGGCTCTCTTGCTTGCTCCATCTTTTTCTTAGTGATGGCCTTGTCCTCTTTGATGAGGATATCTCCCTCTATGTCAATCCCAGCCGAATTGCATAGGTGGCAAATGAGGTGAGGAAAGGCTAACCTTGCCATGGTGGAGGACTTGTCAGCCACCTTATAGAGTTCTTGAGGTATAGTCTCATGAACTTCCACCTCTTCTCCAATCATGATGCTATGGATCATGATGGCTCGGTCTATGGTAACTTCAGACCGGTTGCTAGTGGGAATGATTGAGCATTGAATAAACTCCAACCATCCTCTAGCTACAGGCTTGTGGTCCAATCTTCTTAGTTTAACTAGGGATCCCTTTGTGAGTGGAAGAAAAGAGGGGGAGATAAAGAATGTAATATAATGGAAGAAACACAACTGTGAGGAGGGTTGAGATGTGAGATGAGATGTTAGTAAATGAATAAATAAATAGAATAAGATGGGAGAGGGAGAATTTTCGAAAATAATTTTTGAAAAAGGGTTAGTGATTTTCGAAAATGGTTTTTGAAAAATGTTAGTATTTTTCGAAAATTTTTAAAATCAAAAATAAAAATAAGAATAATTAGTTAATTAAAAAGAAATTTTTGAAAAAGAGGGAAGATATTTTCGAAAATTAGAGAGAGAGTTAGTTAGGTAGTTTTGAAAAAGTTATGAAACAAACAAAAAGTTAGTTAGTTAGTTGAAACAAATTTTGAAAAGATAAGAAGTTAGGAGGTTAAAAAGATATTTTGAAACCAACTTTTTTGAAAAAGGTAAGATAAGAAGATATTTTAGAAATTAGTTTTGAAAAAGATTTGATTTTTAAAATCTCAATTAATGACTTGATTCATAAGAAATCACAAGATATGATGCTAGAACTTAAAGTTTGAATCTTTCTTAACAAGCAAGTAACAAACTTCAAATTTTTGAATCAAAACATTAATTGATTATGTTATTTTCGAAAATTTGATATAAAAATAAGAAAAAGATTTTTGAAAAATATTTTTGGAATTTTCGAAAATAACTAAGAATTTTGAAAAAGATAAGATTTTCAAATTGAAAATTTGATTTAACTCATAAGAAACAACTTGATTTTAAAAATTTTTGAAAAAGTCAACTCAAATTTTCGAATTTATGAGAGAAAAAGGGGAAGATATTTTTTTGATTTTTGAATTTTTTATGATGCAAGAGAAAAACACTAAAAAGATGCAATGCATGAAATTTTTAGATCAAAACATGTGATGCATGCAAGAATGCTATGAATGTCAAGATGAACACCAAGAACACTATGAATGTCAAGATGAACATCATAGACACAATTTTGAAAAATTTTTAATGCAAAGAAAACATGCAAGACACCAAACTTAGAATTCTTGAATGCTTACGCACTAAGAATTCAAGAATGCATATGAAAAACACCATACAACACAAAACAAAAAATCATCAAGATCAAACAAGAAGACTTACCAAGAACAACTTGAAGATCATGAAGAACACTATGAATGCATGAAATTTTTGAAAAATGCAAGATGCACATGCAATTGACACCAAACTTATAACATGACACATGACTCAATCAAGAAACAGAAAAATATTTTTGATTTTTATGATTTTCTAATTTTTTTGGATTTTTCGAAAAATTAATTAAAAAAAAAATAAGGATTCCAAAATTTTTAATATGAATTCCAGGAATCTTGCATTCTTAGTCTAAAGCTTCAGTCCAGGAATTAGACATGGCTCACTAGCCAGCCAAGCTTTCAATGAAAGCTCCGGTCCAAAACACTAGACATGGCCAATGGCCAGCCAAGCTTTAGCATGTAAATCAGGAACAATAGCAGGTGGATTAACAACAACTAGCTTGCTCTTGATAACAAATTGCTGCCTCAGTCCAAATAAATTTAGACATGGCTTTACAGCCAGCCAGGCTTCACATGCTTCATGAAACACTAGAATTCATTCTTAAAAATTTTGAATAAAATTTTTGAAAACATTTTTATATTATTTTTTTTCGAAAACAAAGGAGAAAATTTTGAAAGATTTTTTTGAAAAATTTTTAAAACAAAATAAAAAGAAAATTACCTAATCTGAGCAACAAGATGAACCGTCAGTTGTCCATACTCGAACAATCCCCGGCAA
>NC_029790.2:88203109-88209057 GCF_000816755.2 Arachis ipaensis
ATGAAAATACATAAGTGAAGGTCCAGGCATGGCCGAGATGGCCAGCCCCCAAAACGTGATCACAGGATCAAAATACAATCCCGGATATCAAATACAATAGTAAAATGTCCTATTTATAATAATCTAGCTACTAGGGTTTACATGAGTAAGTAATTGATGCATAAATCCACTTCCGGGGCCCACTTGGTGTGTGCTTGGGCTGAGCTTGAGTGCTGCACGTGTAGAGGTCCTTCTTGGAGTTGAACGCCAGTTTTTGTGCCAGTTTGGGCGTTCAACTCTGGTTTTGGCTCCTTTTCTGGCGCTGGACGCCAGATTTGGGCAAAAAGCTGGCGTTGAACGCCAGTTTACGTCATCTATTCTTGGCCAAAGTATGGACTATTATATATTGCTGGAAATCCCTGCTAGATCCTACTAAAAACATACTAAAAACAATGTCAAAAAGCATATAAATTATCCGCTCATCAAGTATCCATATCTGTTGAAGCTTGGCTGGCCATTGGCCATGTCTAGTGTTTTGGACTGGAGCTTTCATTGAAAGCTTGGCTGGCTAGTGAGCCATGTCTAATTCCTGGACTGAAGCTTTAGACTAAGAATGCAAGATTCCTGGAATTCATATTAAAAATTTTGGAATCCTTATTTTTCTTTTTCAATTAATTTTTCGAAAAATCCAAAAACAAATTTAGAAAATCATAAAAATCAAAAATATTTTTCTGTTTCTTGTTTGAGTCATGTGCCATGTTATAAGTTTGGTGTCAATTGCATATGCATCTTGCATTTTTTCGAAAATTCTCATGCATTCATAGTGTTCTTCATGATCTTCAAGTTGTTCTTGGTAAGTCTTCTTGTTTGATCTTTGCATTTGCATGTTTTGTGTCTTTTCTTGTTTTTCATATGCATTCTTGAATTCTTAGTGCCTAAGCATTAAAGATTTCTAAGTTTGATGTCTTGCATGTTTTCTTTGCATTAAAAATTTTTCAAAAACATGTTCTTGATGTTCATCATGATCTTCATAGTGTTCTTGGTGTTCATCTTGACATTCATAGTGTTCTTGCATGCATTCCTTGTTTTGATTCAAAAATAAAAGAGAAAAATATGAAAATGATGTTTCATCATTCCTTGCATGCATTCCTTGTTTTAATTTTTCTCTCTCATCATTAAAAAAATCAAAAAAATCAAAAAAATATCTCTCCCTTTTTCTCTCTCATAAATTCGAAAATGAGATTTGACTTTTTCAAAAATTTTTAAAATCTAGTTGTTTTCATGAGTCAAATCAAAATTTTCAATTTAAAAATCTCACATTTTTCAAAATCTTTTTCAAAAATCAAATCTTTTTCAAATTTCTTAGTTATTTTCGAAAATTCCAAAAATATTTTTCAAAAATCTTTTTCTTATTTTTATATCAAAATTTTCGAAAATAACAATAACAATTAATGTTTTGATTCAAAAATTTCAAGTTTGTTACTTGCTTGTTAAGAAAGATTCAAACTTTAAGTTCTAGAATCATATTTTGTGATTTCTTGTGAATCAAGTCATTAATTGTGATTTTAAAAATCAAATCTTTTCCAAAAACTAATTTCTATCATGTCTTTTCAAAAATATTTTCCTTATCTTTTTTTACAAAAATTTGATTTCAAAATATCTTCTCTAACTTCCTAACTTCTTATCTTTTCAAAAGTTGTTTCAACTAACTAACTAACTTTTTGTTTGTTTCTTATCTTTTTCAAAACCACCTAACTAACTCTCTCTCTCTCTCTCTAATTTTCGAAAATATCTTCCCTCTTTTTCAAAATTTCTTTTTAATTAACTAATTATTTTGTTTTTATTTTGAATTTTCGAAAAAAAAAAACTACTAACCTTTTTCAAAAACTATTTTAAAAAATCACTAACTCTTTTTCAAAAATTATTGTCGAAATTTCTCCTCTCTCATCTTATTCTATTTATTTATTCATCTACTAACATCTCTCCCTCACCCACCAAAAATCCGAACTCTCTCTCTCTCTCTCTTTCTGAGTTCAGATTTTTCTCTTCTTCTTTTCTTCTACTAACAATAAGGAACCTCTTCACTGTGACATAGAGGATTCCTCTTCTTTTCTTTTTCTCTTCTCTTTCTTATGAGCAGGGACAGAGAAAAAGGCATTCTTGTTGAAGCTGATCCAGAACCTGAAAGGACTCTGAAGAGGAAACTAAGAGAAGCTAAATTACAACAATCCAGAGACAACTTGATTGAAAATTTCAAGCAAGTAAAGGAGATGGCAGCCGAACCCAACAACAATAATGCAAGGAGAATGCTTGGTGACTTTACTGCACCTAATTCCAATTTACATGGAAGAAGCATCTCCATTCCTACCATTGGGGCAAACAACTTTGAGCTGAAACCTCAATTAGTTTCTCTGATGCAGCAGAACTGCAAGTTTTATGGACTTCCATCTGAAGATCCTTTTCAGTTCTTAACTGAATTCTTGCAGATATGTGATACTGTTAAGACTAATGGAGTAGATCCTGAAGTCTACAGGCTCATGCTTTTCCCATTTGCTGTAAGAGACAGAGCTAGAATCTGGTTGGACTCTCAACCCAGAGACAGCCTGAACTATTGGGATAAGCTGGTCACGGCTTTCTTAGCCAAGTTCTTTCCTCCTCAAAAGCTGAGCAAGCTTAGAGTGGATGTTCAAACCTTCAGACAGAAAGAAGGTGAATCCCTCTATGAAGCTTGGGAGAGATACAAAGGACTGACCAAAACGTGTCCTTCTGATATGCTTTTAGAATGGACCATCCTGAACATATTCTATGATGGTCTGTCTGAGTTATCTAAGATGTCATTGGATACCTCTGCAGGTGGATCCATTCACCTGAAGAAAACGCCTGCAGAAGCTCAATAACTCATTAACATGGTTTCAAATAACCAGTTCATTACACTTCTGAAAGGAATCCTGTGAATAATGGGACGCCTATGAAGAAGGGAGTTCTTGAGATTGATACTCTGAATGCCATATTGGCTCAGAACAAAATATTGACTCAGCAAGTCAATATGATTTTTCAGAGTTTGAATGGAATGCAAGCTGCATCCAACAGTACTCAAGAGGCATCTTCTGAAGAAGAAGCTTATGATCCTGAGAATCCTGCAATAGCAGAGGTGAATTACTTAGGTGAACCTTATGGAAACACCTATAACTCATCATGGAGAAATCATCCAAATTTCTCATGGAAGGATCAAAAGCCTCAACAAGGCTTTAATAATGGTGGAAGAAACAGGTTTAGCAATAGCAAGCCTTTTCCATCATCCACTCAGCAACGGACAGAGAATTCTGAGCAGAACCCATCTAGCCTAGCAAACTTAGTCTCTGATCTATCTAAGGCCACTGTGAGTTTCATGAACGAAACAAGGTCTTCCATTAGAAATTTGGAAGCACAAGTGGGCCAGCTGAGTAAAAGGATCACTGAAATCCCTCCTAGCACTCTCCCAAGCAATACAGAAGAAAATCCAAAAGGAGAGTGCAAGGCCATTGACATAACCAAAATGGCCGAACCCAATGAGGGAGAGGAGGACGTGAATCCCAAGGAGGAAGACCTCCTGGGACGTCCAGTGATCAATAAGGAGCTTCCCTCTGAGGAACCAAAGGACTCTGAGGCTCATCTAGAGACCATAGAGATTCCATTGAACCTCCTTATGCCCTTCATGAGCTCTGATGAGTATTCCTCTTCTGAAGAGAATGAGGATGTTACTGAAGAGCAAACTGTCAAGTTTCTTGGTGCAATCATGAAGCTGAATGCCAAATTATTTGGTATTGATACTTGGGAAGATGAACCTCCCTTGTTCATTAATGAACTAAGCGATCTGGATCAACTGACATTGCCTCAGAAGAGACAGGATCCTGGAAAGTTCATAATACCTTGTACTATAGGCACCATGATCTTTAAGGCTCTGTGTGACCTTGGTTCAGGGATAAACCTCATGCCCCTCTCTGTAATAGAGAAACTGGGAATCTATGGGGTGCAAGCTGCTCAAATCTCATTAGAGATGGCAGACAATTCAAGAAAACAGGCTTATGGACAAGTAGAGGACGTGTTAGTAAAGGTTGAAGGCCTTTACATCCCTGCTGATTTCATAGTCTTGGATACTGGAAAGGAAGAGGATGAATCCATCATCCTAGGAAGACCTTTCCTGGCCACAGCAAGAGCTGTGATTGATGTGGACAGAGGAGAATTAATCCTTCAATTGAATGAGGACAACCTTGTGTTTACAACTCAAGGATCTCTCTCTGCATCCATGGAGAGGAAGCAGAAAAAGCTTCTCTCAAAGCAGAGTCAAACAAAGCCCCCACAGTCAAACTCTAAGTTTGGTGTTGGGAGGCCACAACCAAACTCTAAGTTTGGTGTTGAACTCCCATATCCAAACTCTAAGTTTGGTTTTGGAGAGTCTCAACACTGCTCTGAACATCTGTGAGGCTCCATGAGAGCCCACTGTCAAGCTATTGACATTAAAGAAGCGCTTATTGGGATGCAACCCAATTTTTATTTATCTAACTATATTTTTTTAGTTATATGTCTTTATAGGTTCATGATCATGTGGAGTCACAAAATAAATATAAAAATTGAAAACGGAATCAAAAACAGCAGAAGAAAAATCACACCCTAGAGGAGCATTGACAAAAGGATTTTTGCCGGTATAGAAATTATCAAATGATCAATCGTAGTATAGTCTAAACCGACGCAAAATCCTTCATCAAACAAATCTACAATCTATATCCGAGAGTACTAGCCTCCCGAGTCGTTCTCCCTTGGAATTGCCAAAGTGTGCATCTCATTGATTTAGTAAGCTTTGTTGGAATTCTTTGAGCGGATGGCATGCGGAACGTCGACCGGTTTCTCGGTCAAAATGCACCATATCAATAAGGCAAGCTCGGCGGTGATGGATGACCCATGTGTGCTTGGGAGCACGTAGTGAGCTAGAATTTGGGCCCATGCCGTGGCTTATTGAGTGAGGTGGCGGACATCTAAACCCTTGGGTCTTCGCTTTATGGTTCCCCGAATCCAATATGCGTCGGGTAAAGCAATGACGCGGAGGATCGCGCTCCAATCGAATGTGCGGTCAACGCATGCAGCCAAGACTTCTTGGTAGGCGTCATACGCATCCGTTGACGGTGCAATCCCTCACGCGCAGAGGGGCGGGATTTTTCTAAATTTGCAAGTGGTTACACCATTTTCAACATTTCAAAACCCCTTTTTTCCATACAGCCACTTAAGCACTATAGCAAATGAAGTCAATCAAAATGAAGGGGAGTTGTCATTAAAATCTAACTAACAAACATAAAGTCAAGTGTCTATGTACAAGTCTCAAAGGAAGATCTTACCATGGTGGGGTGTCTCCTACCTAGCACTTTTGTTTAATGTCCTTAAGTTGGACTTTCAGCAGCTTATAGTGTTTATTCAAGAGTTGCATCCCTCAAGAGGAACACTTCAAATTCCTTGGCGTTCTTGCTTTGCTCACCATGATACAATTTGAGGCGGTGCCCGTTTACCTTGAAGATGTCTGGGCTTGATGGGTGGCGCAAGTGGTAGACCCCATAAGGTTCTACTTTCTCCACTTGGTAGGGCCCATCCCACCTTGATCTAAGCTTTCCGGGTAGTAATCTCAACCTTGAATTGTAGAGAAGGACTAGGTCACCGGGTTGGAATTCTCTTCTCCTAATGTTCTTGTCATGGATGGCTTTCAACTTTTCCTTATAGAGTCGAGAGTTGTCATAAGCTTCCAATCTCATACATTCTAATTCAGCCAATTGAAGCTTTCTCTCTACTCCGGCCCCACCCAAGCTCATATTACACTCCTTTACGGCCCAATAAGCTTTGTGTTCAATCTCTACCGGTAAGTGACATGCTTTACCATATACAAGCCGGAAGGGGCTCATGCCAATGGGTGTCTTGTAAGCCGTTCGATAGGCCCAAAGTGCATC
>NC_029790.2:88209214-88210704 GCF_000816755.2 Arachis ipaensis
TCTAAGACTTTTTCAAGGTTACCTAAGCAATGCTCAAATGACTCACCATACACGCTAAAATCATCCATGAAAACTTCCATTGATTGCTCTAGGAAGTCCGCAAATAGGCTCATCATGCATCTTTGAAATGTTGCCGGTGCGTTGCATAGGCCAAATGGCATACGCTTGTAAGCATACGTTCCAAAGGGGCAAGTAAATGTGGTTTTTTCTTGGTCTTCTAGAGCAATATGAATTTGAAAGTATCCGGAGTAGCCATCAAGAAAACAATAGTATGATTTACCGGCTAACCGGTCAAGCATTTGATCGATAAATGTTAGTGGAAAGTGGTCTTTTCTTGTGGCCGCATTCAATCTTCGGTAGTCTATGCATACTCTCCAAGAATTCTGCACTCTTGTTGCTATAAGTTCACCACTTTCGTTTTTGATTGTTGTCACTCCGGACTTCTTTGGCACTACTTGGACCGGGCATACCCATTCACTATCCGAGATAGGATTACTCATCCGTGTAGTGGGAGTAGCAAGAGCAAATGCCACATACTCTTTGAGGGACCAATTGTTGTTGGTTGTGTTGTTGAGATGGTGGAGGTTGTTGTTGATATGATTGAGGTTGTTGTGGTTGTTGTTGATTCAATTGGAGTTGCCTCAAAATGGATGTCATCTCATTCAAGGATTGAGTTAGAGCGGTGGCTTCACTACTAGTTGATACCTCGTTCACGGTCCTTGGACGGTTGACTCTTCGCCTCATATGTTGATTGGATTCGGCTAAGTCAATAATGAGTTGCCATGCCTCCTCCACGGTTTTGTATTTGGACAAAGAACCATTGCTAGAAGTGTCCAAGAGGGTTCTATCTTGCTCTCGCATCCCTTGACATATGTGTACCATTGCTAGAACCATTGCTCTCGCATCCCTTGACATATGTATCCAAGCAATACTTGAGTGTCGAGCATGTGATTAGGGCATGCATCTAGTAGTTTGCGAAACCGTTCCCAATACTCATATAGTGGTTCCGTCTCACCTTGCACAATACAAGACATTTCTTTCCTTAGCCTATCCATCTTTTTCGGGGGCAAGAATTTATCCAAGAATCCCCTTCTAAGTAGGTCCCAATCGGATGTAACTTCACTAGAGAGAGTGTAGAACCATTCTTTGGCCTTGTCCTCAAGAGAGAAAGGGAAAGCAAACAACCATATAGCAACTTCATCGGACCCTTCCCGTCTAGTAGTTGAGCATATGCGGTGGAAGTCCTTGAGATGTCGAATAGGGTCTTGCGTGGGAAGCCCGTGAAACTTGGGTAGGAGGTTAATCAAAGCGGTCTTTAATTCAAAATTCGTATTCAAATTGGGGTGAGTTACATGGAGGGGTTGAAGGACATAATCCGGTGCACCCGCTTCCTTGATGGTAACTCTCCTTGGAGCATCCATAGTATTAGTACCTAAAACAAAAGAAGAATTGTTAGTGAGATTGATGGGAGTATGATTAATGCCTTCTTT
>NC_029790.2:88212279-88215092 GCF_000816755.2 Arachis ipaensis
GGAGGTCAAAGATGGAATAACAACTCGCAAAATTTCTCACAAAACCGACCATACAACTTCCAAAATCAACCATACAACCAACAAAACTCACAAAGAAACTACCAAACATACCAACCACCGCATCAAAGACCACCACCCAACCAATCACAATCCCCTCAACTCACATATGCAACCACCCCCTCCAACCAAGACGAAACACTCCGGACCATCATCCAAGGCCAAAAAGAACTACAAAACACACTTGCTTCCGGCCTCACCGGCCTCACCTCTACACTACAAGCTCTTCTTGTACGTATGGACACACCATCGACCTCTACTCCTCAACCCCCAATCCAAAGTGTCATTCCCTCTCAACCTCAACCAAATCCAAAAGGGGGCATCAATGCCATCACCCTTAGATCTGGTACACAACTAAAAGAAAAGGAAGCAAAGGACCCAAGTCCTATCTCAACCGCCCAAGAGGAAGAGAGAATAGATATAGAGGAGGTAGTGGAAGAGGAGGTAGTGGAAGAGGAGACACCATAAGCCATAGTTGAAGATGAAGCCCAACCAACAAGGGAGACACCCAAGACCAAAAGAACCTTGGAAGAAGGAATTGCTCAACCACTTCCATTTCCAACACTTGCAAAGAAAGCTAAAAAGCGCATGGAACTCGACCCTAAAATGGTAGAAATGTTCAAGAAAGTTGAGGTAACCATCCCCCTCTTTGATGCCATCCATCAAGTTCCTAGATATGCTAAATTCCTCAAAGATTTATGCATAAACAAGGATAGAATTCTTGAATTGGAAATTATCCCATTGGGGAGTTCTATTTCCGCTTTGATGGGAACATTACCGGAGAAGTGTGATGACCCGGGCCCTTGTATGGTCACTTGCACCGTCAATGGAGTTCAGTTTAGAGATTGTATATGTGACCTCGGAGCATGTGTTAGCATCATGCCGCTATCCGTTTATCGGGTATTGAACTTGCCCCCACTAAAAAGGTCGACGGCAAGATTCGTCCTAGCGGACAAAAGCATAATAACCGTAGCGGGTGTTGCGGAAGATGTATTGGTGAACATAAAAGGGTTGGTATTTCCGATTGACTTCTATGTCCTTGAAATGCCGTCAAGCGAAACCGAGAGAGCATCCTCTATCCTACTTGGAAGGCCCAAAGGTAAGATTCCCTATGTCATAGCTTATGCTTCCAAAACAGTAGACGGAGCCCAATCCAACTACACCACTACCGAAAAGGAACTTCTAGCTATTGTTTTTGCTTTGGACAAGTTCCGGGCCTATCTTCTTGGTTCCAAGGTAGTAGTGTACTCGGATCACGCGGCACTAAAGTACTTGTTGGCAAAAAAGGAATCCAAACCGAGATTAATTCGTTGGGTGCTCTTATTACAAGAATTTGACTTGGAAATCAAAGATAGGAGCGGTGCCCGAAACCTAGTGGCGGACCATTTAAGTCGCCTCGAACACACAAAAGGCGACACCACTCCTATCAATGATTCCTTTCCTTTAGATGCTTTGCATGCAATCTCGGAAGTGGTTCCTTGGTATGCCCCAATAGCAAACTATTTGGTTTCACGCACTTTCCCTCCCAATCTCAACAAACACCAAAAGGATAAGCTGAAATGCGAATCCAAGTACTATATTTGGGATGACCCCTATATGTGGAGGTGTGGAGCGGACCAAATAGTGCGACGGTGCATACCTCAAACCGAATTCCAAGCAATCTTGGACGCTTGCCATGCTTCCGAAGGAAGTGGCCACTATGGGCCCCAAAGAACGGCAAGAAAAATCCTTGATTGCGGATTTTGGTGGCGTGATGTACGCGTGCGCGCCCATGAAGATCCTGGCTTAGCCGCTTCTCAAGCCGGCTCTTGGCTTCGGCTCCACGTAGCCGTATCCGCGCGGGCGCACCAGGTGCGTGCACGCGCCTATGCGAAAATTCCCAAGGCTTAATCCTCATGCTTCCTTTCTTCGTACCCGTCTTCTTTCTCTCTTTCGGTCCTCATTCCCACACTTAGATTCTAGCATGTCCTCATGCTTAGAGAAATACAAAGAAACATAGAAGATCGAGGGATCGCAGAAGTATAGGACTCATGAAGTGCAACCTACTTATATGCATGCAACTACGACTAGTGCTACTATCCACTTGGTTGGGAACAAATTAGCCTTCTTAGGACATATGCGAGCATATGGGGCACGATGGTGGTCAAAGCATGGGACTTGCCACTTTCTAAGCATCAAATGCAATATGTGCAACCTTGCATGAGGAATGCTCGCGAGAGCCGGGAATCGAAGGATTGAGCTTCGAACCCTCACTGGAGGTGTTTTCACTCTAATCACTCGGTGTTTGGGGTTTATTCTCTCAATTCTCCCCTAATCATGCTTGCCAAGATTTGTTTTTCATCTAACAATCAACAATTATTCAATGCATGCATACACTTATCATGGAGTCTTTCCTTAGGTTGTAATGGGGTTAGGGTCAAGGTAGGGTCATATATGGCTAGTGGACTTAAGATTTGAATCTTTGATTAACTTAAACTTTCCCACCTAACCTATATAATGACCTATACAATTAGGTACTAACCTAACTACCCATTCCTCACTTTTCCACATACTCATGCATTTTTCTTTTCGTTTCACAATATTTATGCATTGATTCCTCTTGAGCTGCACTTTGGGGCATTTTGTCCCCTTTTCCTTTTTTCTCTCTTCTTTCTCTTTTTTTTTTTGTATTATTATTTTTTTTCTTTTCTTTTCTTTTGTTTTCTTTTGTTCTTTTGTTTTTCTTATTATTTTTTTTTTCTATATACAAGAGCGTC
>NC_029790.2:88222023-88224441 GCF_000816755.2 Arachis ipaensis
AAAATTCAGAAATTAGAAGAGGATGAACCCTAGTGAAGCTTGGAATCTCCCTCTTCTTCTCCCAAAAAGTGTAACTAACTCACTCTTCTCTCCAAAAAAGGGAAAAATATCTAGATCTAGAAGAAATGAACTAAAAGTATCCTTAACCCTTGTTCCTTTTGTCTTCTTAAGCTTTTCCCGCCAAGGTGCTTCTCTAAGAGTGGAATCCTCAACTGCCTCCACGCCTAAGTCATGTGACTTCTTTAAAAAATCATATTCGCAAAACGGCGCGCACGCGCAAGGCACGCGCACGCGCCGTTGAGACGTCTTGCAATGTGCGCGGAGGCGTGATGTACGCGTGCGCGCCCATGAAGATCCTGGCTTAGCCGCTTCTCAAGCCGGCTCTTGGCTTCGGCTCCACGTAGCCGTATCCGCGCGGGCGCGCCAGGTGCGCGCACGCGCCTATGCGAAAATTCCCAAGGCTTAATCCTCATGCTTCCTTTCTTCGTACCCGTCTTCTTTCTCTCTTTCGGTCCATTCCTACTCTATATCCTGGAACCACTTAACACACAAGTCACGGCATCGAATGGCATCAAGAGAAGATTAGAGATGTATCTATTTTAGTGCAAAACAGGCATGTTTTCATTCATGAGGCAAAACTAGGGAAGGAATGCAAAATCTTGTATTTTCATATGGAAAGTGTGTGGAATCATTGATAAAACCCCTGAAATCCTCACAAGATAAATCCTCAAATTGAGGTTTGTCAAGCATCTGCCTGGCGTTCAACGCTAGAACAGAGCATGGTTCTGGCGCTGAACGCCCAAAATGTGCAGTGTTTGGGCGCTGAACGCCCAGAACAAGCATGGTTCTGGCGTTCAGCGCCAGAAATGGCCAACAAATGGGCGTTGAACGCCCAAAATGGGCACCAACCTGGCGCTGAACGCCCAGAGTTGTGTGCAAAGGCATTTTACATGCCTAATTTGGTGCAAGGGTGTAAATCCTTGAACACCTCAGGATCTGTGGACCCCACAGGATCCCCACCTACCTCCACTCACTTCTTCTCACCTTTCTTTCACACAATCCCATAAACACCCTTCCCCAAAAACCCTTCACCAATCACCTCAATCTCTCTTCCCCATCACCTCTTCACCACTCACATCCATCCACTCTTCCCCATAAACCTACCTCATAAACTTCACCTAACTTCAAAATTCAAAACCAATTTCCCACCCAAACCCACCCTAAATGGCCGAACCTTAACTCCCCTCCCTCCCCTATATATAGCCCTCCATTCTTCCTCATTTTCACACAACACAACCCTCTCCTCTCTACTTGGCCGAAACACACTTCACCCCTCTTCTCCATATTTTCTTCTTCTTCTTCCTCTATTCTTTCTTTTATTGCTCGAGAGCGAGCAATATTCTAAGTTTGGTGTGGTAAAAGCATAAGCTTTTTGTTTTTCCATTACCATTGATGGCACTTAAGACCGGAGAATCCTCTAAGAAAGGAAAAGGGAAGACAAAAGCTTCCACCTCCGAGTCATGGGAGACGGAAAGGTTCATCTCCAAAGCCCATCAAGACCACTTCTATGATGTTGTGGCCAAGAAGAAGGTGATCCCTGAGGTCCCTTTCAAACTCAAAAGAAATGAGTATCCGGAGATCCGACATGAAATTCAAAGAAGAGGTTGGAAAGTTCTAACAAATTCCATCCAACAAGTCGGCATCCTAATGGTTCAAGAATTCTATGCCAATGCATGGATCACCAAGAACCATGATCAAAGTAAGAACCCGGATCTAAAGAACTACGTTACAATGCTCAATCATTCCCACTAGCAACCGATCTGAAGTTACTGTGGATCGGGCCATCATGATTCATAGCATCATGATTGGAGAGGAAATAGAAGTTCATGAAGTCATCTCTAATGAACTCTACAAAATAGCCGAAAAGTCATCCCCCATGGCAAGGCTAGCTTTTCCTCATCTTATTTGCCATCAATGTTACTCAGCCGGAGCTTTCATAGAAGGAGACATTCCCATTAAGGAAGAGAAGCCCATCACTAAGAAGAAGATGGAGCAAGCAAGAGAGCCCATTCATGGAGCTCAAGAGGCGCACGAAGCTCATCACCATGAGATCCCGGAGATGCCTCAAATGCAATTTCCTCCACAAAACTATTGGGAGAAAATCAATACCTCCCTAGGAGAATTAAGTGCCAACATGGGACAATTAAGGGTAGAACATCAAGAGCACTCCATCATGCTCCATGAAATAAGAAAAGATCAAAAAGCAATGAGGGAGGAGAAACAAAGACAAGGAAGAGACATAGAAGAGCTCAAGGACATCATTGGTTCCTCAAGAAGGAAACGCCACCATCACTAAGGTGGATTCATTCCTTGTTCTTATTTCTTCTGTTTTTCGTTTTCTATGTTATGTGCTTATCT
>NC_029790.2:88224718-88227147 GCF_000816755.2 Arachis ipaensis
AGCTATGTTTCATTGATAGTTTAGAATTTATAGTATATTCTCTTCTTTTTATCCTATTTGATTTTCAGTTGCTTGGGGACAAGCAACAATTTAAGTTTGGTGTTGTGATGAGCGGATAATTTATACGCTTTTTGACATGGTTTTTAGTATGTTTTTAGTAGGATCTAGTTACTTTTAGGGATGTTTTCAATAGTTTTTATGTTAAATTCACATTTCTAGACTTTAATATGAGTTTGTGTGTTTTTCTATGATTTCAGGTATTTTCTGGCTGAAATTGAGGGACTTGAGCAAAAATCAGATTCAGAGGTTGAAGAAGGACTGCTGATGCTGTTGGATTCTGACCTCCCTGCACTCAAAGTGGATTTTCTAGAGCTACGGAACTCAAAATGGCGCGCTTCTAATTGCGTTGGAAAGTAGACATCCAGGGATTTCCAGCAATGTATAATAGTCCATACTTTGCCCAAGTTTAGACGACGCAAACTGGCGTCAACGCCAGCTCTCTGCCCAATTCTGGAGTTCAGCGCCAGAAAGGGATCAAAAACCAGAGTTGAACGCCAGAAATGGATCAAAACCTGGCGTTCATCTCCACAAATGGCCTCTGCACGTGGAAAGTTAAAGCTCAGCCCAAGCACACACCAAGTGGGCCCCGGAAGTGGATTTATGCATCAATTACTTACTTCTGCAAACTCTAGTAGCTAGTTTACTATAAATAGGACCTTTTACTATTGTATTAGACATCTTTGAATCTTTGGATTATCTTTTGATCCTTTGATCATCTTTGGACGCCTGATTCTTAGATCAGAGGGGCTGGCCATTCGGCCATACCTGGACCTTTCACTTATGTATTTTCACCGGTAGAGTTTCTGCACTCCATAGATTAAGGTGTGGAGCTCTGCTGTTCCTCAAAGATTAATGCAAAGTACTACTATTTTCTATTCAATTCACTTGTTCTGCTTCTAAGATATTCATTCGCACTTCAACCTGAATGTGATGAACGTGACAATCATCATCATTCCCTATGAACGCGTGCCTGACAACCACTTCCGTTCTACACTAGATTGAATGAGTATCTCTCAGATCTCTTAATCGAAATCTTCGTGGTATAAGCTAGAATGATGGCGGCATTCAAGAGAATCCGGAAGGTCTAAACCTTGTCTGTGGTATTCCGAGTAGGATTCAATGATTGAATGACTGTGACGAGCTTCAAACTCGCGATTGCCGGGCGTAGTGACAGACGCAAAAGGATAGTAAATCCTATTCCAGCATGATCGAGACCGACAGATGAATAGCCGTGCCGTGACAGGGTGCGTTGACCATTTTCACTGAGAGGATAGGATGAAACCATTGACAAGGGTGATGCCTCCAGACGATTAGTCGTGCCGTGATAGGGCATTTGGATCATTTTCCCGAGAGAAGACTGAAAGTAGCCATTAACAGTGGTGATGTATCACATAAAGCCAGCCATGGAAAGGAGTAAGACTGATTGGATGAAGATAGCAGGAAAGCAGAGGTTCAGAGGAACGAAAGCATCTCTATTCGCTTATCTGAAATTCTCACCCATGATTTACATAAGTATTTCTATCCTTCTTTTATTAATTAATTTCGAAAACCACATTACTATTTTATATCCGCCTAACTGAGATTTACAAGGTGACTATAGCTTGCTTCATACCAACAATCTCCGTGGGATTCGACCCTTACTCACGTAAGGTATTACATGGACGACCCAGTGCACTTGCTGGTTAGTTGTGTGAAGTTGTGAACCATGGTATTGGCATCATGTGTTTGGCGCCATTACCAGGGAAAGAAAGAGCAATGAATTTTACATAATCAAAGTGTAATCATAATTTCTGCGCACCAAGTTTGTATATATTTTTACCACTTTCTTTTTATGTTAGGACTACTTGGTTAGGGTGATGATTTCTTTTCCAAGAAATTGTTTTTAGGGCACCCTACCAATTTGAAAAAAAAATTTTGAAAAAAAAAATTTGTGTTGAACTTGCTTGAAGAATTTATTTTGGAACATGGTTTTTGAGCTAAGAACACAAGCATGTAAGTTTTGAGCCCAATTGCGTGGTTACATCTTATAACCACTTATTTCCATTCTTGTGTGCATTGTTCTCTTTCTATGATTGTGATCTTTGATTTGTTTGAATTTTTATGTCCATTATTCCATGTATACATGCATTTATATGATTGAGGCCATCATTTTATTTAGCTCACTTACCCAAATAGCCTACCTTTCATCAACCATTGTTAGCCAATTTTGAGCCTATTTAATCCTTTTATTCTTAAGTTTAGCACATCACTACCCCTAAGTGAAAAACAATAAATGTCCTTAATTTGGATCTTTGATTAGCTTAGGCTAGTGAGGGTGTGTACTATTTGGGTATGGGAAACTTGGGACATTGGTTGAGAAGAAAGTGTAA